>NC_046160.1:98131257-98431257 GCF_011064425.1 Rattus rattus
CATGGATTTAACAGTTCAATCCATCATGGCAGGGAACGCCTGGTACTCTTGGGAGCAGCAACTCGTGAGGAAGACTTCTCACTTCAAATGGCATGGTGACATAAGCCTTTAGTCTGCTTACTCAGGAGGCAGAGGCAGGAAGACCTCTGAGTTTGAGGCTAGCCTGATCTACAGAGGAAGTTCCAGGGCAGCCACAGCTACACAGAGAAACCCTGATTCAGAAAAAAAAAGCAACCAAAAAGACTTCTCACTTCATGGTAGACCAGGAGCCAGATAGTCTTTCTCAATGGTCTTCTACCCTCTTCTTCCTCTTCCTCCTCTTCCTCTTACAATTACTATTGTAACAGTGTAACTCTGGCTGGCCTAGGCTTGCTATATAAACAAGATCTCCAATTATAAGATCTATTTTACCTCTGCCTGCTGAGTACAGGGATTAAAGGTGTGTCGTGTGCCTCTATACCACACCACACCACACCACACCACACCACACCACACCACACCACACCACACCACACCACACCACACCACACCACACCACACCATTGGAGCCAGGTTTTCTCAACAAATTTTCTTTTCCTAGTTAAAAAAAAACAAACCACAGGGCTGGAGAGATGGCTCATCGGTTAAGAGCACCTGACTACTCTTCCAGAGGTCCTGAGTTCAATTCCCAGCAACCACATGGTGGCTCACAACCATCTGTAAAGAGATCTGATGCCCTCTTCTGGTGTATCTGAAGACAGCTACAGTGTACTTATATATAATAATAAATGAGTAAATCTTTAAAAAAAAAAAAAACCACAAAAGTTTTGATAGTCAATTCTGAAATCTGTTTTTTGTTCTCCTGGCTATGTTCTGAATAGATTTCCCAAATTACAGTCTTTACTAACTGATCTCTGTCTGTCTGTCTGTCTGCCTATTTCTCTGTTGGTATCTGTCTGTCTCTTTATCATGAACTCCGTTGAGGTTTTTTTCTTTTACTCTGATTTTGACTTTACTATTTTAAAAGACAGCAAAAATGTTTGTCTTAATGACACTGATGAAACTTCTTGTGCTGAATCAGAGGAAAACCACAGGATTCCACATGCCTTCACCATCTCCAAAGCCCTCAATGCTCAAGGCTCTGGCTTTCACGTTGCCATTCTTCTGTATCAGGATGACACATGCATTTTTTCAAAATATGTAAAATGTCTGCCTGTCACGGTTTCCAGTGAGTAAAACCGGATACTTCCAATGAGCCTATCTATTCTCCAGACATCAAAGATGCTCAGTGAAAACTCTCGTCTAACTTGGGGTAGTCTCAGAACTTGGGAGGCAGAAGCAGAAATATTCCTAAGAGACTGAGGCTGTCTGGGCTAGAGATTAAGATCCCTGCCTCAAAAATAGATAAACAACATTAACAAAGGCCTACAAAATAAGATCTGCCTAGGTTTGGTTACCTGGAGCAGTTTCTAAAGCTAAGATTACTGTTTGCTAAATCAAGTCTCTTACTACACCTCCGGGGATCACTAAACAGAATCTGATTAAACTAAACTTGTGAAGAAACTGGTTTATATTGTCTTTGGAATGTTGGTGTGACAGTAGAGGAGGGGGGAGAGACACAGTTTTTGCTTTGTTCTATTCTGTGCTGTTTTGTCCTCTTACTGACTGCCCCTGTGCGGCCCAGGCTAGCCTGACAGTTGCTAGGCTGGACTCCTGAGAGGTGGGATTACTAGAATGTACCCTAATAACCATTCTATTATAAACTATAAATTTCTAAGAAAAGACATTATTGGGGTATGTGTGTGGGTGTGTAAAATTATCTGCCTGGGGGTTGGGGATTTAGCTCAGCGGTAGAGTGCTTGCCTAGCAAGCGCAAGGCCCTGGGTTCGGTCCCCAGCTCCGGGGAAAAAAAAAATTATCTGCCTGTAGATGAATCCATCCTAAATTATTCTGTGCTCCTCCAGTGCTCTTTCTCTGACAGATTACTAACAGTAAACATTCAATTATCCCATTTACTAAAGTGCTCCTTCCTAAAGCCCTGTAAGCAGAGTTAGAAACAGGAAGCAGATCTTAAAGTCGGTTCTCACATCTGAAGGTAAGAAGCTTTCCGATGCCCTAGAGACGACTAAATATCGGATTAAATATCGGAACGGATTGAATATGAATCAAGTGGACCCTAGCAAGGGCCAGGGCAGCTGTCAGGGAGCTCACCAGGAGTCAAGCCCCTCTGCACTCACCCTTCCTACAGCTGTGGTGAGGGTGTGGCCCTGATCCTGGATTTACCTTGGAATGCTTCACACTTCAACTTTCAAGGGAAATGTTAAACATTCAGAAACCACAGCAAACATTCAATTATCCCATTTACTAAAGTGCTCCAGGAGAAAGGCAGGCCACAGTGGTCAGTCTGAATTGTAAGAGCTTCTTACAGGACCTTGACTATGATTTTTAAAGATATTTTTCTACTTTACTTATTGCTGGTACCAGAGATGAAATGCATGGCCTGTTCTTGCTAGGCAAATCCTCTCTACTGCTGAGGCACACCCCAGCCCTTAGATATGACCAGAGTTAGGTGATCTGCTCTTCTGTCTCAAGAATACGGGTGCTTTCTTTCTTTTTTTTTTTCAAAGATTTATTCATTTATTATATATAAGTACACTGTAGCTGTCTTCAGATACACCAGAAGAGGGCATCAGATCTCTTTACAGATGGTTGTGAGCCACCATGTGGTTGCTGGGAATTGAACTCAGGACCTCTGGAAGAGCAGTCGGGGCTCTTAACCGCTGAGCCATCTTTCCAGCCCCATACGGGTGCTTTCTTAACCTTAATTATGAGAAGTTGGAGAAATACTCTGCCGATGATCTCATTTTAGTAAATACAAAAAAATAATAATAATAATAATCAAAATGTGTGGTTTTGGGGCCAGTGTAGTCTGTATAGTGAGTTCTGGGCTATCAAGGACTGGACTGCATGGTGAGACCCTGCTTCAAAAATAAAAACAAACACACAACCCGTAAATAAATATTTATTATTTCCAAATACTTAAATATCCCTTAAATATCAAAGAGAAAGGCTGTTGGTCGTAGTGGATAGTCAAGAAATCAAATAATGTGTTTTTATAAGTCGATGTCCCCTAAGATTTCAATAAAATTATAAAAGTAATCAATGGCCCATGAAACTTTTACTCTCTCAGCCTGAGTATCAGCTGCAACTAAGGGAAAGGTCGTGGCAAGCGCCCAATTAGGTTAAAGATCAGTGTATGAGGAGTCAGGAGTGGGGACACCAATTTGTCACCAGGATGACAAGACTTTGTACACGAGGGCAGTGGTCATTTGAAAACTGTGCCTTCCATTTCACTTAATTATCCTCAGTCAAGGCAGCCTTCCTGTCATGTTTGACACGTGCTAAAGATTGTTTCCAGTCTGTGGCACTACTGGGAGGTCATACAACCTTAGGACCTGATACAAGAGGTGAGGCCACAGGGAGCATGCCCTTGAGGGAGACAGTGAAGTTACTCACTCTCTTGATGACCAGCTGAGTTCTGACCCAGATACCATTTTCAGCAACTCAGCCTTTCCACACTGAATTCAGAACCCTGAGTCTCTTAGTCCTGGATACTTTCCGGGACCTCTCGGAGAGAAACCCTTCTGGGAGTGCCCTAATCATAAGTAGCCAGAGAAATGCCGTTCTAGATCAAAAAAAAAACTATTGTGTCTATTTGTGAAGTCCTAACACTAGTTGGTGGAGCAGAAATTCCCGTTCTGGGTTAATTCCGAGACAGCATCTCACTGGTTGCCTAGACAACATGGACTCCACGTAAGGCCATTCCTCGCTCAACTTTCTGTGGAGCCAGCGCTTTAGTTGAAGGTACCAGGAATACCTGTGCAGCCCATCATCCTCACGCAGCTCCCAGAACCAGGACTCCCCAGCAAGGGTACAATGAATGGCAAGACCTGGGTCACTTCTTCAGCTGCTTCTCTCTCAGGTGACAGAAGCCATAGGTCTTCCCAGCTGGAAAAGGCAGTAGAAGAAGCTGGCTTTCTTCTATATAGTTCAGCTTGTGTCGAGAGCTGAATTAACCAGTTAAGTTTGGTACAAGCCAAGTTTCCCGCTTCCGGCTGCAGTCACTTTTTACAGGAAATTCTCAAACCTGAGTCCTAATTGTATACTTTTTTTGTTTTGCTTGTTTTGTTTTCTGAGACAGTTTCTCTGTGTAGTCCTGGCTGTCCTGGAACTCACTCTGTAGACCAGGATGGCCTCAACTCAGAGATCTGCCTGCCTCTGTCTCCCAGAGTGCTGGGATTAAAAGCTGTGTCCACCTTGCCTGGCTCTAAGTTTTTAAAAATCATTATTCATTGAGTTTTGAGTTGCTTTTCTCCCTTGTCCACTCAGCTCCTGTTCAGGTGGCTCTAAACTATGGGTAGATTCAGGGAGGGTGAAATCAAGGGATTCCTTCCCCAGGCTAAACCAGCACTTACAGTTGCCAGCCAGCTCTTCCGGGCTCTTTAAGGCTTTAGGACTGCAGGAAGCCTAACTAAGACTGTTTGTTTGAAGAAAAGAGAGGAGGAGGGAGTACCCTTGAGTATGAGGAAGACTCTCTCCTCTGACACAACTCAGGAGTCAGCTCTGGGTCCCCTTGATTGTAGAAACTTGAAGAATAAAATTCACTGACAAAGTTTGAAGAATCATTTTATTACTACAGGCATAAAGCTTAAAGAATAAAGATGAAATACAGCAGAAAGCAGAGTTCCAGAGTCCCCAAGAGAAGAAAACCAAATTCTTTGAGCTTATCTAGGGATTTCTTATAGGACTCGACACAGAAAGTGGACCAACCCTGAGGAAGAATATCTGAGTATGGGAAGTTGAGCATTGGAAGGCACATAGTCTATGCACATTCTCCTGGTCCAATCAGGGAGTTCAAAGGCTGTTCCTGCACTGCTTTCCTGGTTAGGAGTGGTTGAAGCCCGTCTCTGTCCATCTCTGACTTCTGCATTATTAGCTCTTGACCCTGTCTGTCTGCTGGTAATTAGTCCTGGCCAGTGTTGCTCTACTCCAACCTTACAAGACCTGGCTAGTCTTAGGCCTTGACGGAGTCTGCTAGCCATTTAACTTACGCTCTTTGGTTCTACATTACATGATCAGCTCATAGCTAGACAATGGACCTTTTTCCTTACTGTCAATGGAGAGTTAACAGTTATCACAGCTAACAAGACATAGCTGTCCTTTTTCTTGTTTACCTCATATTTAGCTCATAGTAGGTGCAGTCTGGAATAGGACTAGGTTATGGTTTTAGGAGTTTTGTTTTATTTTTTAGAAGCCACCCTTAAAGTTTGGTCAGCTACAACTAGCTGCATTAGAAGCAAGAATCAATTAATGAGCAACAATGTTTCGTTTGTATTCCTTGGGGAAGGAGCTTCAGGAGAAGCCAGTTTATCTGCCCACCCTGGCCCAGCTTAGCTGTCTCACGCCCAGCAGCAAGCCCCTTTCTTTCTCTATTCCCAACTTCATAGCTTTAACACACTTGGTCTCTGTTTCTAAACAGCAGTGGCCCCTGCTTTTGCAACAAGTCCACTTATGAAACCTTTTTTTTTAAAGATGTATTTATTTATTTATTTATTTATTTATTTATTTATTTATTTATTTAATGTACAGCATTCTGCCTGCAT
Organism: Rattus rattus; assembly: GCF_011064425.1. Classification (NCBI taxonomy): domain Eukaryota; kingdom Metazoa; phylum Chordata; class Mammalia; order Rodentia; family Muridae; genus Rattus; species Rattus rattus. Next base: position 98,136,900 of record NC_046160.1, read on the forward strand.
ATGTGACTGCATATAGTAGAAGTGGCTCCAGGTTCCACAAAGACTAGAGAAAGGCTTGGAAAGGGCGTAAAGGGAGGATGGGAAGGGGGCCTTGCTTGGCATGGATCACTAGAATTACAGTTTCCTGATATGTTTTGGTATAATCCGGATTTTTGGAACGATATCTTTTCCAGTCTTTATTTTATACACTATTTCAACACGCATCAAGTCGTAAAACAAGGTTAATCATTCTGCATCTCCCGCACTGCACTGTAGTATTTAACAAACGCTAGAGGGCTTAGCACAGCGGCTTCCTCCCAGAGAACCCGGAACCGTTTAAAGCTGTAGCAGCAAATCCGGGGAGGCCTAAAAGTCACAAGCCCCAGCCACAATCTGAAGCAATGCACGCATTTACCACCCAGAACCGGATGGCACCCATGGTGATCCTGGAGCCCGCGGTTGGCTGCCTTTGCGACCAGCCGGTGCACATCACAGTGCGCGGCCTGGGCCCGGAGCAGCCCGTCACGCTGCGCGCGGCCCTGCGCGACGAGAAGGGCGCGCTCTTCCGAGCCCACGCGCGCTACCGCGCTGATGCCCACGGAGAGCTGGACCTGGAGCGCGCGCCCGCTCTGGGCGGCAGCTTCACGGGGCTCGAGCCCATGGGGCTGATCTGGGCCATGGAGCCCGAACGGCCTTTCTGGCGTCTGGTCAAGCGCGACGTGCAGACGCCCTTCGTGGTGGAGCTGGAGGTGCTGGATGGACACGAGCCCGACAGCGGGCGGCTGCTGGCGCAGGCGGTGCACGAGCGTCACTTCATGGCTCCCGGGGTGCGGCGCGTGCCCGTGCGCGAGGGCCGGGTGCGCGCCACGCTCTTCCTGCCCCCAGGTGAGCAGCCCTCCCTCCTGTGCTTGCAGTGGGGGATGCTTTAGGGGTGCAGAGCCTGGGTCCCTTCTTCCCTGTCTCATACTTTTCACGGGGCTCCCTGGAAAAGCCTTAAGGACTTGGGTTCACGGCTAGATGACTCGTGTCCTGAACTGAAGGTCACCGCAGGAGCAGCATCCGACTTTGCTTAGGAAAGTAGAGCATCAGAGCTCCCCTCTCACCCCAAAGTTCTGTAAGCTAGGACTCTACACTCTGATAGTAAGACCGATGGGTAGTTGTGCACAGGTTCGCGCTTGGCATCTGTTGCCCTAGAACAGTCCTTCAGGCAAAGTGGGCCAGCGCGAGCACTGGGGAACTCTGGAATCTGAAAGTGCGAGTGTGAAGTGCTTAGGTGGTTTTGATGTAACTCTTTGCCAGCGTAAAAGAGCCACAGCTTTGAGAGGGGCTTAAATTCAGAGAATCACAGAGAGCGCTTCTCGGAGATTTGGCCAGTTGTTTTGTGTCCCTTTAAAATGCCAACAGAAATGGCAGTTTAGTGAGGGTCTAGGGATAAGGGAGTGGTACTTAGAGAGTAGGTAACATTAATTTTGCAAGGGTGAATGGCTTAATATAGCTCTAGGATAAGGAAGCGATGTTGAAAACTGAGAACGTGGTTCTTTGGTTAAAAACTTTAAAATACTTTGATGTGTTTACTTGTTTACATATTTCAATAGCAGCAAGAGAAATTCAAGAACTCGAAGTTTTCCGTAATAAAAGGTCTCTCCTCCCTGTGAAGTTATTATGAGCCTCATGGGCAACTGTGCTTCCTTCCAGTTGGATTTGCCTCCCAATCAGAAAACTATTTTTAAAGCTCAGATTTCCCTAAGGACCCTGTAATGCTTCATTCACAAACCATTGTCTTGTTTACTACAGTTTGTAATCCGTTGGGTGGTCCTCATTCTCCTCATTGCCCTACAGCCCCTGATACCCCGAGGTCCCCTTCATACCTCTGTCTTTCATATTGTACTCAGCAACCCACTGAAAGCCTGAGTCCAGCTTCACTTGTTGGGTTGGTTGGTGTTTTTTGAGACAGGGTTTCTCTGTGGAGCCCTGGCTGTCCTGGAACACACAGTGTAGACCAGGCTGGCCTCCCACTCAGAGATCTGCCTGCCTCTGCCTCCCTAGTGCTGGGATTAAAAGTGTGCCCCCACCACTCCTTTCCAAAAGCTTCATTTTTAAAATCTGCCAGAAAACTCTTTTGATGTAGCAGGCCCAACTCCAGGATACTCTCTTCCTCAAATTTCTGAGCGTGTTTGTGGGGTCTAAGAAAACAATTCAGATGCCTAGGAGAGAATGAAGTGATTCTATCAGTAGCTGGCTTTCTAGACAGTCTGAGACTGTCAAAAATGAGGTGAATCCACAGGTGCTGATGGAGGAGGAAGTAATGGGTGCAGGGGAAACAATCAGGGATGTGAGTATGACGTCAGTGTTCTAAGAGATCAATTGTTGGTATTTATAAACAATATGAATAACCTGGGCACATAATCGTCCCATGTAGTCCTAGCTCCTGAACATTATTACAGTGGTTATCAGCACTATAATATAAAGAAGAAAAGCATTAATGTCAAGGATTAGTTTTTTAAAAAAGGAAGCAAATTACGATGTATTCCTCAGTGTGTGATCCAGGATACACAGCACACCACCCTGTTAGAAACAAAAAACCATCTGGAGTCTTCAGAGTTAACACTTTACTACACAGAACTTAGTCAAGTGCTTCTCTCGAAAGCAAGAGACCCTTTGTTCAATCCCAGCAATGGGGAAGTGGAGGCAGGAGGGACAGGGGTTCAAGGTTATGGAGGCCAGCCTGCACCACATACGACTGTTTCTAAATAAACAAATGCATTTTGCATCAATTAAAATTATCCGAGGAGATTGTAGCAAATGTAGGAGAAATGAAGCTTCCGTCTGTTGGTGTTGGTATGGACCTTGGACATGGAAAGTGGGGATTTTGCAGGAGAACCTATTTTCCAGAGGATTCCAAGACGGCCAGTGATGGTTTGATATCGTTCATGCCATCCATTTCTGAGTTGCAAGGTTCAAAAACAGATGCTGTGTTGCTAAAATAGGAAAGAACCCTAGTTCAAGCCTTTGCTTTAAGAACATATGGTACCCATGCCACTCCATCCCAGCGCTGGCCACTCAGGGCTGCTGCACATTTAACCCTGTGCTGCCGACCTCAGAACACCTGGGTCACCCGCAGGGCTGCGTCTAGGCCACTGAGGGAGCACAGATCCCCCATTTGGCATTTTTAGGAAAGGTAAGGTCCTAGATCTTCACAAATATACCACCCAACAAAGCATATTTTTAAAAACAGAAAAGAGGCTTGGGTGTTCCACGTCTTTCTTCCTGCTCCCTTTCATTAGGAATAAGATACCAAGACATTTGGGCACTAAATCTGCAAGGGGTGGTGGGTTTTTTTTCCTTTCTTTCCAAGGGAATGGACCCTTTCCTGGAATCATAGACCTTTTTGGAATTGGAGGCGGCCTTCTGGAGTACCGGGCGAGTCTGCTGGCTGGGAAGGGCTTTGCCGTCATGGCTCTGGCTTATTACAACTACGACGACCTCCCCAAGGACGTGGACATTATCCACCTGGAGTACTTTGAGGAAGCGGTGTCCTACCTGCTCAGTCACCCTCAGGTTGGCTGTTACAGTATTTTGGTTTAGCTTTTGGGGTCCTAAATGCCTTGAACCAAAGTTGGATCTGCAACCTAGTTAGCTTGAGGGTTTATAATAATATTTAGTCTCTTCCAAAGCAAAGATTATTTAACTGAGATCATCTCAGGGGGCATGATGAAGGTTGATACTGACAAGTTTGAAATGCTCATAGGGTGACCAACCATCCCGGGTTGCTGAGGGAAGAGGGTTTCTTTCTACGGTGTCTGTTTCGCACCCAAACTGATGTAGTCATAGGTATTTTTCTCCTTAGCCATGTCACGGTCTTGTGTCTGTGATTTTGGGTCCACCCTCCAACTTTGTTACAAGCAGTAAAGGACTCATACTTGTGAAGCTGTTAGAATGTGCCTGGCATTTACTGACAAACTTGTAGTCAGCAAATACTAGAGGATGTAGACAGAGCATGGCCAGAAGACAAGGCCAGGTCTACACCTAGAGACACAGTGGGGGGACTGTGAAAATGCGGGAGGGGGGTGATTGTAAGATTCCATGTTCATTGGGGGCTGGAGAGACAGCTCAGCGGTTAAGAGCACTGACTGCTCTTCCAGAGGTCCTGAGTTCAATTCCCAGCCACCACATGGTGGCTCACAACCATCTGTAATGAGATCCGATGCCCTCTTCTGGCGTGTCTGAAGTCAGCTACAGTGTACTCACATGAAATAAGTCTTTAAAAACAAACAAAAAAAGATTCCATGTTCATGAAAGTAACAGAACTGATAAGGAGCCACTCAAGCAAGATAAAGGGGAAGCCTCATTCTGAAGACAAACATGACCTGCTGTTACCTGTCTAGATCAGTCTAGCAGTTATGACTTTGTAAACATTTCTGTGCCCATTACCACTTACGTACTAGGAAGAAAGTGAATACAGAAAGAAATGAAGAATGACCCGGAGTCTCCCCAGGTGGCTTCTCTTGGTTTCCCTTTCGCTCATACACAGCTGACTGTGATTTTATAAAGCACAGTGCACAATGTCTGCAAGGTAGCTACTTAATTACCTCACAGGTTCTCTGGAGGAAAAACTGCTACTTTTTAAAAAGAGAACCTTTTCTCTGAAGAATAGGCTCTTCCTCAGTATTTCCTGCGCACCTTGTCACCTTTCACTAGGAATGTCGCCTAGGTTTAATTCCACACTTCTCCAGTTCCATGAACTTCTGTCCAGTGCAGGGGGCGCTGATGGATAAGGGGGTTCAGGCTAAATAGTGAGTTGTTTCTCGACTTGTTTGAATGCCTCTAGTGACATTATCACATTCAGAGATTGACTGTGATTTCGCATGGGAGTGGCAGGTAGACTCTGAGCTTGGTAGATGCCCAATCACCCTTCCAAAGCCAGGATAGTACAGAGTCAGACTCAGGGCCACCTGATGTCCAGAAGTGGGTGATTCCTTATGATTTATTCACTGTGCTGCCTTTCATGTGGGTTCATTCTTCTTTTCTGTCTGTGTCTCTCTCAGGTAAAAGGTTCAGGAGTTGGGGTGCTTGGCATTTCCAAGGGGGGTGAACTTGGCTTTGCCATGGCCACCTTCCTGAAAAATATCACAGCTGCTGTCATTATCAATGGCTCTATAGCCAACGTCGGTGGAACCTTACAGTACAGGGATGAGACCATACTCCCGGTGGGCATGAGCACCAAACGAATCAAGAGGACCAAAGATGGCCTCAAAGACATTGTGGATGCCCTGAACAATCCTCTGGAAGGAGCTGACCAGAAGAGCTTGATCCCTGTGGAAAGGTCTGACACAACCTTCCTGTTGCTCGTTGGTCAGGATGACCACAACTGGAAGAGCGAGTTCTATGCCAGAGAGGCCTCCAAACGCTTGCAGGCCCATGGGAAGGAGAAGCCCCAGATCATCTGCTACCCAGAGACAGGCCACTATATTGAGCCTCCTTATTTCCCCTTGTGTAAGGCTTCCCTGCACAGCCTGGTGGGCGGTCCTGTCATCTGGGGAGGGGAGCCCAGGGCTCACACCATGGCCCAGGTTGATGCTTGGCAGCAACTCCAGACTTTTTTCCACAAACATTTGGGTGGGGAAAAGAAGACAATCCCAGCAAAACTGTGATTTTTATTTAAGTTTTATTTTACTTAAGATCTCTGATGCTACTCTCTCCTGGGGAAGCCTCCACTGTTTTGTGTGTGTGTGTGTGTGTGTGTGTGTGTGTGTGTGTGTGTTTCTCTTTTACATCAATGTAGAGTCTTCCTTCCTCCAACATTCTTTTAAACTGCAGGCCTCATTGATAAGTCTTGGAGGGGAATGATTATAGGGAAACATAAGGCACGGCAAAAGCTGGTCTGTTGCTGAGGCCCAGGCTGCCAGTGCGCTGTAGCCTGAGAGAAAGGCCAAGTCACTGCTAAATCCTGGACTTCAGGGATTACTTGCTAAATGGCTGGTTAAAGACAAACAGATGGTTACCTGCTGCTTAGACAAACATCAAAAAGAACTGGGAAGATGGCTCACCAGTTAAGGGCCCACACTACTCCTATAGGACCCAAGTTCAGTTCCCAGCACCAGGACCAAGCAGCTCACAATTGACTGCAACTCCAGCTCTGAGAGATGCAGGGCTCTGCATTCTTCTGACCTCCTTGGGCACCCATACCCATGTGTTCATACACACATGTACACACACACACACACGCACACACGCCCCATACACACACACACACACACACACACACACACACACACACACACACACATACACATGAACAAAAACACATGGTTTAGAATGCATAAACAAGGACTGGAGAGATGGCTTAGCAGTTAAGAGCACTGACTGCTCTTCCAGAGGTCCTGCGCTCGAATTCCAGCAACCACATGGTGGCTCACAACTATCTGTAGTGGGATCCCTCTTCTGGTGCCAATGCCCTATAGCTTCTGACACACCAGAAGTTAGATCTCAAAGGCAGCCACCATGTGGTTGCTGGGAATTTCAGGACCTCTGGAAGAGCAGTAACCACTGAGCCAAGCCTAAATAAATAAATAGATCTTTAGAATGCATAAACATCTGGGCAGTGGGAATGGGGGTAAGGCAATGGGAGTGGGGCGTGGGGACAGAGGCAGGGGGATCTCTGCAAGTTGGAGGCCAGCCTGGTCTATAGAGGGAGTTCCAGGTGGGTTCCACTGGGTGTAGATTTGTATATACAGACTGTCACATGCTGTTGCCTCCACACAGCACACTACAATCACTCAGCATTTATGCTGTAGTTCCCATTCTAAGTGATCTGCAAGTGACTTAAAAGTTAGACGTGTGCCGGGTGCGGTGGTGCACACCTGTAGTCCCAGCTACTCGGGAGGCTGAGACAGGAGGATTGCTTGAGTCCAGGAGTTCTGGGCTGTAGTGCGCTATGCCGATTGGGTGTCCGCACTAAGTTCAGCATTAATATGGTGACCTTCCGGGAGCGGGGGACCACCAGGTTGCCTAAGGAGGGGTGAACCAGCCCAGGTCAGAAAAGTTAGACATGTATTATGTGGAAATACTATTCCCCATGAGCCATTGCAAACTTGCCGTCTGTATCAAATGCTCATGACTACCAGTGAGCACCTCTAACAGCAAAAGTGCTGTGACCTCAGAGGTGAGTTTCTCCCTTTGGGATGGAATTACCATCTTAGCCACCAACTAATAAGAGCCAAAAATTATCAAATTTCAAAGGAAATTTGGTTTCCATCTTGGCTTTTCTTTTGGATGAATAAGGATTTTTTTTTCCTGAGCAAACAAATTATGTTAGGTTCCTGTTTATGCATAGACACATGCCACGGACCACCCCAGCTGGGTGTGGAGGTCCCTGGGCTGAGGGTCCTCGAAGATTAGGTGGGTAAGGATTCGGCGGTGACAAACAAACACAGAGGCAGTTTGAGTCTGAGTATATGCTACCGCTCTCAAGCAAGGGTTTTTATGCTTAAAGAAACAGGTATCACCGCTCTGAAAAGATGTGTTCAGTGAAGCAGTTCAATAGGACACTGTCATATTCATTAGGCATAGGAAGTACAAAATCATTCAAGTATTACAATTTCTAAAAAGAGTGATCAATGAAGCAGTCGTGGAGGGAACAGGTGACATCATTATCACGTGACACAATAAAGCACAAGAATCACTGGCTGCTGTTGGCATCCTTCCAAGAGCAGCTTCATAAGGTCTTTATGGGCACTTGTTAGCAACATCTAATTCCTATACAGGTTCATACATTTTTAGGGCAATCGTTATCTAACATCTAGTATGATTTAAAACTATTTTTAATTCTTTTAAAAATAATGCTTTCTGGGGTTGGGGATTTAGTTCAGTGGTAGAGTGCTTGCCTAGCAAGCGCAAGGCCCTGGGTTCAGTCCCCAGCTCCGAAAAAAGAAAAAGGAAAAAAAAAAAATAATGCTTTCTTTACCAATATGCCAAAGCCCACCTCTGACTACAGACACATAACCTTACAAAATCACTTATTGTTGGAAAAGTTTTTATCTGTCTTACCACTATTATGTGATTTTGTAAATGATTTGTGACACAAAACACCTACTTCCCCGCTAATAAGGTCATAAAGTCCCAGGCTAGGCTATCAGGAACATTTTGTGAGTAAGAAAGAGAAGTAGAAAAAGATAGGACAGACAAGTCGCCATGAGAACTACGACTCAATATTTTTCTCCAGCCAAGAGTTCCACAACCGGTTCCAGGAGGCCTCTTTCTTTTGAAGTTTCTGCCTCAGTCTGTGGAACTTGTCACACAGAATCTACTGGGGTTGGCGTGGCAGGCACACAAGGTTTTGTCGCTTCAAAACTTGATAAAACATTATCTAGCTTAATTATACAAGTAATTTTACCAATGATAAACACGTATATAGTAGTATCATTAGATACACATAGTTCCAAGATAATAAACATTTCTTAAGCCTTAATATTTAAAATAAAAGTACTTCGATGGTTAACATGCCTTGTTTCCTTAATATTCTTTTAAACTTGTAAAGAATTTATTAATTGGGTGAAGGTTTTGTTGTTGTTTCAGAGGTAGAATCTCGCTGCGTAGTCCAGGCTTGCCTGAAACTAACTGTGTAGCCCAGGCTGTCCTTGAATTCATGATCCTCCAGCTTCAGCCTCCTGAGTGCTACAATTAGAGGTCTATGCAACCCTGCCTGCCTTTTCCTGTTCCCTTCCCACTCCCACACCAACAGATTTTTGTTTTAATGCGCGTATGTATGTGCCTGGTGCCCTCAGAGGCCGGATACCCTGGGACTGGAGTTACAGGTAGCCATAAGCTGCCCTGTAGAGCTCTTTACTACTCAGCCATCTCCTCAGCGCCACATAGTCTTCTCTTTCATTTTAGGTTTTTAGGGGGGATTTGTGTTTTCCCTTTTTTTTTTTTTTTTTTTGTTCTTTTTTTCGAGCTGGGGACCGAACAGGGCCTTGCCTTTATCCTAGGCAAGCTCTACCACTGAGCTAAACCCCCCAACCCCGTTTTCCTTTTTTTTTTTTTTGGTGTGTTTTTTTTTTAAATGTATGAATGTTTTGCTTACATGGAGGTCTGTGCACTACATGTGTATGGTGCCCTTGGAGACAAGAAAGGGACATTGGGTCCCCTGGAACTAGAGCTATAGGTGGTTGTGAGCCGCTGTGTAGGTGCTGAAAATCAAACCCAGGTCATCTGGAGAAGCAGCCAGTGCTCTTAACTGTCAAACTGGCCCTCCAGTCCTGGTGTTCTTTTTGGTTTTTTGTTTGTTTGTTTTTGTTTTTGACACAGGGACTATTTATGTAGCCCTGACTGTCCTGGGTCTCACTATGTCGACTAAGCCAAGCCGGCCTCGAACTCAGCTCATAGAGATCTGCCCACCTCTGTCTCCTGAGAGCTAGAATTAAAGGTGTGCAAGTCCAAGGCTCTTGGAGTTCTTCGTAAAGTAAGCGATTCCTGATGATTCTTCGCCTTAAAACTCAAAAATAGGATCTGGAGAGATGATTCCGCAGTTAAGAGCATTTTCTGCTTATCCAGAAAATCCAAGTTTGTTCTCAGCACCCATACTGGGGTCTCTATGAGTTCAAGGCCAGCCTGGTCTACATAGTGAGTCCCAAGTCAACCAGGGCTACACAGTGAGACCCTGCCTCAAAAATACAACAAAAGATTAGGAAAATGGTAGGCCCAGAGACTCTGTGATGGAAACACTCAAGTGTGCTCTCATGTGGACCATTCCACAGGACAGGTGGCGTTTATTGGCACAAAGATGCATTTCACTGGACAGAAAAGGGTAGAAAGAGTAGATATAATTAATACTTGCATTTTACGAAACCATTATCTTGTAAAAGACCCACATGTACACCGATGAGAAAGCAAAGAACTCAGCAGTGGCCCATCAGAGGAGTGGACCTTACCTAACCCTCTCACTGCATGGTACTTTCTAGTCAGATCCAAGACGTGAAGGGAGAAGATGGGCTCCCTTTCTGAAGTGCTTTCTTCCACACAACTCCTGGGGCTGCTCTTCATGGATACGAGGGTGAAGGAGCCACTAAACGAACCCATGGAGACAAACGTCTCTCTGAAACAATGCCAGTGCGGCCCTACAGGAAAGGAGCTAAAAGCCCTTAAAGCCCAGTGCACCTGTCCTAGAAACAACTCTGAAAGCTCATCGAGCACGGCACATGGTCTCCAACGGACCTCCGAGGCCTGGGCATTGTCCTGGTACCTCCTCACACATGTGCAAACATGGAGTCATTATTTGTACTCTCAGCCACTTGACTAGAGTCTTTTCTTATGAACAGCCCACTGCCTGCCTCCCTCTGCACAACCAACAAGAAATCCGTTAATACTAAACCAGGGAGAGCTCTGTATTTGCTGATCCTACTGGAATGCACCACTGCGCTGCCAAAACCTGGTTAGCAAAATATAGGAAAACCTTGTCTTTACGTTGGCCAAAAGTCCTGTGTGCAGAATTGAGGAGTTAGGAGCCACCCTTTGAATTAAAAGAACTCACCAATCAAAGTGGCCACTGGATTCCCTACACATTTGCCTCAATTGTCTTCTACCTCAGATTAACAAAGGCATATGTTCAATGCTATGAAGCTATAATTAAGATTATAGACAAAGAATACTATGACACAATGTATTGGGGCTAAGCACTGAACTCACTTGAGACTGAAAAGGGGATAGGTGTTAAAATGGGCATGTCGTCAGCGCTGCCTTAGCTTTAAAAAAGGCTTACATCCTTTAAAAGGTTAGATTATAGGACAAATTAATAATATATTAAAGTTTGACCATGTGAAGACATAACCTTCATTCCTCCCATTTTGTTAGAAACATAAATATAACGGATTCAATTGTCTTTTTATAAACTGGTAAATTTATATTTTTTTATTTTGGCTCATGATTAAATTTTGAAATGTAAACCACACCACTGTGATACCTAGATATTTAATACGTGGTACACCCGTTCACTTGCAGTATGTTGGTTGTGTCCTCAAGCCAAAATCCCCCAAGGAGGGCAGGAGAGAGAGTTCAGTGGTTAAGAGCACTGGCTGTTCTTCCAGAGGACCCAAGTTCAATTTCCAACATCAATATGGCGGCTCACAACCAGTCTGGAGCCCCAGTTCCAAGGTATCTGCTGCCCTCTTCTGGCCTCTGTGGTCTCTGCATGCATGTGATACACAGACATGCAGGCAGCACACCAATACACACAAAATAAAAATAAAAATAAAAATCTCCTAAGACGGGCTGGAGAGATGGCTCAGTGGTTAAGAGCACTGACTGTTCTTCCAGAGGTCCTGAGTTCAAATCCCAGCAACCGCATGGTGGCTCACAACCATCTGTAATGGGATCCGATGCGCTCTTCTGGTGTGCATGAAGACAGCTACAGTGTACTTATATGTAATAAATAGATAAATCTAAATCCCATAAGAACATTTATAAATAAATGAGCACTCATAAAAATTAAAATTGTTAAGATTACAGGAATTAACCCCATACTTTTGCTGAGCTGATTTTAAATCTGTTAACAGAACTAAAATGAAGATGTCTTTATAACTGATGGCAAATCCTTTCTCCTGGGTTTGCTGTCCAGGAAGAACTGTATTCTTGCAAATGCAGTACCATATCCATTGCTTCCTGATTCTCAAGTACAGTAATTTAGCTCACAGAGCTTTTTTTTTTTTTTTTTTTTTTTTTTACCTCAACAATGAAGAAAACTTGAAAGAATGACCACAGTGGCCTAATATTGCAAATTGTCATTAGATGAAGATAATGTTTTAAAAAAAGGAATATATTAGGGAACATACAATAGATAAATGTTTACAAATGAACTGCTTGTCTTTTTTTATAAAATGATGAATTGTGTTACATGATGCATAAAATCTGAGTCGTTTTAAAAAGTAGGTCATGGGGTTGGGGATTTAGCTCAGCAGTAGAGCACTTGCCTAGTAAGCGCAAGGCCTTGGGTTCGGTCCCCAGCTCCGGGAAAAAAAAAGAAAAAGAAAAAGAAAAAAAGAATAAAAAGTAGGTCATAGTGCCGAGACATCACTCGCTAAATATAAATTCAAGTCTCCCCGCTTTCTTAAACTTCATATGAAACGTAGGTGTTGCTGATTATATCCACGAATGTCTGCTATACTTAAACTTTTTTGTATAAGAAAACATATGAGGGAGCTGCAGAGACAGCTCAGCGGTTAAGGGCACTGTTTGCTCTTCCAGAGGTCACGAGTTCAATTCCCAGCAACCACATGGTGGCGCACTATCATTTGTAATGGGATCCCACGTCCCCTTCTGATGTGTCTGAAGACAGCAACAGTGTACTCATATATATAAAATAAATAAGTCTTTTTTTTTTTTTAAAGAAAGAAAACATGAGTCCGGAAACCAAGAAATATGTTTATTTGTTGAGATTACTTCTTCCTGGGTCTTTATGGAAATGTGAGCTACTAAGGAGGGAAGAGATGGCCCAATGGTTAGGAACCTGAATGCTCTTCCAGAGGACTCCAGTTCAGCTCCCAGCAACCATGGGGGGGCTCACAACTGTCTGAAACTCCAGTTCCAGGGAATCTGATGTCCTCTTCTAACCTTCACAAGCACCAGGCGTGCACACAGTACACAAATATACGTGCAGGTAAAATACCCACCCACACATCTTTTTTATTTAATTTTATTTTATATACATTGGTGTGGGGGTGTCAGATCCTCCTAAAACTGGAGTTACAGACGGTTGTGAGTTACCATGTGGGTGCTGGGAATTGAACCCAGATCCTCTGGAAGAGCAGCCAGTGTTCTTCAAAGACACTTAGAGTTAACAGTTCCGATAAACACGTAATTCCAAATAAAGAAATAAAAGTACATTATTTGATAAAGAAAACAAAAGAAAGTATGAAATCTGTCCTTTTTACCCTTCAAGAGTTGGTGCCATGTCCCAGCGAATGATTTTCACACCTAATGACCTCTGTAGACCAAGCAATGCCCACTTCTAGAACCTGGATGGTGACTACCAAACAAACCTACTTACAGAAGCCGAGGACCAAGGGACTGAGGGGAGAATCCGGGTCACGACTTTAGAACAAGAGCAGCACATGAATCCCCCCTGGCCAGCAGAAACTGGTCTTGTCCACCCCTGTGAGGAACAAACAACTGCCGTGGCACAGGGGAATCATCAGCGTGGGAGTTAGCAGCAAGCTTGCATCGGGCAAAGGAAGGGCATCAACTGTGAGCTGGGCTGCAGAGGCCCGTGTGACCAGTGCCCTGCGAGGAGTAGCTGCACGGTGCCATGTAGCCTCTCCCACCCAGGAGACAGCGCCAGGAAGTTGCCTTCCAGCATGGAGATTACACTCTTTAACTGAGAAAACGAGTAATTTTGTCTGTTTTTTTTTTTTTTAAATGTTTCAAAACATAGGTCAGAGAGGTAAAATTCAGTTACCAGGACCTACACAGTAGGAAGGTAAGAAGTGACTCCCAAAGTGATCGTCTGACCACTACACATTGCATTACAGCCAACAGGCACAGAAAGCATGCATTCATAACATTCACCAAATACATGTACTGTTTAAAGTCTTCTAAAACCATTTTCTGTTAATTTCAAAATGGGGCAAATGAGACTGTGGATCAGGACAAAGCCCTTGCCTGAACGCCTGACAACCTGAGTTCAACCCCAGGGACCCATGTGAAAGGTGAAAGAAATTCAACTCTGGAAAAGCTGTCTTCTGGCCTCTATACCTGTTCTACTGCCTACATACCTGCCACAGTGCACACACACGCACGCACGCACGCACGCACGCGCACACACACACACACTCAATGATCAATACAAGGGTTTTTTATATAAATACATGTTTTTAGAAAATAACTTTTCAAAATATAAATTTAAGGAAAGAGTAAGGGGCTGGAGAGATGGCTCAGTGGTTAAGAGCACTGACTGCTCTTCCAGAGGTCGTGAGTTCAATTCCCAGCAACCACATGCTGGCTCACAACCATCTATAAGGGGATCTGGCGCCCTCTTCTGGCCTGCAGATGTATATGTAGCTGAACACTCAAACACTTAAAAAAGAAAAGGGGAGGGAGGGAGGGAGGGAGGAGGAAAAGAAAAAAAGCCGGTCTAGTTAAGAAAAAAAGATTAAGGATGATTCCCTCAGTAATTATGCTAAAGCTGGTTAAATAAATCTACAGAATTCAGTCTCCATTACTGGGGGGCTAGCAAGGCTGTATTAAGATGGTTTGCATATGCTTGGCCCAGGGAGTGGCACTATTATTAGGAGGTGTGGCCTTGTTGGAGGACGTGTGTCACTGTACTGTTGGGGTGGGCTTGGAGGCCCTCCTCCTAGCTGCCTGGGGATGCTCAGTCTGTTCCTGGCTTCCTTCGGGTGAAGATGTAGAACTCTCAGCTCCTCCTGCACATGCCTGCCTGGATGCCGCCATGCTCCCGCCTTGATGACAGTGGACTGAACCTCTGAACCTGTAAGCCAGCCCCAATTAAATGTTGTCCTTTATAAAACTTACATTGGTCATGGTATCTGTTCACAACAATAAAACCCTAAGATAAGAACTAATAGAATTGATTAATTAATTAATTAATTAATTAATTAACAGAGTTTACAATAATACACCATGGCCAAAAGCAACTTGGGGAGAAAGGGTTTATTTCACTCACAGTTCCATAAAACAGTTCATCATCAATAATTATGAGGGCAGGAACCTGGAGGCAGGAGCTGAAGCAGAGGCCATGGAGGGGTGCTGCCTACTGGCTTGCTCAGCCTGCTTTCTTATAGAACCCAGGACCTCATCGATCACTAATTAAGAAAATACCCTACAGCTGGATCTCATGGAGGCATTTTTTTTTACAGTTGAGGCTCCCTTCTATCTGATGAATCTATCTTGTGTCAAGTTGACAGGACAAGTGACCCCTTGTTGACCTGACACACAGACACCACTTTTCAATTAGAACCTTTCCCTCTCTCATTTATCCCCAAGATGGAACATTAATATCGATGTCACGATATAAGACAGGAGTAGCTTTAAAAGTCCTTACAAATCCAAACACATTAAAAGTTTAGTCTCCTTAACATATCCAATCTCTTTAAACGTTCGCAGTCTTTCTGTAAGGGAGGGCAGCCCCGCAGAGTCTGTACAGGACACATCCGAACACCAAATTTTCAGCACAAAGGAGAAGAGGTTGCAAAGGCAGGCAGCAGGCAGGCAGCAAGCAGGAGCAAGCAGGCAGCAAGCAGGCAGCAAGCAGGGAGCAACAGGAACAAGCAGGCAGCAAGCAGGCAGCAAGCAGGAGTAAGCAGGTGTTCCTGCAGGAGTGAGCTTTTAAGGAGAAGATGGGAGTCCGTGCTAGGACTAGTTGGTAAACTGAGCCTGGATGGAGCAGCCAAATAATAAATTTTGATTGTTGGACCTTGGTGTTTACCCTCAGGAATGAGTCTGTGGCCAAACAAGGGAGTAGATCTTGGGGCGGGCTTTAGGAATGTAACGTAATTTTTTTTTTTTTAGCATGGCAGAGGGAAAGAAGAAAAGGGCAAACCCGTCAGTGCCATATTTGCCTTGCTGGGGCGGGGCCTGTGTCTGCCATGCCTGGTCTGGCTAGAGCCCTTCATTTTCAGATGTGACTCCTGTAAAATCAAAATTAAGGTAAACAATTCCTTCAAAAGGTAAGAAGCAGCGCACAGTCACAGTCTGAACAAAGCAAGACTGTCGGGGTTGGTCTGGTGCTATGCACACAAACGCTAAGTTCTGAACCCCAAGGTCTGCTCGCAGTCCAGACCAGTGAATTTATAAATTCTCACACATACCGGCTTTTGTCATGTAAACCTTGTTCCCCAAATTAAAGTTGATTGGTTAATAAAAGACCAGAGCCTGTGGTTGGGCAATAGAGAGAGGAAGGTGAGACCTGAGTGTTGCAATAAAAATTAAAAAAGGGCACGACAGGTCCCTGCGCGTCACTGCTCCATGCTGGCCCCCTGGTACTCTGGGACCCCAGGTAGTCACTCCCTGGTGCTAGTTCTGGCACCGTAGAGCCATACAGAACTAACATTAATTTATCTCAGCCATGGCTGGTTCCAGTGTGGCACCACGCCACGTTAGCCTACCTATCTTCTAGCCCCAACGGTCTCTCCGCTCTCATTGCTAGTCACGATGGCAATCCCTGACCAGCCAGGAACTCTGGTCCCAGATACCGGGTAACATTAAGACTCAACAAACTGTAACCCAACAATCAGATTTATGTAGTAAGTTTTCAATCTATGATATATCCACAGAATAAATTCACTGCTAATCAATAAAGATAGAAACCGTCCACTTAAACAAGATAAAATTGACCTAGACCACAGGGATCAGAATCATCTTCCTCCGACGTCTTCATCTTGATTCCTATCCTATCCTAGACCTTTCCCCGCCCACCCTTCCTTCTCATCCAATGATAGGCTACGCCTTATCCTGGAACCTGCCTTGCTGCGTAATGACATCATCCTACACTTGAGGACCAAGTAAGGGGTCTCAGAGAGGCCGGGGGAGAAGGGAAAAGATAGTGGAGAGAGGAGGAGGCTGCCATGAACTTGTGGCCAGGAGAAGTGCACCCCGAGGACAGGCTGACGGAGCAGAAGCAGCCTGGGTGAGACTCAAAAGCAAGTAACAAGGGGAGAATAGCATAGAGCCTGCCCAATCTGGCTTACAACTTGTAAATAAAATACCAGGTCTCTGTGTCTTTTATAAAGGATAGCTAGAATAAATAATTTTACATAAAACCAAACTCCAACGGTGTAAATAACTCAATGTCCAATTGCCTGGGATTCCCTCGTGATCTTCTGGGCTCCTGCAACGGGCTGGGGTCCCTTCTCCAGCTCTGCCCTCTGCAGTACACACAGTTTGTCTTCTAGGCTCTGGCTGACTTCACTGCTGCTGCTGCTCTTGGTGGCTATCCCATGACACTGGCATTTCCAAAACTGCTGGGGTCCCTTGCTGCAACTGGGCTGCACTTTTTTTTTTTTTTTTTCTGGGCTGGGGACCGAACCCAGGACCTTGCGCTTCCTAGGCAAGCGCTCTACCACTGAGCCAAATCCCCAACCCCTTGGGCTGCACTTTCATTGGTATCCTTTCCTGGGGTCTCATCAGAGGCATCAGCTCAGCCACTCTCCAAGATCCCTTCATGCCCTTAAAACCAGTACACCCGGGTGACTCTTACACTACCAAATTCAGCTGCAGCACGAGGTACAACCTAGGCCATATTTGGAACACAGCTTTTGTGTGATGACTCTCAGGAAACACTTTCCAGAAGATTTCCCCCAAAACAATGCTGCTCCCCCCCCCTCCGGAGCTGAGGACCGAACCCAGGGCCTTGTGCTTGCTAGGCAAGCGCTCTACCACTGAGCTAAATCCCCAACCCCTGCTGCTCTCTTCTTAATCACCACTAATGTCTCAGCTGACCAGTATCGAGTATCCCAGCAAAGCAAAGATTTCTCTAAAACCTAAATAACAACCTTATAAAACCGTCTTATGGGATGGAGAGATGGCTCAGGGGATAAAGACACTTGCTGCTCTTGAAGAACACCGTAGTCAGTTCCTAGCACCCACACCAGAAGTCTGGAAATCACTTATAACTCAAGTTCCAGGGAATTCAACGTCCTTTCCCTCTGGGAGCCCTTGTGTGCGTGCAGCAAATCTTAAAAGCATGCCTTACAATTTTGTTTACAGCATGAAATTCTTTATGCTGTGGGGATCTTCCAGGAATAAACACTCAGACACCAGTGAGAGCAGGAGAGAGATGTCACCGGTGGGCCGAAGCCAGGACAGTTCCCGAAAGACCTCCATCTCTAGTACAGTCTGTATTCTCATATTTACTCTAAAACCGCAAGCCGGGTGAGAGCATTTCTCTAGGCTCCGCCCAACAGTTACCTAGCAACAGCCAGGAGGCCTGGGTCTCGATAAGAATGTTTAGTCTCCCACCGCCGCCTCCTCCTCACTCTCTTTCCTTCTCCCTCCCCCTCTCCCACTATGAGTGTTCCTGGCCTGTCTCTCCACTCCCTCTCCCTCTCCCCTCCCCTCCCCTCCTCCCTCTCCCTCTCCCTCTCCCTCTCCCTCTCCCTCTCCCCTCTCTCTCCCTCTCCCCTCTCTCCTCCCCTCCTCCTCCTCCTCCTCCTCCTCCTCCTCCTCCTCCTCCTCCTCTCTCTCTCTCTCTCTCTCTCTCTCTCTCTCTCTCTCTCTCTCTCTGCCCTTCTCTGTTTTTCTCCCTCCTCTACCTCTACCTCCTCCTCAGACCCCCAAATAAACTTCCTTTTATAATAGGCCTGTCACATGGCTTGATTGTTCAGGAACCTCTTGGTGGGGCCCACCAGGGCCCTTCACACCGCTGTTTTATAATACACAACAGTGGGGCAGTCAAGCAAGCAAGATTTTACACAAGGGTATATGCCAGTCAGCAGGTTGTTAGGGGCAATGGCCTGTTGTTTCAGCTCTTCCTCCGGGTCATAGCGTTCCAGGTAGTGAGTGAGGTCCTGTTAGGCAAATAGGGCAGCGCAAACAGTGCTTTCAGTAAATCACTAAATAAATCAACAAGTCAGTATCTAATATATAACCGTACGGACTTTCATTCGAGAGCCCTGGAAGAGGTTCAACTTGGACCTCACAAGTTCTGGTCACCCCTGCTGACCCAGGTAGATTCCTCAGAGGCCTGGCTGTCTCTGCTAGGTTATGCCACTGCTGCTGAATCCTGTTTGCTATCCTGACACTACTGGACTGGACTGCTGATGTATCCATGAAGGATTTATGAGCGCATCAAGCTGCTGCTGCTGAATCCTGCAAACCGACCAAACTGCTGATTTGCTGACAACACAGATGGGAATTGCTCCAAAGGACAGTTTCTAAACAGGTCCACTTATCCCATATCCTAGTAACCTTTCTTTTTCACTACCTCTGGTGGGTGGTGAGCTAGTTGAGTTGGAATCTCTCTCTCTCTCTCTCTCTCTCTCTCTCTCTCTCTCTCTCTCTCTTTTTCAGAGCTGGGGATTGAACCCAGGGCCTTGCGCTTGCTAGGCAAGCGCGCTCTACCACTGAGCTAAATCCCCAACCCCGGAAAATCTCTTTCCCTGTGTACCTAAGCTAGGGTATTCTGGCTCCCTGTTATCACTGGTTAGTTCATAAAATTGTCCCTACAATCCTTTTCTAGATAAGGCCACTGCCCTTGGAGACTCATGCACTTACCTTCCAAAGCCTTTAAATAGCTTGAGTCACAATTTCACCCTGGGTATTCTGACTCCTCACTGTAGCCCAGGTCAAGCTTCCTTCTCAGATTGCATGAGGTACTACAGTAAGGAACAACCCAAGAAAGAAAGGTTCAAGGCCAAGTTTCTCAGGATTGCCAGATGAGAGTAACCTAAGGGGTTCTTTTGTAAAGCTATACAGGTCGGGGGTAATGATCTATGCAACTCAATCTTTGTATCTCTATTTCAACATCACCTTGAGAAAACATGATCATTACTATTGCTTAGCTCTTCTGCATACAGGCCACTGGTATCCCATAAACTGCGGGGAGTTTCACACCGCAATTGCCACGGCAAGTAAGTAGGACAAGGGTTCCTTCCTTGTCACAGACTCCAGAAGTCGAGAGACACTATTCACTCCACAGTATTCTGATTTTTTTTTACTGTGTCAGTATGGTGCCAGTAGTGAGCCTGGAGCCCGACAGCCACAGTTGCTGGGATGAGCCCCTGAGCATCACCGTGCGCAGCCTGGCCCCCGAGCAGCCCGTCACACTACACTCGGCCCTGCGCGACGAGAAGGGCAAGCTCTTCCGAGCCCACGCGCGCTACCGCGCTGATGCCCACGGAGAGCTGGACCTGGCGCGCGCGCCCGCGCTGGGCGGCAGCTTCACGGGGCTCGAGCCCATGGGGCTGATCTGGGCCATGGAGCCCGAGCGGCCTTTCTGGCGTCTGGTCAAGCGCGACGTGCAGACGCCCTTCGTGGTGGAGCTGGAGGTGCTGGACGGACACGAGCTCGACGGCGGGCGGCTGCTGGCCCGGGCGGTGCACGAGCGTCACTTCATGGCTCCCGGGGTGCGGCGCGTGCCCGTGCGCGAGGGCCGGGTGCGCGCCACGCTCTTCCTGCCTCCAGGTGAGCGGTCCTCCCTCGTGCGCTTGCAGTGCGGGATGCTTAAGGGGTGCAGCACCAAAGCTTTGCAGACATGGGTGAATCCTGAACTGAAAGTCAGCGGAGGAACAGCTTCTGAGGTTGCTTAGGAAAGCAGAGCATCAAAGCTCACCCAAGCCCGGTGAAATCTTCATCGTGGTAAGACCCACGGGTGGTTGTGCACAGGTTCACATTTGGCATCTGTTGTTCAGGCAAAGTGGGACAGTGTGAGCACCGGGGAAATTTCTAACTAACTTGAAGGACTTTAGCGCCAGTCAGAGTCCAGAATCTGGAAGTGTGGGTGTAGAGGGCCAGGGAGTTTTGTTTCTTAGGTGATTCCGAGGTAACTCTTTCCCAGGGTCAAATCCACAGCTTTGAGAGGGGCTGTAGTTCAGTGACCCACAAAGAGCCATTGTAGGGAATTTGGCCAGTGACTTTCATGACCCTTTGATTGTTGAAATGCTGAGAAAAGCAGTTTGAAGATCATCCTAGGATAGAAGGACGCTCTGTTTCCTACACATCAGTTAATGCTTAGAGCTGCAAGATTTGATGCCCCCAATGATGCTGCAGAAGGTGGAAGGGATGTAGATGGTTCTCTGGCAAATAGCTCTAAAATAGGATAGCTACATATGTATGCTTTAACAGGGAAAACTCCACCAACATCAAAGGGCCCTCATAAGAGATTTCCACGATTTCCAGATTGACTGATTAGGACTTTCTGATTGTGGACACCTGGAATGTTGCAGACCTAAATAAAACCAAGTATCCTTAGCCTCTAAAGTAGCCACTTATTGCCCACCTAGCAACCTTGTAACCATTATGTAAATCTTTGAGGAATGTATAGACCTCTAACTTTCATCAACTTAGAGGCTGCATACGTTAACCAATAACACACCTACTGAAAGTTTCCAAATGTGCTTTTTTTTTTTTTTTTTTTTTTTGTTCTTTTTTTCTGAGCTGGGGACCGAACCCAGGGCCTTGCGCTTCCTAGGCAAGCGCTCTACCACTGAGCTAAATCCCCAACCCCTCCAAATGTGCTTTTAAAGGACCTTAATTTAGGGTGTATTTGCATGCATGTGCCTAAGGCAGCCAGAAGAGAATATCAGATTCCCAGGGGCTAATGTTACAGGCAGTTGTGAGCCCAACAGGGTGCTGGGAACTGAGCTTGGGTCCCTGGAAGAGCAACAAGAGTTGTTAAATACTTAGCTATCTTTCCTAGCCCAGTTTGTGATTAGGGGAAAGGAGTATTGTTTTTGTTAGGCTTTGGTTACTTTTTTTTTTTACTGCTGTGATAAGACACCATGATCAAGGCAACCTACAGAAGAAAAAGTTTAATGGGGGTGGGGGTAGGGGGGATGCTTACAGTTCAGGGACCAAAAGCATGACAGGAGACAGGCAAGCATGGCTCCACCAATCAAAATGTATGAGTCTCTGGGGGCCTCTTTTTTGTTTGCTTTTGTTTTTTAGAGACAGGATTTCCCTGCGTAGCCCTAGTTAAACTGAACCAGGCTGGCCTTGAATTGGCCAGAGCTCTGCCTGCCTCTGCTTCCCAAGTGCTGGGATTAAAGTCCTGTGCATTGAACTATACCACCCTCTCCATTTTGATTCAAACCACCACATGTTATCATAAAAACTTCATGGAGTTGTTAACATGTAGAAACATGGTATTTGGGGCAACTAATCCATATATGTCTCTGGAGCATGCTCTCTCATATTTGGCTCCCAGAATAAACTATCTCTAATTTACATTAACAAATGGGGTTTTCACATGTCTATACTTGAGATGACCTACAGCTGTTAAAAATATGTGAATGTATGTACAGTGTGGAAATACATAGATATATGGTGTGTGTTGGCATATGGAAGAAACACATTACAGGAGTTATGTATAATATGATCTAACTTTTCTAAGCAAGCAGGTATATTTACATAGTTGGTGTAGGTATTCACCATTAGGCAAAAATAAAGTTTAGCATATAAGCTAATTTTAAAAACCAGTCTGGACCTACTGAAATGGCTCAGCTGTTAAGAGCACTGGCTGTTCTTCGAGAGGACCAGGGTTCAATTCCCAGTACCCACACGGCAGTTCACAATTGTCAGTTCCAAGTGATTTGATTCCCACAGAGAGACATGCAGGCAAAATGAACGTAAACTAAACATAAATGAACCATTTTTTAGAAATTCCAGCTGCAGAGATGGCTCAGCAGCTAGAAGCATTTGCTGCCATTACGGAAGAGTCACAACTCCCACGTGCTGTCTCATCACTCAGCAGCTCCAGTTACAGGGAATTCAGCATCCTCGTCTGAACTTGGCACGCATGTAATATCAGAACCAGGAAGAATTCGTTGCACACTAAGAAAACACAAAATAGATAAGCCTTGGTGAGACAAAGATAAGATAAAAGGAAAGAGAGACAGTTGTGAAATAGAGGATTGCAACAAGGTTAAGGCTAGACTGTGCTACAATAGCAAGATTCAGATCAGCTTGAGCTAATAACAACACCACGCACATAATAAGGGATGTGTGTATGTGTGTGTGTGTGTGTGTGTGTGTGTGTGCACGCACACGTGCGCGTGCATACCCACCCAGCCTGCATGAAGTTGAACAGCCTCTGAGGGAGGAGTGGAGATGAGTATAGGATTATGGGAAAGATAGAAAAAAGATGCCAGGGTTGGGGATTTAGCTCAGTAGTAGAGCGCTTGCCTAGCAAGCGCAAGGCCCTGGGTTTGGTCCTTAGCTCCGGAAAAAAAGAACAAAAAAGAAAAAAAGAAAAAAGATGCCAGAGACAGATATGGGAGGGCAGCAGTTCAATACCATGCTAGCTGGGAGTGTATTTCTCATAGCCTTTCTACACTTCACCGTGCTGTGGGAAGCAAAGCCACGAGCCAACAGAAACAATTGCTGCAATATACACAGAAGACCTCTGTTCCCATCCCAAAGCCTCCCTGTTCCTTCCACCAAGGTCAGTAGGGTCTTCAGCCCCTCGCCTTGAGCCTCAAGTCCACCTCCTCTTATTGTTCTGTGCCTCAGCAGCCCGGGAAGTCTGCCAGCAGACCCTGACCTGCTGACCTGCCTTGATTTACCTGTCAGGCAGACTTTTCTCTTTTTCTCTGCTTCAGAGAAGTGGTAAATGGCTCCCAACGTGTGTGTGTGTGTGTGTGTGTGTGTGTGTGTGTGCGCGTGTGTGTGCGCGCGCGCATGTGTGTATAATGAAAGATGAATAAGAATTCAGAATTTAACAAAGAAAAGTGCAATAACCTTAATATTCATCGACACATGCACAGTATACACTGCTTCTCCTACTGCCCCAATTTAGAAAAATAGTGACCTTGGTCTTGCTAATTACATTCTACTCCAGTTGTAAAAATCCAGGAACTAGCCAGGTGGTGATATCACCTGCCTTGGGAGACAGAGGCAAGTGGCTCTTCGTGTTTGAGGCCAGCCTGATCTACACAGGGAGTTCCAGGATATCCAGTGCTACACAAAGAAACACTGTCTTGAAAAAACAAGGGGTTGGGGATTTAGCTCAGTGGTAGAGCGTTTGCCTAGCAAGCGCCAAGGCCCTGGGTTCGGTCCCCAGCTCCGGGGGGAAAAATATGCGAAAAAACAACAAAACAAAACTCCAGGAACCTGGGGCTGGAGAGACCGCCGGAGCCCACATGGCAGCTCTCAAGTGTCTACGACTACAGATTCAGTGCATCTGACACCATCTTCTAAGCCCTCCATGGGCACCAGGCAGGCACAGACATAAGTGTAGCATACTCGTGAAATATAAATTAATAATTCTTTTTAAAATCTAAGAACTTACAAGCAAGTCAGGTAATTGTGAACCTGACTTGACTATTTGACAGTGGTCTTGGAAATCACAAGCCTTGGCCTAGAATGTAGAGACCCCACCCAACACTTTAGAATTCCTTTCCTTGGGGCAAGCGCAAGGCCCTGGGTTCGGTCCTCAGCTGGGGGGGTGGGGTGTGGGGGTGTGGGGGGGTAGGATTCCTTTCCTCGATTTTTTTCAAGACTATCCATTATAGTCTTTGGCATCACAATACTTTGGAAGCTCAATTAATTAGACCTTTTCATTACAATCATAGTTTTTTTTAAAAAAAGATTCTGGATAGTTTAAGAAAAGAGACATACTGGAAGGCCATTGGTTTAGGGATACGATGGAATAGGCATTGGGAAATTGGAATCAGAAAACTGGGAGGATCCAAGGGAAGCTGCACAAAGGACAAAGGGTCTGGTTGCAGCATCCAGCCACCAACTGGCATCCATGATGCTGGATGCACTGGGCTCAGTGCAAATGCTGCTGAGCGGGGTAAATGATAAACAGTCTCTCCCTCTTGTGTGTTTCTAAGGAACTGGACCCTTTCCTGGAATCATAGACCTTTTTGGAATTGGAGGTGGACTTCTGGAATATAGGGCGAGTCTGCTGGCTGGAAAGGGCTTTGCCGTCATGGCTCTGGCTTATTTTAAGTATGATGACCTCCCTAAGGTTACAAAGATCCTTCGTCTGGAGTACTTTGAAGAAGCTGTGAACTACCTGCTTGGTCACCCTCAGGTTGGCTGTTGTTTCAGTGCTGCTACCACTTACCCGCTAGAGAAAACTGACACAGAGGAAATGGCTAATGGGTCAGATCTGCATCGGTTTCTTGGTGTTATTCATAAATACCTCTCTGTGATGTATGTACGTATACACCATTAAGGAGGTAGCTACTTAATGTCCTCAAATAACTCTTTGATAAGTAACTACTAATTTCAATTTTTGAGATTTTGTTTGTTTGTTTGTTTGTTTCAAGCATCTCCCTACTGGATAGTTTTTATATCAACTTGACATAAAACTAAAGTCACTGGAGAGGAGGGGACCATAATGTTTCTGTACGATCGATCTGTAGGAAAACCTGTGGGGCATTTTCGTAGTTAGCAGATGATGTGAGAGGCCAACCCATGGTGAGTTGGGCCAGCCTGGGCTGAGGGTCCTGGCCACCATAAGAAAACAGGCCAGGCAAGTCATGAAGGGCAAGCCAGCAGGCAGCATTCCTCATTGGCCTGGAGGCTCCTGCCTCCAGGCTCCTGCCTCCAGGCTCCTGCCTCCAGGTTCCTGCCTCCAGGTTCCTGCAGTGTTTGAGTTCCTGCCCCAACCACCTTCAATGATAGACTACAATCTGGAAGTGTACGGTAAATAAACCCTTTCCTCTCCAAGTGGCTTTTGGTCATGCTATGGCCTCACAGCAACGGTAACCCTAAAACAGTCTCTTTCTCTTCTTCCATGTTGACACATGGGGCTCAGAGCTTTATCCATAACAGGATGCTGCCTGGGTTCACATTAATAACATCAACTTGTGTGAATGCACTGTCCCCCACAGTATAAAAGCACCACAGAAGAAGAGCTAAGCTTTGCTTGACTTGTCCACGAGCTTTCTTTGACACAGGCACGCCTAGGCATTTACCTGGTATTACTCACCTGAGCCTCATGGAAACTGCAGGACTTAGAGTTGAGTCCCATCTTACTACTAGAGACACTGATTTGAAGAGAGCTAATCACCTTTGAAAGCCAGGATGGTAGGATAAGATTCAGGCTCAAGGCACCTTACATCCATGGGTTGGCCTCACTAACTGTCCCACCCTCTAGGTTTGCTCAATCCCTTTCTTTTCTCTGTCTCTTCCTTAGGTCAAGGGTCCAGGAATTGGCCTGCTGGGGATTTCCAAAGGGGCTGAACTCTGCCTCTCCATGGCCTCTTTCCTGAACGGCATCACGGCCGCTGTCATAATCAATGGCTCCATGGTCAATGTTGCTGGAACATTATACTACAAGGAGGAGAGTCTGCCTGCTTCGAGCATGAATCTAGAACGAATCAGGGTGACCAAAGATGGGTTTAAAGATATTATAGATATCCTGAATGTCCCTCCAGAAGGTCCAGACCAGAAAAGCATCATCCCTGTGGAAAGGTCTGACACGACCTTCCTGTTCCTCGTTGGTCAGGATGACTGCAACTGGAAGAGCGAGTTCTATGCCAGAGAGGCCTCCAAACGCTTGCAGGCCCATGGGAAGAAAACACCCCAGATCATCTGCTACCCAGAAGCAGGGCACTATATTGAGCCCCCTTACTTCCCTTGGTCCAAGGCTGCCCCCAACTCCCTTTTTGACATGCCTATCATCCTTGGAGGGGAGCCTAGGGCTCACGCCATGGCCCAGGTGGACGCTTGGCAGCAACTCCAGATTTTTTTCCACAAACATTTGAGTGGGGACAAGAGGACAATCCCAGGAAAACTGTGATTTTCTTTGGGTAGTGACATTTCTGGTACTGACCCATCCTAAGAATAGCTGTACCTGTTAGGATGTGCTTACAGGTTTGTTTGGTTTTTTTTTCCTTTTAATAAAGTCTTAAAGAGTCCCTCCCTCCCCTGCAAAGTTTTTATGGGCTGTTTGAGGAAAGATTGGGTCTTACCTTCTTACGGTGCTGAGGACTGAGCCCAGGGCTTGTGCATAGTAGGGTAGCACTCTGCTGCGATATATTTATTTATTTATTTATTTATTTATTGTTCAGTTTTTTTTCATGTAACGTATTTTGATCATGTTTTCTCCTCCTGCAACTCCTCCCAGAATCCCCCTGCCCAACTCCGCTCTCTCTCAAAACAAAACATAAAAGCAAAGGGCCAGCTTCTAGGCATGGCACCTGCCCTGGTGTGTCACTGATGCACTCAGAGACGCTCCATTATAGAAAACAGACTTTCGATGTCAGTGAGTACTAATTCTAAATAATTATTTGGTTAGGAGTGAGTCCCTGCGTCCACTTCTCCCTCTCAATGCCAGAATCCCATTTGGCCTGAACCTGTGCAGGTCTTGTGTAAGCTGCTTCCGTCTCTGTGAATCCCCATGTATGGTCTGTTCATGTCTGGAAAACAGTTTTCTTGTTTTGTTTTGTTTTGTTTTTTCCTTTTTTCGGAGCTGGGGACCGAACCCAGGGCCTTGTGCTTGCTAGGCAAGCGCTCTACCACTGAGCTAAATCCCTAACCCTGGAAAACAGTTTTCTTAGAGTGACCCAATACCTCTGACTCTTAAGATTTTTCTTTCTCCCTTCCCTCCTTCCTTCCTTCCCTTCCTTCTTTCCTTCCTTCCCTTCCTTCCTTCTTTCCTTCCTTCCCTTCCTTCCTTCCCTTCCTTCCTTCCTTCCTTCCCTTCCTTTCTTCCCTTCCTTCCTTCCTTCCCTTCCCTTCCCCTTCCCTTCCCTTCCCTTCCCCTTCCTTCCTTCCTTCCTTCCTTCCTTCCTTCCTTCCTTCTAATCTTTTTTAAGACAAGGTTTCTTTGAAGAGCCCTGGCTGGCTGTCCTCTGCCTGTGGAGTTCTGGGATTAAAAGACTGTGCCAGCACCTACCATCTGGCTCTTTTAGCCACCTCTTCTGCAAAGATCCCTGAGCCCGGAGGGGAGGGTTTTAATAAAGACATCACATTTGAGGCTAGGTGCTCCTGAGTCTCTCTCTCTGCAGTGTCCGGCAGTGGGCAGTAGTGTCCTCATCTACTGAGGAAGGCTGGGTGAAGCCCTGATCATGGGTACTGCTGTATGTCAGTAGGAAACTTGTTGCTATATTCCGTTAGCAGAGTATTAGGTTTTTTCCCAGGGAGGACAGTGATTTTTTTAAGAAGCTTAAAGAGGTTGAAGAATGTTTACCATTCTAAAGGTGGTGGGGAAACTCCTGACGTCTCAGGCAATAGTCAACTTTAATCAGGGCATCAGACAATTCATACTCTGAGGGTTAAGGGGAGTCACATGAGTAAAGTGTGCAACCACCAGGGCGAGCTGCACCTGGCAGGCAAGCCACACACGTGGCAAAAACATGTTTTTCCATAGAGACATATAAACAAAACAACAGCCAGTTATAATGGATAGTCTGAAGTAAACTCATTCCTCTCTGCTACACCCAGGAGGGGCACAAAGGCACATTTCAAGAACGACTTGATGTTTTCAGTTTGTAAGCCATGAGGAAGTTTCTCCTATTCTTGAATGTGCCCTGTCTGCTAACTTGGCCAAAATGGATGGCTTTCCAGCAGTTGGGCTATACTTTAAAGCTGCTGATTGTGGGGGCTGCAGAGTTGAGAACACCTGCTACTCTTCCACAGGACCTGGGTTCAATTCCCAGCACCCACATAGCAGCTCACAACTCCCGTTCCAGGGGATCCGATACTCTCATACAGGCCTGAATGCGGGCAAAACACCAATGCACATAAAACAAGAATGAATGAATTAAAAACAAACCCTGCTGATTGCTGTAAACCATTTCACAGCCTCAGCACTTCTTACAAGATAATGGGTTACAAGATTAGACAAGCTAACTGCTAAGTCCTCCCATCGTATCAAATGCTTTTTTGGTTGGATAGCTGAGGTACCTGCCCTAGGAAACTCTATCCCCAAGAAACCTTGGATAAAGCCCACCTCCCACTCAGTTCTTGGCTGCTTCTCACCCAAGCAGAGGCAGCCACCGTCCTGTATCCTTCCCAATAAGTCTGTGTGAGGTTGGTTGTGCTGTGACTCTGTGGTATTCCTTGGCTCTTGACTGCCAGGTTACCTTTCCCCTCAGAGCCGCAAGCCTCACAAATGTGGCTCCCAGGATTATAACTTTGGGATTTTTTTTCCCCCTTATAATCCTTGGACTAACAATAGCTGAGGCCTTGCCTGGAGAACTCTCTCTGCTCCCATCTTGGTTAGTTTTTAAATAAAAAGCTTCTATTTTACTAAAATCAAAAGCCAGACTGGTGAATCTCTGAACAACCCCAGACCTACCAGAGTGTCTGTGCGTCTGTCTTTCCTTCATTTCCTTGCAGCCCCTGACAGTTCCCAGACCCAAGCCTTGCACAACACAGCAAGGGGCACCTGGAAAAGGGACCTAGAAATAGCTGTGTGGACATGACAGCCAGCAGCCTTAACCCGATGGCACTGTTACTCTCCTAGTCGCTAGTGACACTTCAGAGTGCTCAGACCTGTGTGATAATTTACACATAACTCCTCCGTGATGGCTAAAGAAACTTAATCTGGGACCAGGCATCCCTTAAGGGTAAAGTTGACCTTTACCCTGGAATGCTATGAGATCCTAGTGGCCCGCACATGGGAGAAGAATATAATAACCCGGTTCCTGCTTGGAGGTATTTGAACCACTTGCCTTCTGCTTTTGTGAGTGCTCTCATATTCTTTTTATTATTATACAATGGGAAAGAGAGACAACTCAGGTGTTAGGATTTAAATCTCGGCACAAAACCGACAGAGCACACCAACCCAACACGGTTCCACGTAGAGAGGTTTAATGAGAGAAGAAGAGTAGAAGGAAGAAACAAAGGAGGCTGGCCATGGGCACATGAAGGGAAGTGGGGGCTACGGGGAGAGAAGGGACAGGGACAGAGAGGAAGGGAGCAGAGAAGTGAAGAACAAAGAGAAAGCAAGAGAGAAGGAGGAGAGGGCAAACAGCCCCTTTTATAGTGTCAGGTGCAGCTGGCTGTTGCCAGGCAACTGTGGGGCGGAGCATACCTAGCTGATGCCAGGTAGCCATGGGGGTGGAGCTTAGACAGAATACCAACATTCCCCCATTTTGGTTTAATTTAAAAAAGAAAAATTAGAAGTGATGGTGGAGCAGGAATAGGGTTGTCGTGATCTCTGACTATTTCCTGCTTGCTTTGGGATGATATGTCCCTAGGGAACCAAGAGAAATGTGTATGGGATGTTTGTCCAGTCTTAGAGTTGAGTGTTTCCTTGTTGTCCAGGGTCTGTCAACCATCCAAGGATAGGTCAGAAGGAACAGCTCCCATAGAAGTGTCTGTGTCTATGAGAGGAGATTGGAACATCTGGAGGTCACTTGTCTGGAGCTGTCCTGGGTGTAGTAAATGCCTGGACTTGACAAGATGCTGGAACACACACATATATATTTATTATATATTATAGAATAAGATTAAGTGTATTTGGGAGAAAAGAAATTTTTTTCTTAGATGTACATTTGAAACCCAGAGGAATCCCATCCTTTGGAATAGGTAGTAAGTGGGAGCTTTAGGCAAATGTACTTATCTGGGTGGAGTCTATTTGGTCTATGAGAAGTAGGACTGAGTGGGTTTCCTGTAGCTTATAAGTTTACAAAAGAGATAACAACATGAATTAACAACATGAACATTCTTTAAGATAAGCTTTTTTTTTTCTTTTTTCTTTTTTTCGGAGCTGGGGACCGAACCCAGGGCCTTGAGCTTGCTAGGCAAGCGCTCTACCACTGAGCTAAATCCCCAACCCCAAGATAAGCTTTTTGTGGAGCAGAAGAAACAAGAATTTGTGATTACAGTTGGATCGTATAGTGGGAAGTTTCATTAGTTAGGGAAATTATAAGAACTCGAATAGGACAGTAGTATAGCAAGAAGAGGAAATATGAAGCATTTAGTCAATGAAGACCGAGTTTAGATAAGGAAGTAACGGATTACATCTGTGAAAGTTTACCTCTTAACTAGTTGCTAGAAACTGAGTTCAGAGGTCTGTTTCTTAGTTGCTAAGCTACAGTAGTTACCTTAGCTGTCAATGTAGTCAGAATCTGGGGAAGAATAAACCATAATCTACCATTCATGTATTGTTAAAAAAAAATGAGAGTCCATTAGCCAACTGTTCCCCGTGGGCTCTGTGGTCTTCATGGCAACTTGGGTGGAGTCAGTCTGGCTTTCAAGCCCAGAAGATACAACGCTTTTTTTCTGTGGAATGGATACATGTGACATGAGAAATGACTTACCTTGATTTAGATAAATCATCTGACTCTGAGGGTATCCACAGTTTGTCCACTGTGTTTCTCCGTGGTTGTCTTAGCACAATCCAGGCAGACTCTTGAAGCTGGGTTCATATCTTCCGAGACCTTGTGGGACAAACTGTTAAAGGCTTTGGGAAGTTCTGTCTCTCTTAAACTTAAACATATGTATATAGTAAATATAGAACATTATAATTCCGTGGCAATAGTAAAAAAACATCTACCAAGGTACCAAGGCAGGATAGGAACATGACAGGTTTTATAGAGAGAAGGAATAAGAAAACCATGTCATGTGTGAGACAGTGACTGGGCAGATTTAAGCCTGTAAGGAGGGCATCACAGAGATGGGGAGACCTGCTGGGCTGACCAGCCAGTACCCAGGACACAGGTTACCTCAGCGGGATGCCATGGGAAGTGAACAGAGAGGGGTTAGACCAAAGGTATATGAATGTTCGGGTATAAAGAACTTTTCTTTTTTTGCTTTTCTTTTCTTTTTTCTTTTCTTTTCTTTTCTTTTCTTTTACCAGACTGCTGGCAGTATGTATGAAAATTCCATAAAATTGAGGAATCTAGTGTGCCGTTATGCGGCCATTTTGAACCATGAATATTGGGTCCAGACATTATTGCATAGATGTATCAATTCCAAATGTCCTTCTAACGGTGCATTTGGAGGTATGCTCAAAGACCACAAATAGCTCATTGGGGGAAGTTACCAAGTCATCCGTTCTGGCCTCCCAGAAGGATTGATCTAGATAACAGAAGCACTCTGCCAGGACAGGTGTCTGAGTCATCAGTGAGACTCCTGGAGGCCATAAACGACCAGTCCCGGACCAGCCAGAAAGCGTTCCTACCCAGGCCTGGGATTTCATGTCAGCTGTGGGAGGCCAGAGCGAGAGGGGAGCAAGGAACCGCTTTTGAGGGAAACTCCACCCAATGATCGAAGTCCTATTGCGTATGTTAGCTAAGGAAATTCCCGTAATCCCAGAAAAAAACTGGCCAAGCTTTATCTGGGAAATTGGAGTCTTCCTTGCCAACTGGAAAAGGCCTACCAATCTGCCGGTGTTTGTGCGGAAATTGCACCTGAAGTCTGGTAGCAGGGAAAGTAGAACTGTGTGGTTGATGAGGGCCTGTCTAGGCCGGAAAAGCTGGCACAATGTGGTGAACCACGGAGGTCAGCAGCTCGCTGAGAAGTCTCCTTATGAGCCAGATGAAGCAGTAATTCACATGGTAGAAGTCCTGAGCCTCACAGCAGCCAGAAGGTGGCAGTGGAGGCC
Organism: Rattus rattus; assembly: GCF_011064425.1. NCBI lineage: Eukaryota > Metazoa > Chordata > Mammalia > Rodentia > Muridae > Rattus > Rattus rattus. Next base: position 98,169,055 of record NC_046160.1, read on the forward strand.
TAGAAGACCCAGCGATGGATACAGCAGTGGATCTAACAGCGGGACCGGTGAACAGAGCAGGACTAGCGGTGGTGATCCCCAGCAGTCTGAGCCACCAATGTTAGGATTTAAATCTCAGTCTGCATCCCGACAGGGCACACCAAGCCAACACGGTTCATATGCAGAGGTTTAATGAGAGAAGAAGAGTAGAAGAAGGGAGGAACAAAGGAGGCCAGCCCTGGGCACGGGGAGGGAAGGGAGGGGAATGGGGAAAGAAGGGACAGGGACAGAGGGGAAGAGAACAGAAAAGTGAAGAACAAAGAGAAAGCAAGAGAGAATGAGGAGGGGGCAAGCAGCCCCTTTTATAGTGTCAGGCACAGCTGACTGTTGGCAGGCAACTGGGGCAGAGCATACCTGGCTATTGCCAGGTAGCTGTGGGATTGGAGCTTAGAGAGAATACCAACATCCGGGAGTCCGATAATTTTCTTGCCTAGCTGTGGATTCCTGTACTGTCCACCCCTATAAACCCTTCCTTTAGCCCCCTTCTGTGTGGCATGCTGTCTAGCTCTATGGCATCCATCTGTCCTGCCAACAGTAAGAATTAATTCATTTAGTCTAAAATTGAATTGAGCCTAAGTCTTTGGCTTTTCCCAGTGGATCTGAATGCCATAGCATAGACAGCTAAGCCATGGGAGAATCTTGAATTGGAATTTGCATTTAGTCAACAAGGGAAATTTATCAAGTGGAGGTGGAATATGAAGAATATAGACACAGAAAGGGGACTGTAGAGATGGTTCAGTGGTTAAGAGCACTGACTGCTCTTCCAGAGGTCCTGAGTTCAATTCCCAGCAACCACATGGTGGCTCACATCCATCTGTAATGAGATCCGATGCCCTCTTCTGGTGGGTCTGAAGACAGCTACAGAACTCATATACATACAGTAAGTAAATCTTTAAAAAAGCTGCAAGATTCTCTTTTGTCAGGGGTAAAGCTTGAGACAAGTAGTTCTAAAAGATGTGTTAATACTTTGAAAGACATTTTTGGGACAAGCAAATGTTAGGTTTCAAACCTCAGACAAATGGCTTATTTAACAAAATAAAGTGGACCTGGCCTCCAGGTTCTTCTAGAATCCCTCACGCCCTATCTGTTACAAGGCACTCCTGGCTGGCGTGCCCCACATCCACCACCCTGAACTCTCAGGCCCAGGGGGCTGGGCTGTTCTTCCCCATATAATCCAATTATTTTGGTTACCTGCACTCTCTGCACCTTTGGCCTCCTGTTTGCTGCACCTGGTTCCTCTGTCTCCCCATCTTCCTTCCCCTCACCCCCTACTCACATGGACCAGTGCAGTCTGATCATGACCACTCTGGACTCTCTCAGATGTCCCTGCCTCCGGCTGTGCTCTCCCCCATATCCATAGTAAACTCTCTCCTCCACCATACCTAGAAGCACCACGTTTCTCTCCTTTTTGTTTCTTTTTTACATTCAGTAACATCTAGAGATAGACTGTTATCTGTTGGTACTTTGAAGGTAAAGAAATAAAGTTTCATAGCTGTGAAAAACAAAACTGTGAAAACAAGGTTTGGAGAAATACATCTGGGGGTCAGGATGCCTATGACAAACTCGTGACCTTTCTGAGAGATACATCTGACCTCAGGATGCCCAGTGATATGATAAAGTTTTGGTGATCAAGATATTGAGGTAATTCTGACTAAGCTAATTAAGACAAAACAATAACAACTGTTACCCTTATCCCTCCTTGGGGTAGAGTCCAAGAACGACCACAAGATGTCATAATGACCCTGCCTGACCACCCAGTTCCCCCCACCCCACCCCCAAGGGATGTGCCAACTTAGCCCTTTCCCAGTGATTCTCCAAGGCCATGTGTAGGGCTGGATGAGGAAAGTGACTGACTGAGCAAGAACAGCCCCTTGAGCAGGCCAGCCAATACCTGACCAGATCCTTTGTCCTGTGCACCACCCATGAGAATAGGCCAGCTAACCCTGAAGTCTGCCCTCTGTAAGGAATAAAAGTTGTGTGCTTTTTGGGTTTGTTTTTGCCTCTCCCTGTGTGGATGAACAACCCCACGTAAATGGATTAAAAACCTTATACCCTCACGCCATTGCAGCGGTCACTTTGTCAATCTGTGCTCTGTGGGTGGCGCTCCTGAGGTAGGGCTGCTTCGGGGTCTTATAACAAAGGGGATTTTGAGGACCCTTGGGAGTTAGGTCTACACTGCAGTAGGAAGTGTGCGTGCCCTTGGACACTGTGGAGCTCTCAAGTGACCAGCATGCAATCATGGAACTCTGTGCCCTCCTGGGGTCTGCCTAGAGGGCCAACCTCTGTAGGGAAGCAAAGACTCAGCCTTTTGTCCCTTTTGGTGATCTGCATTGAAGACCCCAGGCCTGTGAACAAGGCCTGTGTGAGAAGGCCCTGGGACAGGGGGAAATGGTTGTATGCACTCCCTATCTTAGGACCATAGTCACTGCCCACGAGTGGGTCAGGCCAAGAACACTTCAAGACATCCTGCTGTAGCCTGGCTCTTAAATGTAGCCCCAAGAGAGACAGAGAAAAGATCTTGATAGTTCTAGACACTGTGATCTGGTTTTTAAGCAACTTGACTTAAGTAACTCAGCAACTTTTACTCAAAAGCCAACAACAACAAAAACCCTTGTCCTTAACTTTGATTCATCAGGTCCTGAGTTGGAATTCAGATTTTGTAGCCTGGCTCTTGTGAGCTACAAAACACCTGACAGCTGACCCGCCCTAGGGCAGGAAAGAAGTTTACAAAGCAATTGGCAAGCACTTAAGTTTACAACCAAACAAAGAAACATATTCAAGATGTGGCTCACAGCTTGAGGAAGTGCTAACAGGTGCCTTGCATGTGTTTAACAAACAGCTTTTCCATTATGGGTGTTCACAGTGCTTCAAGACAGAAAAATGCTCCTCTTTTTACTTCCTGAGGATTCAAAAACTTCTGTGCTCAATCAACATAAGGGAGTAAAACCTAAGATATGTTAATACAAAATTGTCATAATAAAAAAAAAGGGTTGGAGTCATCCCTGTGCTAATGTGTGCTTGTAAATCCCTAAGGGTGGGTAACGCTGTTAGACCAGGGTAGACCTCAGCTGGATCAGATTGTCTTTTACTTACATTTGTGGTTCTCAACCTGTGGGTCTCAACCCCTATGAGGGCTTACCTAAGACCATCGGATGTCAAACATCAACATTATGATTCATAACAGTAGCAAATTTACAGTTATAAAGTAGCAAAAAAATAATTCTATGGCTGGGGGAGGGGCACCATGAGTTTCAGAACCCAGAATACGGTTAAAAGAATAGCTAAACTAAACACAGGGTAAAATGTTTATGGCTACGACTGGGCACGGAGCTGCATTCCTTTAGTCCCAGCATTCATTGTACGTGTTAGGAGACAGAGGCAGGCAAATCTCTGTGAGTTTGAGGTAAATGTGGTCTACATAGAAAGTTCCAGGACAGTCCATCATAGCTACACAGTGAGATGGGATTTTGTTAGACACTTCATATTCCCTCCTACAAATTACATGTGCACTTCCTTCTGTAGGGACGGATCTGCACACCCACAGGACAGCTCATCAAGTACACACGGCTGATGGTTTGTTGGCTCTGAGTTACCCTCAAGGCTAATCACCCACACACTGACTGGGGAAATTCAGGACTCCTGCCCCTGGAGCATGCAAACCATTCCCTGGCTACACAGAGAAAAGGTAATGAAGGAAAAGTGCAGTCTGAGACAAGGCAACCACACGGCCAGAGGGCAAGAATGACTGCGATTGACTGACTACCTTTGCTCTCCATCCCTATATACTGTGATGGCTGAAGATGAAGAGGAAGGCTGTTGAGGATGCCCATCCACTGAGCTCTCATAATGTCAACTCTCTGACTAATTCATACTTTAAAGAATCAATTCCTGTCTCTGCCTCTCACAGTCCCTGAGTGACAAGTTGCAAGGGCTCTGGTGTCTCAGTCTTTTTCTTCCTCTCTCTAAGACTGCACTCTTGGCTGGACCTTTAGTAAACGCATGGGTCTCCAGTGTGTCAAGGTTGGGTTTAATTTCAGGTTACTGAGCATGCAGGATAGAGGGAAAGAATTTTACCCTCCACTTCCAAAGACTGAAACTTTATTTCCATCTTTCCGTTGACCTGATTATAGTTTACTATGTTTATTATAGTAGCTTCAAGTCTTTGAAGGACCCTAGTTCTCATTGAAGTGTAAGAGCTATTAAGAGGCTTGGCCTGATAGAAAGTAGGTAGGTCAAGGAGTTCCTGTGAAAGACCCTAAGGGCTTTCGAGAGCTTTACACCTACTGCCTCAGGTCAAGACTAGGCCAAGTTCCATTCTCCACCCACAGTTTTCAGGAGGAGCAGGGACATCCCCCCCCCCCCAGCTGGGGACCGAACCCAGGGCCTTGCGCTTGCTAGGCAAGCGCTCTTCCACTGAGCTAAATCCCCAAACCCGAGCAGGGACATTCTTGAAAAAATGCAGAATGTACTGACTAATAGTCACCTGACCCTCTGGTCCCAGATAGAGTTCGAATGCATGCCATATGCTTGCTAGCCAATAGATTCAAAGGTCAATATGATTAGTCAATCAGTTTAAACAGTAACCTGGCTTTTTGTGGTTTGCCTTGGAGTTACTGTATTTTGATGCTAATTCCACTGCCCCAAGGACAGCTGCCTAGTCAAGGACTCAGAACTCAGGTGACTTCACCAGAACCACTTCTCTATTGAATTTGTAAAGTACTGGTGAAGGGCAGGTACAGGATAGGAGGAGGCCTGTCATTGGAGGAGAAGGAAGGATGGGCGGGAGAGAAGTTTGAAGGAAGAGGAGGAGACTAAGGGAGAGAGGAGAGACAGGAGGGAGAGAGGGGCAGAGAAGACATGGAAGGACAAGATGGCAGGTGACGTTAAGATTCTGCTCTGTGGGGGTTGGGGATTTAGCTCAGTGGTAGAGCGCTTGCCTAGGAAGCGCAAGGCCCTGGGTTCGGTCCCCAGCTCCGAAAAAAAAAAGAACCAAAAAAAAAAAAGATTCTGCTCTGTGTATTTACAGGTTGTTATTAATGTTCTCAAGGGATGGATGGTACCGGGCTTTGTATGTTTAAGTGGGCAATTATATTTTACCAATTGGATCTAAGATTATTGTGTTGTGTGTTCTTTTATGTGAGGGTTTGAGTGTAGGAAAGTGAGCAGCTGGGGTGTGTTTCCGCCAAGACATGTAGCAGACATCTTGGGGCACTGTGGTGCGGACCTAGCGAGTAAAAGACAATTATACCCTTTTTACATTTATATTTTTACAACAACCCTGGCTGATTTAACCTGTATTCCTAAAAAGTATAAAAACTGCTTGTTGGGTCGCCTTCTAGTCACTCACCACAGGGGACTGATTGAAGATCGACACTGACGTGCCGGAAAATAAACCTCTTGCATTTGCATCGAACTCTGTCTTCGTGTCTCACTTGGGGGATCTCCCGGGAGTTAAGGGTCACTTTGAGCCTTACACCTCAGTCTTTTTGGTCCTCTCTGTAAGGCTGCACTGTTGGCTGGGATCTTTTGTAAATGCATGGGTCTCCAGTGTGTCAATGTTGGGTTTAGTTTCCGGTTACTGAGCATGCAGGATAGAGGGAAAGAATTTTACCCTCCACTTCCAAAGGCTGAAAACTTTATTTCTATCTTTCCCTTGAGTTTATTATAGTTTATTATGTTTATTATGCTTGCTTCAAGTCTTAAACTTCCCCTCACTTTCTCTATTTTTTTGGAACTTCTGATTCAAAAGGAGAATAGAGCAAAGGGGACACATACACAATAAGCAATGCCTTAGGGAACTGTAAGAGGCTCCAGGAGAAAAGGCAGAGGGCCTTTTACCTCAGGTGTATTTGGTTCCCTGGATAGTTCTTGGACGTGATTTCATGACTCCTGTGACAAACATTTACATTGAACTTATAAGACATGTTTGTTCTTGCTGCTTGTTGGAACATCCAGTCTGGTAAAAGGATGTGTTGAGCGATGTCCTCAGTGTGCCCTGAAGGGGAACGTGGCCTCTGCCTTGCTGTCATGCTTTCTAAGAGATAATCTATAGTGGGTGCCAGGCAACTGGGTTTAGTCTGTTCCAAGAAAGTTCTGGAAAGGGCTGCCCTGTTAATATTTAATATGTACTTACTGGCATTTATTTACATGTTTTCCTGAACTCAAACAACTTTCCTAGGGTCATTGCCTTCTTTGTTTCTTTCATGTATAAAAGTGCACTAAAACTGAAGCAGGACTGTAGTCTGCCCCAAGCTCTCAGGTCTCGGTAGCAAACACCTAATGTTCTTGATATGTTGTCGTAAAATTATAAAAACTAAAATGCTGTCTTTTATCCCCGACTAGGTCTGGCACCACAGTGTCCCAAGATATCTGATAGATATCTTAATCTCAGTCAGCAAAGCGTCTCACCCACTCTGCTCCACCCCATATCACACCGCCGAAGGCCTCTCTCTGAGCCTGGCAGCGATCTCTCTACCCATCTAGTTCCCAAGGCAGGTTTCCATCAGAAACACACGTCCCAACTCCGTGACAACTGAGTGTCCCAGGTGCCACACACTCTCTTAAACTTAATTCTCCACAAGAAAGAACACACAATAACATCTGATCTAATTGATAAGATATGATTGCCCACCTAAACACATAAAGCCCTGTCCACATCCATCCCTTAACATTCATAACAACCTGCAAAGGATACGGCGTGGAATCTTAACATCAGCCTCCATGTTCTCTCCACGGCTTCTCTCTCGGCTCCCCCAGTCTCCAGTCTCCTCCTCTTCCCTCAAACTTTCCTCCTGCCCAACCGTCCTTCTCATCCAATGACAGGCCTTGTTCTATCTTTACCTGCCTTCACCTGTATGACAATCCTACACTTGAGTTTCAAAGGAAAATATATATGAGGAGTTGGTTGCCTTTTAAAACAAATTTGAAGAATCAGAATACAACAATTATAAATTAAGGTGCAAACACAGTTAATGTTTTAAGAAACATTCAGGTTTATTGAATTATTTATAACAGGTGGTCTCACTTTTATATAGCTTTACCAATATCATTTTTAAAAATCACATAATCCTAATGTAAATGTTCTACCAACCTTTGAGATATTGAAGTTACGTGTCCATAGAATTAACAAGAAGCCCAATACAATTGCTTTGCTAGAAGAATCCTTATTCATTTGAAAAGATATTATAGGGGGTTGGGGACTTAGCTCAGTGGTAGAGCGCTTGCCTAGCAAGCACAAGGCCCTGGGTTCAGTCCCCAGCTCCGGGGAGAAAAAAAAAAAGCAGAAAAGATATTATAAAACTAGATGCACATTTGCTTTAATTTTTTTTTTCCGTTCAGGAAAGAGGCCATGGAGAGGCAGAGTTCAGCCCCTTTGGAAATCCCCAGCAGGCCAATTCCTGGACCTAAAGAAGAGACAGAGAAATGAAAGGGAATAAGTATGTTTGTGAGATCACATATAAAAGAATACAATCGATAAAGACATTGGAAATTAGAACCATGAAACTGAGCGGAAATTGTACTTAGTACCAAACATCCAGTCCCCCATCTTGCCAGCACCTGACTTCCCTGAAGGTGGGCATGCAGAGCTGTGAATCTCACTTTACCATTCTGGCATTCAAAATCGGTTCTTGGGCTGGAGAGATGGCTCAATGGTTAGAGCACCGACTGCTCTTCCAGAGGTCCTGAGTTCAATTCCCAGCAACCACATGGTGGCTCACAACCATCTGTAATGGGATCTGATGCCCTGCCCTCTTCTGGTGTATCTGAAGACAGCTACCATATCATATATATATATATATATATATATATATATATATATATATATATTAAAGGCGATTAGCTCTCTTCAAATCAATGTCAGTGGTAAGATGAGGCTCAAGTCTAAGTCCCACCCACAGTCTCCATGAAGCACAGATGAGCAATATCTGGAACTGAGGAGTCCATTTTTCTCATCCCATTGTATGTCCACTCAGAAACTAGGCCATGGACCATTTGCTATCCACCCTGGGTGTAAGGCACCCTGCTTCAGCAGTTGATCTGCCTGTCTGATTTGCTCTGGGGCTGGAGGCTGCAGCCTCCGGTTTAGTAGGTGTGAGAACAGTGGGTAAAGCCTCCGCAGGGAATTGTGCCTCTCTAAGTTGAAGCCTTTCACCATTTGTTACTAACTTACAGGGTCATGGAAAGTGTAAGACTGTAACTAAGCCGTCCTTGAAGTTTCATTTAGATAAACACATTCAATATCTTTTCTCCTGTTTTTACACCGGGGTCCTGGGGTGTATATCTTCTTTCTGACCTTTGGTTAATGGTTTCTGTAACCCTCTGGAATGTGCCCTAAGTTCTAGAAGTCTATTGTTATCTCAGGAGCAATTAAGCAGTCCTATTATAAAAGGGTCTCAAGTATCTCTGTGGAGGTTGTCATGGTAACCCTTGCATGCCGGACATTTCCACAGACCACACGCTCTTTGTCTTTGTGTACTATCTGAGTCTGGGCTCTTCCTTCAGGGATTTTCAGATCCTTACAGCACATTCTTTTTTTCTTTTTTCTTTTTTTTTTCGGAGCTGGGGACCGAACTCAGGGCCTTGTGCTTGCTAGGCAAGCACTCTACCACTGAGCTAAATCCATTACAGCACATTCTTAAGCGATACTATGTCTAAGGAAGCACGTGGACAAGTCAGGAAAATGATTCCCTTCCTGCCTGTGACACATTTACATTAAGTGGTGGGCACTGCATTCACATGGTTTCATGATTGTCCAGTAAGCATCACGGTAAACTGAGGTAAGTTTCCCTTTATGAATAAGAGTTCAAGACGGTACGTATAGATCTTGGGGAAGGAGATGCTTCAAATAACTTGAGAAATAGTATTATTCAAACTAAGAATTGATTTTTTTAAAGAGAGTGTTTAGGGGAAATGGACTTGTAAGAAATGTTTCTATTCAAAACTAATGGCGGGCTTTGGAGCGTGGGTTTCTGCAGTTACATGGTTTTGTGACTGTAGGTCTAGGCAAGGGGTTATACTGAATCAGGAACTCAGCTTTCACTGACGTGTTTACAAAAGCATAAGCTCCCAGACAAGGGTTCTACCACTTCTCACGGGTGAGCTTTCAACCCGTGCAACCCGAGGCCCTTCCCATCGACCCTCACTTTGGCTAGTCTCCTTGTCTCACCGACTGTCTATTTCTTTTATCTTTTTTCCAGAACCATCCCCGCCTTGCCTCACACCTCACTCTAAACTCGTGTGGACCTGATTTTCCTTCCTGACTTGTAGCCAGGTCTGACTGTTTGGGCACATGATTGACATTTATTAGTGGTAGGTTCTACTGCAGGGGCATTACAAGTATGAGCCATTTAGCCCTCAGAAGACAATAGGAGGTTGGAGACTCACAAAACACAGAGCACTGATGCTCGAAGGGATTCAAGCCCTCCTGGGCTAAGCCTGATTTGGCTGGGGGGGGGGTGTGTGGTTTTTTGGATTTTTTTTGTTAGATCATGTGTGTGTGTGTGTGTGTGTGTGTGTGTGTGTGTGTGTGTGTGTGTGTTGTTGCCACATCTATGTCTCCAGCTATACTGTTATTCCCTGGAGCTGGAGTTAGGGGTATTATGAGCCACTTAGCCGGGTACTGGCTACCCATCTTTAGCCTTCTGGAAGATCAGCAAGTGATCTTAATGGCTGAGACACCCCCTACGGCCCGATATCCTCATGTATATGCGGGCTGTGCCCGTGTACCAGAAATGCACTTTTCTTCCTGACGTGGGAGGCAAAGATCCGGTTGTTTCACAGCAACTGAGTTGAAAATCTTACCTCGCCGGGGTGGGTGTTTTAGGAGCACAGTTTCTAAACCAAAAGCAAAAGGGACAGTCAACCTGAGGGTGACGGAGCAGGTAGGACACAGCTTCCTCAAAGTACTCCAGGCGGATAGTGTCCATGTCCTTGGGGAGGTCCTCGTAGTGTAATAAGCCAGAGCCATGATGGCAAAGCCCTTCCCAGCCAGCAGACTCGCCCGGTACTCCAGAAGGCCACCTCCAACTCCAAAAAGATCTATGATTCCAGGAAAAGGTCCATTCCCTTAAAGACAAAACAAGCAAGAGTCCTCAGGTGAATTTTAGAATTCGTTCTTTCATTTCAGTGGGAGCAGGGAGGGGAGTGGTGAGCACCTAAGCCTCTTTTCCTTTGATAGAAGACCTTACTGGATATTATACCAGAGGGGCGATGACCTGGAGCAACATGGGAAGGAGAGACAGCTGACCATAGTCTCAGCTCAACAGCATTTGCACCGAGACCTCAGCAGCTCTGCGTGCCTGCCATCCTGGAACTCAGGCACTGGCCGAATGGGAGAATGGATGTTTGGTCCTTTGTGCAATTCCCTCGGATCCACTTAGTTTCCTGGTCCTAATTCCCAATGTCCTTATCAACTGTATTCTTGTATCTGTGATTTCCAATGTGCTTTTTTTCCTACTTAAACCACCCAAAGTCTGTTTTTGATGCTTGTAATAAAAATGATAGTTTGATCTCGCAACTATTATGGTATCAAAGCCCACCATTAGTTTACCTATAAAAAATATCTTTAAAGGAATTCTAATTCTAAGGTAATGTCTGTATATTCCGTGGCAGGGCTTATAACTTTTTAAAGTTATTTTTAAAGGTTTTTTATTTTATGTGAATGAATGTTTTGCCTGAGAGAGAGAGAGAGAGAGAGAGAGAGAGAGAGAGAGAGAGTATGCATGTGTGAGCACGAGCACCTGTGTGCACTTGAGTGCACACTACCCATGTGCCTGGTGGCCAAAGTTGATTGAAGAGGGTATCAGATCACCTATAACTGGAGTTACAGATGTGGGTGCTGGGAATTGAACTCACAGCCTCTATAAGAGCAGCCAATGCTCTTAACCACTAAGCCATCTCTCTAGCCCAAGGCTTGTCATTTTCAAGGTTGTCATCAAATTGTCCACCTTACTCCACGTTTATCTGTACTTGCTTAAAGGTTCCTGGCCTCTTACTGGACATACTAATTCCTATATTGAGGCAGTAGGAGAGCCATTTGTACCACGGATAGTGTGTGTTGTTGCTCCTTATAGTCCCTTCCCTCTCTTCCTATGAGGGTTTGTGTCTTTGTTGCCTGGTATTAATTTCCTTTGTTAAATTCTGTGTCCTTATGATGTGTGTTTGATGTGTAAAGTCAGTACTACCATGTTCTCTTATTCCTTTACTTTAATACAGGGTCTTACTCTGTAGCTCAGAGTGCTCTGAAAGTCACTGTTGTAGCTCAAGCAAGCCTCAAACTTGTAGTAATCCTAACACTTTACCTCCACCCCTTCCTCTGACCTCTGCCTTAGAATCTGTCTCACTGAGGTCTTATTTTTCCTTTACTCTTTTCTGACCCTGTAGGAAACTCTCCCCCAGTTCCCCATCCCAAAATACAAAGTTATAAATTTTTTCCCACAATAGTTTTAATGATACGGCACACATACACACACAAGCATGACTTGCAGGAGCTCCCTGAATAGCAAGAGTTAGCTTACTGTAACACAGACTATAGTGTGAAAGGAGTCTCTGACGGGGGAACCTAGTCGACAGCAAGTCGTGATCGGGAGAGAGTGGAAAAAGTATGTTGGAAAATTAAACTGGAGATAAACCCCAGAGTGAACCATGCTACAGACCTCAGGAAGCTCTGAACTTTAAAAAAAACAGTGCCCTAATTAGGATACCAGGTTGCGACAGACTCAGAAGAGAAAGGAAATATAGACAATCATGAGAAAGTTAAGGAAAGACAGCATAGAAATCTCTTATGAGGGCCCTTTGATGTTGGTGGAGTTTTCCCTGTTAAAGCATACATACGTAGCTATCCTATTTTAGAGCTGTTTGCCAGAGAACCATCTACATCCCTTCCACCTTCTGCAGCATCGCTGGGGCATCAAATCTTGCAGCTCTAAGCATTAACTGATGTGTAGGAAACAGAGAATCCTTCTATCCTAGGATGATCTTCAAACTGCTTTTCTCAGCATTTCAACAATCAAAGGGTCAGGAACGTCACTGGCCAAATTCCCTACAATGGCTCTTTGTGGGTCACTGAACTACAGCCCCTCTCAAAGCTGTGGATTTGACCCTGGGAAAAAGTTACCTCGGAATCACCTAAGAAACAAAACTCCCTGGCCCTCTACACCCACACTTTTGGACTCTGAGTGGCGCTAAAGTCATGCAAATTAGAAAGTTCCCCGTTACACTGTCCCACTTTGCCTGAACAGATGCCCAATGTGAACTTGTGCACAACCACCCGTGGGTCTTATTACAGTGAAGATTTGAACTCGTGCACAAGCAACGGTGGGCCTAAAGATCAACAGGGCAGATTTCTAGTTCACTGGGCGTGGGTGAACTCTGCTGCTCTGCTTTTCTAAGCAACTTCGAATGCAGCTTTTCTGGTTCAGGATTCACCCAGCCGTGAACCCAAGTACTCAAGGCTTTTCCAGGGACCACTGATCTCTAAGAGACCCAATAGAAAGAGTAGACGACTGGACAAAGAGAAGGGGCCCCAAGCTTTGCAACCAGGGCTGTAAGCACGAGGCTGGAAGAAGGTGAGGCAAACTCACCTGGAGGCAGGAAGAGTGTGGCGCGCACCCGGCCCTCGCGCACAGGCACGCGCTGCACCCCGGGAGCCATGAAGTGACGCTCGTGCACCGCCCGCGCCAGCAGCCGCCGACCGTCGGGCTCGTGTCCGTCCAGCACCTCCAGCTCCACCAAGAAGGGCGTCTGCACGTCCCGCTTGATCAAACGCCAGAAAGGCCGTTCGGGCTCCATGGCCCATATCAGCCCCATGGGCTCAAGACCCGTGAAGGGGCCGCCCAGAGCGGGCGCGCGCGCCAGGTCCAGCTCTCCGTGGGCATCGGCGCGGTAGAGCGCGTGGGCTCGGAAGAGCGCGCCCTTCTCGTAGCGCAGGGACGAGCACAACGTGACGGGCTGCTCCGGGGCCAGGCCACGCACCGTGATGCTCAGCGGCTCGTCCCAGCAGCTGCGGCCGGTGGGCTCCAGGATCAGCCTCGCCTCCATGAGGAGCGGGGGTGGGGTGGGGGTGGAGTGGCCTGGGAGAGCGCGACGCGAGTTCGGAGCAGAGCCTGACCTGCTGTGGAGGCGACCTAGTGCGTCTCTGGGAGTTTCTGACTCGTGGGCTCCGCGTGACAAGACAAGGACAGTGGGATGATCCGGGAAGTCAGAGTAACAGTGAGGCAGAGCCAAGGTGGAAGATTCGGCCCCTGTCCACATCTACTCTTACTGTGAGAGTTGGGCGATCGATTGGTGGACGATCGATTGGTGGCAACGCTATGGCTTTCCACGTAAATAAAAGTAAGAACATTTTAAAAATAGTTAAGACCAGTTAACTTGAAAAACCTATGTATTTCGTACAGTTAGAGTCTTAGAATCCCTAGTGGGATGCTATGCCTTTAATTCCAGCATTTGGAAGGCAGAGGCAGGTGGATCTCGAGGTCAGCCTGGTCTACGGAGTGAGTTCCAGGACATCCAGGGCTACACAGGGCTACATTTGTCTCAAGGGGAAAAAAAACCAAGCCAGAGACAAGAGAAAGGGGGTGGGGATAGGTAGGTAGTGACTTCTAGGAATTCTTCAGGCTACTGGGAGTGTGGCCATGAACAGAGCTGTAGAATCCTAATGTCTTTCTTTCTAATGCCTGATGTGTATATAGGTGGACCTCACCTTGCTGTCTAGGTACTCCTACTAGAGGCTTCTATCAGTGGAGGCCCCAGATCTCAGACTGGATTACAGAAACTTTAAACATTTTCTCTTCATAAATTAATACCCGGGAATATCTCACTGCAATAATGCAGACCTGATTAAAACAATTATCTTTGGGAAAGGATGCCTGGAGCAGAAGAATATCTCCTAGGGTCTGGTGTTGGTCTTTTCTAGATCTTGTTCTGCCTGCATGTTTGTGGATATAAATTCACATGACACATTCGACCTTTTCTTTTCACATGTGCCTTTCCTAGGTTTCAATTTGTTTCTCAAAGGTTGTGTGCCAGAAAAAACAAACAAACAAACAAACAAACTCTAGATCAGGCTGGACTTGAACTCACAGAAACCCAGCTGCCTCTGCCCCCCAAGTATTGAAATTAAAAGCATGTACCACCATCGCTTGGCACTGTGTGGTAGGAACTCCATATCCGCTGTACCTGTAAGAATAGGTAAAAACTTTGAAAGAACGCTGTATTGGTGAATGGACGGGGTGGGTTATTTCTAGTTTTCTCTTCGAAGGATGAGTATGACCCTTTTTCTTGCATGCTCTGTCTGTCTGTGTGTGTTTGTTTAAAACAGAATCTCTCTCTATGTAACCCAGGCTTGCTTTGAATTACAATTATTGGAGTTCAGGAATTGCCACTCAAACCAAATGAACCGTGACCTTGGTTAAGCAAGAGTAGTTTATTGAATGCACACCTTAATACTGGATATCCAGGACCACAAAAGGGACTCAGGAACCCAGCCGCAGTACAGTCTACTCTCAGAGTAGACTTTTTTAAATAGGAAAACCACGTTAAAAAGTTTAAAGGGGGGTTGGGGATTTAGCTCAGTGGTAGAGCACTTGCCTAGGAAGCGCAAGGCCCTGGGTTCGGTCCCCAGCTCCGGGGGAAAAAAAAAAGTTTAAAGGGCGAGTAGGGGAGCAGTTGGCTTACTAGGCAAAGTATTCTCAAGGGAGGGGCAGCGTGGATGGGTGGTGAACAGGAGAATCTCACAACACTGAGATAACAGAGCATGAGTATTGTAGTCATAACTTTTTGGCTTATTAGTAGCGTTCTTCAGTGTCGGTTATGAAAACCACGGTGAACTCATACATAGGTGCTGGAAGGACTACCAGCTGGTCATCCCTGACTCAAGATATTTTACACATAACCGTTCATATCGACCTTTAATTTGGTGGGTTCTATGTAAAACTTTGTGAAATTTCTTAAGATTAGCAAATCTCAGGGCTGGAGAGATGGCTCAGCGGTTAAGAGCACTGACCGCTCTTCCAGAGGTCCTGAGTTCAATTCCCAGCAACCACATGGTGGCTCCCAACCATCTGTAATGGGATCTATGCCCTCTTCTGGTGTGTCTGAAGCACCTACACTGTACTTATACATAATAAATCTTTTTAAAAAATTAGCAAATCTCAGTCAGAAAACACAGAACAAAACAAGGGTGTGTGGTCAGCATGGCCTGAGCCAAGTCACTTCTCTGTGTCAGTGACTAGCAGTCATGTCACAGCAACAATATGAAATAGCTGGCAGGCATGGAACAGAATAGCTATGCTGGAGGGTGGCTGTCAGCCTAACACAACGATTCTCCCGCGTCTGAGTCAGTACACCCAAATTTGAGTGCTGTTGACTTTCCACTACTGGATGACATGTGACTGAATATAGGCCCCTCCAAGGTTGACTTCCCAGATTTCAAAACCATAAGACACAAATAAATCTGTTCTTTATAAAGTATCTAACCTTTCATATCTCCCTGAAGTAGAAAAAAAAAGGCCTTAAATAAAAGTAATAGAGTATTTAAAGGTTGTTTGTTTTTATAGAAAGTTGCTACTCAATCCACGCAAGGGCTAGACTCTGCCTTGATTTTATTCAACCAATCCTCAACACCATGTGGACAGAATCCTCTGTCGTGACAGAGTGCCACTGCTGCTACTCTGACCTACATCCTTCCTGTATATAGTCAGCCTGTTTTCTGTCCCTGTCTTGACACATGAGGCACATGAGCCAGGGATAGGGAACTCTTCAGAGACCGCACTAGGTCTCCTCCACAGCAAGCCAGGCTCTCCTCCACAGCAGGCCAGGCTCCGCTCCGAACTCAACTCGCGTGGCACTCCACGAGGTTTCCAGCTCCCTATGGCGGCGACGCTTATTCTGGAGCCCGCCGGCCGCAGCTGCTGGGATGAGCCGCTGAGCATCGTCCTGAGCGGCCTGGCCCCCGAGCAGTCTGTCACACTACGCTCGGCCCTGCGCGACGAGAAGGGCACGCTCTTCCGAGCCCACGCGCTCTACCGCGCTGATGCCCAAGGAGAGCTGAACCTGGCGCTCGCTCCCGCGCTGGGCGGCAGCTTCACGGGGCTGGAGCCCATGGGACTGATCTGGGCCATGGAGCCCGAACGGCCTTTCTGGCGTTTGATCAAGCGCGACGTGCAGACGCCCTTCGTGGTGGAGCTGGAGGTGCTGGACGGACACGAGCCCGACGGCGGACAGCGGCTTGCACAGGCGGTGCACGAGCGTCACTTCATGGTTCCCGGGGTGCGGCGCGTGCCGGTGCGCGAGGGCAGGGTGCGCGCCACGCTCTTCCTGCCCCCAGGTGAGCAGCCCACCCCACTCCTGTGCTCACAGCTTAGTCTATCTTCTGGTCCTGAATAGACCCCCTTGGGTTCTATCACATAATTGCCTAACTTTAGTAACCTTGTCCCCATTCTCCAAATTCTCTGAGTCGTCTGTTTTTTTGTTTTTTTGTTTTTGTTTGTTTTTTTTTTTTTTTTTTTTTTTTTTTGAGCTGGGGACCAAACCCAGGGCCTTGCGCTTGTTAGGCAAGCGCTCTACCACTGAGCTAAATCCCCAACCCCTCAGTCTTCTTTAAGAGTAAATTTTCTACCAAGTCTCACTCCCTTAAGGCACCATGAATCCCTCAACTATATGCTGAAGAGGGAGTTCAACTTACTTTATTGAAACTCACTAAATGCTAGCCAGGTGAAGGAGTTTTAAGTACTGATATAATCAATAACGTATGGCTGTAGTAAGAGTGACTTTTGTCTGGGTTGGGGATTTAGCTCAGTGGTAGAGCACTTGCCTAGTAAGCGCAAGGCCCTGGGTTCGGTCCCCAGCTCCGAAAAAAGAGAGAAAAAAAAAGAAGAGTGACTTTTGTCTCTTTTCACATCAAACTTTCAAAGAGCCTTTAACCCACAAATGAGGACAGTGTTCCCGAGTCGTTAAAGTGCACAAGAATATCCATGGCAGAACCTCTCCCCACCATAAACGTGCTGGTGGTAGTTTTCAACCTAGGGTGATTTTTGCCCCTCCATGAGGACATTTGGCAATATCTGCAGAGATTTCATTTGTCAAAAAATGAAGGCGAGAGCCCAGGGGTGGTGACGCACACCTTTACTTCCAGCAGGGGAGACAGGTAGTCTGATCTCTGAGTTCAAGGCCAGCCTGGTCTACAGAGCCAGTAACAGGACAGCCAGGGCTACATAGAGAAACCTTGTGGCGGGGGTGGGGGTGGGGGTGGAAGGTATGTGTGGGATCGGGGGAGGGGGTGCTGTTGCCAGTTAGCTGGTAGAGGCCAGCAATGCTGCCAACTTTCTAACTTTCCCATCAAATACCAGACAGCCCCAGAATAAAATTATCCTGTTCCAAATGGATACAGCGTGATCGGGAGATAGCTCAGTCTGCAAAGTGCTTGCTTGGCGACCACGAAGATCTGAGTTCAAGTCCTCAGTACCCATGTGAAAAAGCTGAATGCCAGAGTTAATGCCTGTAACATGCTGTGACTCCTGGAAGCACAAACAAATTCCTGGGCTTTGTTAACTGGCCAGTCCAGCCTGCCAGTGAGCTCCATTCTTCAAAAATAGGATGCAGTCTATGTAAAAACAGTGGAAAGACAGTTCCCTGCACACCCCTTCTAGCGACAGAAAACTACAAGTTAGTCATTGCAGTACACAGAATTTTGAAACTTATTTTGGTGGTTGTTGCACAGAGTAAGAGAATCTCCATCGCTTTTACAGCTCTTTACTTGTGGCTGCTTGGTACAGTGGGACCGCCTGTGACTGGAGCTGAGACCTACTCCATTTCTGTTTATTTGTGGAGACTTCCACAGAACTTTAATAGGAGCTCTGTAAGTCACCATGACTGATTAAGTCATCCAGAAATAATATTTATCCTAGTCACTGTTCTATTGCTGTAAAGAGACACAATGAAAGAAAACATTAAATTGGGGGCTCCCTTACACTTTCAGAGGTGCATACATTATCATCACGACAGCATGTAGCATTCGGGAAGACGCTCAGGCAGTAGCTGAGAGCTAAAACCTGATCCACAGGCAGAGAGAGCAACACCAGGCCTATTGTGGGCTTTTGAAACCTCAAAACCCACTCCCAGAAAAGAGTTTTGTTGTTTTTTCTCCAACAAAGCCACACTTCCTAATTGGTCTCAAACACTGCCACTCCCTGATGACTAAGCATTGAAGTATATAGGCTCATTCTTATTCAAACCACCACAAAGTTACCAAGGTTTTCATTAAGGCCCAGCAAACAGCACGGGACACAAGTAAACGATTTAAATAGTATGGGGTTATGTGTTTGAAATCCCAGGCTCTTGGGAGGCTGAGGCAGGAGGATCAAGAGCTCAAGATCCTGCATTACAGAGTTTGAAACTAGTGTGGACTACAGGAGACTGTCTTAAAGAATAAGAGGAAAATGAAGAAAGGGATGAGTGGGGAAATCCCCCCAAATTTCATTGTCTGCTATGTAGCCTCTGTTGCTTTGCATGAACATGCCCTTCATGGACTTATATATTTGAATATCTTGTGCCCATTTGATAGACCTGTTTGGAAAGGATTGGGAGGTATGGTGTGTCATTGGATTGGCTTTTGGGGTCTCAAAGGGGAGCACCGTTCTCAGCTCTCTCTGCCTCGTGCTTGTGGGTCGGCTATGAGCTCCCACCTACTGCTCCAAAGTTCCCCTCCCAACCCTAGGATGGTCAGGGAGGTCAGGGACTCCAACCCTCTGAAACTATGAGCTCCAAATTAAATGCTTCCTTTTATCGTTTTATCCTGCTCTGGTCATGGTGTTTTATCAAAGGAATAGAAAAGTAACTAAGACGTGGCCTCTCAATTTGGGGCAAAACTTGTAGCCCAATAGAATTATTCTTATACCCATAATACAATGTGGCAGGTCCTCTGAGAGGGAGGTACTGGTGAAGGTGCTGGTGAGAATGAGTCTAAGACTATCTGAGTTGAAAGTTGCAAATTACAAAGCTGAGCCCATCAAAATCAGGAGAGAGGGAGAATACCAGAGTCAGCAAGAGAAACAGCACATACAAACATCCAGGGACCAAAACAACTCAGCTCATGTAGGGTGCCCTTCTTTAAAGGTAGAACAGATGACGAGAAGATAGGACTATCCTCTAGTAATCCCTGGTGGCCCTAAGAGTGCTTTATATCCTTAAAGCATTTAGATATTTTCTAAGGAAACTGAAAAAAGTTGTTGGAAGATGTGTTACTTTTTTAAACTTTATTTTTTATTACGGTGACAAATTAGGGAGGGAGATATTTTGTTACACTTCTCTTTTTCTTTGTAACTTATTAAAACCAACCAGACATGGTGGTGCATACCTATAATCCTGGGAGACAGAGGCAGGTGTACCTCTGAGTTTGAGGACAGCCTGTTCTACATAGTGAGTTCCAAACCAGCTAGAGCTACATAGTGAGACTCTGTCTCAATCCCCACTACCCACCCCCACCAAAAAAAAAAAATAGCCAGATGTGGTGCCACACACATCTGTAAGTCCACTGTTGAGAGGCAGAGGCAGGAGGATCAAGGGCTCCTTATACAATGTAATAAAGCCAGGTCTCCCAAGAAAGAAAGTGAGAGAAAGAAGAAAGGAAGGAAGGAGGGAAGGAAAGAAGGAAGGGAAGAAGGAAGGGAAGAAGGAAGGAAGGAAGGGAAGAAGGAAGGAAAGAAGGAAGGGAAGAAGGAAGGAGGGAAGGAAAAGGAAGGAAGGAAGAAAGGGAGGAAGGAAGGAAGAAAGAAAAGCTTTTTCTTGCTGATTGCCAAAAATCTGAATCCTCAAATAGCTTTTGAGTAGCTAAAGCCTCTTGTGATGTAATGATGTGTGTCTTCTGCAGGCGAGGGCCAGTTCTCTGGGATTATTGACTTGTATGGAAGTAACGGTGGCTTACGTGAGTACAGAGCCAGCCTCCTGGCTGGGCATGGTTTTGCTGTGCTTGCTCTGGCTTATTTCCAATTTGAAGACCTCCCTGAATCTTTGAGCCAAGTGCATCTGGAGTACTTTGAAGAAGCTTGACCTTCATGCTGCACCATCCACAGGTGGGTCCCAGTGCTGGTCTGAATACAAAGGAAGGTGAAGTGGACTCAGGCCAGAGCCAAAAGCCCTGCCAGGACACCGGCAATTAGAAATATGAAGGGAGACCCGAGCAGTCCCTTAACAGTTGCTAAGATTATTCCTTTTTCTGCCCGTGTCTCCTATCTCTTAAGATTTAACTGTTCCCCTTTGTAACCACCGTAACTCCCAAAGTGATAAGAAACTGCTAACCTTGAGTTCTCCCACAACTGTCCTCCAAGTACATCTCAGAGGCTTGCCTTTTTCTCATTACTAACATCAATACAAGTTTTTAGTGGGAGAGCTCCACTAAAAAGAGACACCTTTGAGACCATCGGTGGGTGACACTGGCACAGGAATGGCGTTTTTGATGTTACGGATCCTCATCTGTATGGTAAGGGTGATAAATTTTATTGTGCTGGCTAGTTTTTTTTTTTTTTTCTTTTTCTTTTTTTTTTTGGAGCCGAGGACCGAACCCAGGGCCTTGCGCTTGCTAGGCAAGCGCTCTACCACTGAGCTAAATCCCCAACCCTGTGCCAGCTAGTTTTATGTCCACTTGACATAAGGTAGAGTCATCAGAGAGGAGGCAGCCTCCATTGTGAAAATGCTTCCATAAGACTGGGCTGTAGGCAAGCATGCAGGACATTTTCTCAATTAGTGATTGATGTGGGAGGGCCCAGTCCATTGTGGGTGGGGCCACTCCTAGGCTGCTGGTCCTAGGTTCTATAAGAAAGCAGGCTGAGCAAACCAACCATGTAAGCAGCACCCCTCCATTGCCTCTGTGTCAGCTTCTGCCTCCAGGTTCCTCCCCCCACCCCGCCACCCCCACCATTGAGTTTCTGTCCTGACTTCCTTTGATGATGGACTATATGAAATGTGAAAGGGTACGCCAAATAAACCCTTTCCTCCCCAAGTGGTTTTTGGTGATGGTGTTTCATCACAGTAACAATAACCCTAATGTTGCGTTAAATAATGAAAAAAGGGATCGCCTCTATGGTTAGCCTCATCTCGCGGTTAGCTGCCACAAATCCCTGTAACCCAATAAAAATTAAAACTCTAGAGGCCATATTTATTATCAGTAAATTCTTTTTTTATATATTTATTTATTTTATGTATGTGAGTACACTGTAGCTTCAGACACACCAGAAGAGGGCATCAGGTTTCATTACAGATGGTTGTGAGCCACCATGTGGTTGCTGGGAATTGAACTCAGGACCTCTGGAAGAGCAGCCAGTGCTCTTAACCACTGAGCCATCTCTCCAGTCCCCATCAGTAAATTCTTAACCCACAAAATGCCCAAAGAACTCAGGGCCAGTTGATATTGATATAATCTGCCCACCTAGATAAGACAAATTGTCCTGTAATAATCCATCCCTTATATGATATTCATAGCTATCTGTGGCTATTTAAAGCCACACAGATCTGGGTCATCCTTCTCTTCCTCCATCTTCCTTCTCCCCTCTCTGTACCCTCTGCCCCATCTCTAAAATTCTCAGCCTGCCTTCCTATTTCACTGCGTAATCACAGGCCCTTGCCTTATCCTGTGCCTGCCCTCGCTGGCACAGACAGCAACCCTAAGACAATTTTTATGCTTTCTTTATTTTCTTTATTTAATTTTTACTTACTCACTTTACGTCCTGCTCACTGCCTTCCATCCGATCACACACCCCCCCGCCCCCATACACACAGTCCTTCTCCTCTGAGCCTGGATATCCTCCCAACCTGGCAATTTTTATGTTTTATATAAAGTATCTGATAGCAGAACATTTATTTATTTATTTTTTGATGTGGACCTCAGAAGAACATTTATTTTAAATGAGACTGACTTGTCAGGTTTTTCTATTGCAGTGAAGAGACACCATGCCCACAGCAACTCAGATTTATTTATTATGTCTACAGAGTTCAGAAGAGGGCCTGAAGATGGTTGTGAGCCACCATGTGGTTGCTGGGAATTGAACTCAGGACCTCTGGAATAGCAGACAGTGTTCTTAACCGCTGAGCCATCTCTCCAGCCCCACAGCAACCCTTTATAAAGGAAAACAGTTGACTGGGGATAGCTAACCGTACAGAGGTTCAGTCCATGGTCATCATGGCGGGAAGCATGGCGGCACGCCAGGCAGATATGGCACTGGAGAAGGGGCTGAGAGTTCGACCTCTGAATTAACAGGCAGCAGGGAGAGAGAATAAGCCACTGGGCCTGGCTTGAGCTTCTGAACCCTCAAAGCACAACTCACTGTGGCCTCCAACAAGGCCACACTATGGATCTGTGGAGGCCACTTTCACGCAAGCCACCACAGGCACGAGCTTTTGCTGCCATCTCAGTTTAGAGTCTGGAACACTCTAATGTTAAGGGATAAGATGTTCTGTAGGGAACTGTCTGATCCTCTAACATTGTTGAAGTTCAGGAATGACTCTCAGCAGAGGTATTAAAACCTTGATGTGCTAGGCATGGTAACATTCGAGAGGCAAAGGCATCAGGATCTCTGTGTGAGTTCAAAGCAGCCTGGTCTCCATGGCAAGTTCCAGGCCAGCTATGATCTGGAACTGTGATGGTCTTGTTAAGGAGAGACAAGGCCCTAGAAAAACAAGAGGTCAATATGTAAAAGTATCATTTATTGGCCAAATGTAATTGTTGTCTGAGAGGCTTACTGCCTGTCTGCTAACCTAGGCCCAGTCCTTGAAGCTTCAAGCCTCCATTCACTCTAATCTAGGCCTAGAATGTTTTCAGCCTGAGTCTTGCTGCTGAATAAACTCACCATTTCTTATTCTTTCTGAACCCTGGCTGGCTGGTTCAACTCAGCTCTTCAGGCTCAAACCCCTCTCCCAGCTGACTGATTCAATATGGCCTTTCTTTCAGCATTTGAATTGCTCAACTCAGGCTCAAACTAACTCTAGCAATCTTTTCTAATCTTCTTGTTCTCTGGTTCATAGTCTTCACCTGTGTCTAGCTTGTTCCCCGGTAAACCTGTCTGCCTCTCTCTCTCTCTCTCTCTCTCTCTCCTTCTCCACTCTTCCTCTGTCTCTCCCTTAAGTAGCTTCCCTTTCCTTTCTCTTCTCGTGAGAGTAGGGCATATCCTAATTTCAAATCTTCCTCTGATTCATCACTTTCCCCTGCCACTCAATTAGACATCACTTTCAAACATGGGTGTTTCCTTCTACAAAGTAACTTTGCCTTCATTGTTTGGGATTGAAGGTGAATACTGAGGGTCTGTCTTTATTCCAGACAGGCAGATTAAAGGTGTGTGCTAAGAGCTGAGCCACACCCTAAACTAGAAACAGGTTCAAATATCTTGTAACACCAATATGCATTGCAAATTTGACCCCTTATGTCCCGGCAAGCGTGGTTCCTGGCCTGGGTCCTTTGTTTTATATTACATGCTATGATCTTCCTCTGGCTGAACTCTTTCGCACAGGGTGAGGAGTCTGAAGAGTCAAGGAAGTTTGTGTACTTAGAACCCATATGCTCTGAACCACACCCTCGGGGTATGGAACTTCCACATTCATTCTCCGCCTGGCGTATCTGATCATGTGTCCGAGCCCTATGCCTCTTCTCTATGTTGACCAGAACATATGTGCCTAGCTAGGCCTTCAACATTTAAGCTGCATGCCCACACACAGTGAAAGCCTGTTAGGGAGCACAAAAGAATCAGTATTGGAAAGAGGAGGAGGAGGTGCCAGGGATCAGGGACCTGGGGCCCATGACTGGCTCTTCTTGCTACATCCAGTTCAGAACTACAGGTGAGTTCTAAGGTTTTAAATTGAGCTTGATCATATCTTTTTTTTATACTGCTATATTCACCAAGTCAGGAGAAATATTTAGCAGTTCACTAATGTATCTTACAAGGGTCTTTGTGTATACTCTTGACCTGGTCTTTATAAAACAGGTAGTCTATCGCTCAGAAATCAATGTCTTTATTAGCAGAGCGGGCTTCTTTTTTAACTTACAGATTGTTGTAGAAGACAAAGAAGTTATATTTGAGGATGGTTCTTGGAGAATACAAAATCATTGCCTGCTTTCCACTTATAAACCCTACACTGTTCTCTCTCTCTCCTCCTAGGTGAAAGGTCCAAATATTGGGCTTCTTGGGATCTCCAAAGGCGGTGACCTGTGCCTCTCGATGGCTGCTTTCCTGAAGGACAAAATCACAGCCACTGTCCTTATAAATGCCTGTGTGGCCAACACCTTAGCCCCTCTGTATTACAAGGATATGTTTATTCCTAATCTTGGGTATGACCTAACAAAACATAAGATCTTGGAGTCAGGCCTTTTGGATTTGGGGGATATTTGGAACAACCCACTGGAGGAACCCAACCACCAAAGTCTTATTTCATTGGAGAAGGCCCAGGGACCCTTCTTGTTTATTGTGGGCATGGATGATCATAGCTGGAAAAGTGACGTCTATGCTCGTATAGCCAGTAGACGTCTACAAGCCCACGGAAAAGACAGACCCCAGATAATCTACTATCCAAAAAGTGGTCACTGTATTGACCCACCCTATTTTCCTCCTCCCATAGCCTTTGTACCTATGGCGGTGAGTGAACCGATACTCTCGGGAGGTGAGCCAAGGGCTCAGTCAAGGGCACAGCTGGATGCCTGGCAACGCATTCAAACTTTCTTCCGAAAGTATCTCAATGGTGAAAAACCTGCCAGGCATAGCAAAATGTAACATTGTGATTCTAGTGAAAGTTCTAATGACGCCATGCAGATTCTTTTGAATTTCCAGAGTACTAAAAGTTGGTATTCCGTCTAAGCTCCACTCCCACAGTTACCTGGCAACAGCCAGGTATGCTCCGCCCCACAGTTACCTGGCAACAGCCAGCTGTGCCTGACACTTGGGCTGTTTGGCCCCTCTCTTTGCTCTTCTCTTTGCTCCGGCTCCTGTCCCTTCTCTCTCCATTCCCCTCCCTCCTTCCCTCCATGTGCTCACGGCTGGCCTTTATTCTTCTCATCTTCTACTCTTCTTCTCTCATTAAATCTCTCCACGTGGAACCATGTGTGCTTTGGTGTGTTCTGTCCGGACGCGAGTCGAGATTTAAACCCCAAAACTAAGGAAGGTTTTTTTTTTTGGGGGGGGGAGGGTCGGAGGGGGGGGAGGCAGGGACCCAGACAGGTCTCACAGTCACTGTGTAGACAAGAACTTCGGATCGTTCTGTTTCCACCAGTTACTTCAGTGCTGTTACTTCAGCCTTACACTACCATGCCTAGTGCTATGCTATGCCTTGCCAAGGACAAACCCCAGGGTTTTTTGAATGACTGGCATAATGGGATTAAGATTGATTCCATGGCAGGCTGCAAACCGACCGTTTGGAAGACTAGGCCTAAATTTCTGTTTCTCAGAAATAAGAACCCAGATCCAGGAACCAATGGTCAGCCAAGCACAGCTTCGGGCAGCCGATCCAAGAATACCTTGTTAAATGGCCTAAAGTTAAAATAGCTAAAATAAATGAACGACACCCCCCCCCCCAGGGATGTCTCCCGAGCCCAATCAATTGTAAAATTAGACCCCTGTAGATAGAGGTAAAAGGGCATACACCCCTCCCTAGAATTGCCCTAACTAACAATAAAAGCTGGGCCTTCGTGCACAAATGGGGAGATTCCTACATACAAATTATTCCGCTAAATAAATGCTCTTTGCTTTCACACACTATTTAAACCTGAGATATCATTCTCCGGCGATTCTTAGATCCTAACAGGCATGCATTCAGCCAACACAGTTAGAACCCCAGCTCCTAAGAAACTTCTCATAGGAAGTCCAATCTCCTTGGAAGGGTCCTCCGGGACTCCATCCGAGCCTTTGCAACAACTCCCCTTTCAATGCCGAGTCCACTCTCTCCTCCGAATTTCAGCTATCGGGTCTGTTTAGCTTTGTAAGACCAACCTTAACCTTAAGTAAAAGAATGCAAGAAGAACTCCCAGTTACTGGACTGTCTTTCCTTCGGCTTCTGAGGACTGACTGATCTCTATTGCTCTGAAGTCTCCCATCCTCTCGGGCCCTAACTGAGTTTATCTGAGTCTTCAGAACCCACCTGGCAAAGTCATACAGATTCTGCCTCGTTTTTATCCATTTTTAACATGCCTGAAATTTACTCAAGACTTCACCCTGACCCCAAAGTACTTACCACCTTGTCTGGATTACCAGTCACTGTGTGATGTTTTCCTGTCTGGGGGAAAATGTTTCGATGTCAAGATTTTCATGAGTCTGAACTGTGAGCCAGAGCCTATGATTTTGGGCACAGTTCTGCCTGCCGCGTGGGTCACACTTTGTCCCTTCACCGTCTGCTCTTCTTACAATGGAGAAGACTAGTTGCTTCTCCTAGTCATAGTGAAGCATTGTCTAGAGTCCTGAGATTCCAGAGTAGAGGATCTTCCCTGAGCACAAGAAATTCTTCCAAGACTTGAGGACAAATCCCATGGTTTCCTGGAGGTACAAAAAGCCTCTCACCAAGCTTTCAATTCTCTGTCCTCTGAGCCGTAGGCTGAGGAAGAGCGCTTGCGTCTGCCATGCTATCCCACTGTCAGACAGAACATAAACATGACCATGCAAGCCTTGTTGCTGTTTGTACAGCTGGACAAACTTGTGACCCCGTGACCTCAGCTTTTATGATAAAGCCTCGAATCCAAGTGCAATCAAATCCTTTGAGCTCTGGTCTTCTAGCCATTCCTTGAACGTGGGCTGAGTCAATAAATCAGTGCGTTACAATTTGGGTTTATTGTGGCTGCTGTTTTCTCTGTTGGTTTGTTTCTCCTTCAACGGATCTATTTGTTTTGAGAATAAAATATATTTTGGATAAATTGAATTTATTGTTGTTGCCATTTAGTCTAGGCTCCGCCCCACAGTTACTTAGCAACAGCCAGGTATGCCTGACTAGCCATAAATAGGGCTCCTTGCCCCCTCTTCTGTCTCTTGCTCCTGTTCCTGCTCCTTACTCTCTCTCTCTCTCCCCATTCCCCTCCTCCCTCTCTCTCCATGCTCTTGGCCGGCCTACTCCTCTCTCCCTCTCTTTCTCCCCCCACTCCCTTTCTCTCAACTCCCCTCCCCATACTGCCCACTCGCCCCCACTATACTGCGCCTCCACCAAACATGTCTCTGGTCTCTTTCTTTCTTTTTTTTTTTATAAAACACAACAGTTGTGGTTAAAAAAAGGAGAGATCTATTATATCTCTTTTGTTTCTTATGGGAATGTTTTTAGCCTTAGAAAATCTGAAACTCAAAGTGTTCAGGTTTAAATTTCGGCCCGAGACTGAAACACACCAAGCCAACATGGTTCCAAGTGGAGAGGTTTAATGAGAGAAGAAGAGGAGAGGAAAGGAAAGGAGGCCATGAGCACGTGGAGGGAGGGGGGATGGAGAGAGAAGAGACAGGGACAGAGAGAGCAAGAGAGAGCAAGAGGGGAATAAGGGAGAGGAGGCAAGCAGTCCTTTATATAGTCAGGCACTGCTGGCTGTTGCCAGGCAACTGTGGGGCGGAGCATAGCTGGCTGTTAGCTGGTAGCTGTGGGGGTGGAGCTTAAACAGAATACCAACACAAAGTATTTGTTATTGTTTTGTTTTGTTTTGTTTTGTTTTGAGACAGGTTCTCTCTATATACTCTTTGCTGTCCTGGTGTTCACTGTAGGCGAGGGGAGCAGTTTAAAAAAAAAAAAAAAACAGACATGGCAGCTTCGATAATATTGTATTAGTTAGAAGGAGCTGCCATGGATTAGCTTCCAAAATTAAGTGGCTTCAACAGGTTAAGGGGAAGGTTCTCACTGTAGGTAAAAGAATGAGGCTAGCTAGAGGCATCTGGAGAAGCAGAGAGAAAACACAGGGAGAGCATCAAACTGACAATTGCCAAGGCGATGGGAGCAGGCAAAATAGCAAAACTGATAGGCCAGTCCTGCTAACTCAGGTATAAGAGGCTACGTTGCCGCAGGACGAGGGCAGATTCGCTAGCACAGTCTAAGATCTAGCAAGGGGCTCGGATCTGCTGGAGGATTGTTAATAGTGACCTAGACGCCCTTTACGGAGGTTGGGGGCCGTAGGAGCAGATAAGAGAGTAATGGTGTTTCCTGGCAAACAGAAGACCACTTCACACAGTTTCTGACGAATGCTGAGAATTTAGGACCCAACTCTAGCCATGTTGACCTGGCAGGGCTGGCCTGAAAGAGATCCCTCCTTCCTCTGCCTTCCCAACTGGGATTAAAGTGTTCTTGACATGAAATGTGTCAAAACATGTTGAGTTATTTTGTAGAGGCACATAAATGTCTTGAAAGGTAGAAGTTTTTAGGTTGCCCCCCTAGACAAAAGTTTAGAGCAGAAGAAAGAAACTGGTCCGCTTCTAGAACTGCAATTACACCAGCCAGTTCGGCAACTCTCTCCCAGGAACTAGCTGACCATAAAGTTAGATTAAAATCTTAAAGAACAATCTTGAGAAACAGGAAGCTTCTCCCAGGAACTGGCTGGCCATAAAGTTAAACAATCTTGAGAAACAGAAAGCTTCTCCTTGTGATTTTTCACTGGTATTCTCGACATTTTCCAATGACGCCCTCCCTACTTCCTTGGGTTGTGGTTTCTTCCTTTAGATACCTCTTCTCCCAGCCACTCGGGGTCAAACTCCTCTGCCCCTGCGTGGGATACGAGTCTCGACCCCAGTGCACTGGTTCCTATCAATAAACCTCATGTTTATTACAGCAAGGACGGTCTCACGTGAGTTCTTGGGGGGTTGCATTATCCTGAGACTTGAGTGAGGGTCTCCCCGCTCTGGGGGTCTTTCAGTCTAATAATATGACTTTGATATAATGGTATGCATAAAAGTAAGGACATGACCATTCCACAGTATGGTTGAGGTTTTGTTTTTGTTTTTGTTTTACTGTAGCTATGAAGGAGAGTATGTCCAGAAGTATCTGGAAGATTCCAGAGCAGGGAGAGAAAGTAGCAGATTAAACATTGCCAGTATCGTGAACAAGGCCATGAGAGGAGGGGGTGGAAGGAGAGTGAGAGAGGAAGAGGAGACAGAGAGAGACACACACGGAGAGAGGGAGTGGGGCTCATTGCTGAAAATAGCAGGATTATATAGGAGAAGCTGGGGGAAGAGAAATCTATGCAGGAGCTGAGCTGGATTAGTTTAGGGTAGGGTCGGGGGTGAGGAGAGCTGAGAGCAGCCACTGGTACCCAGCAAGCCTGGAGGACCGCATGTGCTTTGCTGTGCTAATAGGAACCCCACTTAGACATTTGTCCAGAGTTTCTCTTGGACCTGACAGTAAACGAGACTTATTCATAGTCGGTTTATTGCTGCAGTGACAAAGGGGAAATACATGTGAGTTTGTGAAGTGGATGTGCTGATATTTCACTGTGAATATTACTTCTATAGGGCATAGCCCATAGTCTTTGGTGAGGTGAATATTGAGCTGGCTATTGGCTAAGTTTGGGGATGGGATTCACATATACACGAAATTGGTAAGGAACTTTTTTTTTTGGTTCTTTTTTTTTTCGGAGCTGGGGTAAGGAACTTTTGACAGGCAAGGAGAAACTCTAGTGTAGGATGGGTAATGTGGTAGTCTACTGAAAACCATGGTTTAGGGGGTTGGGGATTTAGCTCAGTGGTAGAGCGCTTGCCTAGCAAGCTCAAGGCCCTGGGTTTGGTCCCCAGCTCCGAAAAAAAAAAGAAAAGAAAAAAGGAAAACCATGGTTTAGGTATGTTACAAACATGTTTTTATTTTCTTTAATAAACGTTTCTTTATCAATTCCTTAGTTAAAAATGTGATTTCACTATTCTATTTTATAATGAAATTTTGTTATTTTTAAATAAAAATATTGTATCACAGAGCAATCAGGAAATCCACAACAATAACATCGTATTAGTCACCTTGAGCTGCTGTGATAAGCTTCCATAAATTAAGTGACTTCGACAATAGGGCTTTATTTTCTGACAGTCTGGAACCTTCAGTTAAAGACCAAGGCACAGGCTAGGAGGTCCTCCAATGGCCTTTTGTATTTTGTTGATGGTGCTTCTGGTGTCTTTTACTCTTACAAGGACATGAGTCGTGGATTATGGCCCTATTTAACCTCAAAGGTCCTGTTTCTAGGTACTGTGACAATCACATTCAGCATACGAATTTTGAGGAGGCACAATTCTGTGGTTAACAATCATTATACCTTCATAATACCCCTTTAAATATGTTTACACACTTTTGTGTGTATTACATAGACTTTAAAGAGGATCCCATCAACTATTTTTGCTTGGCAACTTGAATTTACTTAAAATACCAATACCTTTTGGTTGAGTGATAGCCTCAGGTTGAGAGGCTGTACTGGAAAATAGCTGGACCATAAAGAATGCCTTAGCCCCAGCCTGACCATTCAGATTCACTTGCAGAAACAATAAACCCTGGTTTCTAAAACAAGGCACACCCTGCTCCCAGTATAACTGCAAAAAATAGCTGTAACTTCCTGGTGGCTACCTACATTCTATATGTGTACTTTAAGTGAGCTCAGTCTTCATCCCAGGCAGAGGTTGGGGCCCCTTTCTGATCTCATAAGCCAGTGTTACCCTGTTGAGATCAAGAGTGTGTGTGTGTGTGTGTGTGTGTGTGTGTGTGTGTGTGTGTATCTCCCCCCCACACACACATACATTCCAGAGGCAGAGACAGGAGGTGTTTCCAGGGCTACATAGAAAAACCTCGTCTTAGAAACAAACAAACAAACAAAAAAATGCGTCTGTTTAACCTTTCTACCTGATTTCTTAGGGAAGGAAAAAAATTATTGGTTGCAAAAAAAAAATCAACATTTTGTAATACTTTAAATGTATATCTCAGGTTTCAGGTAACTGGGTTCTCCTTGGAGTAGAGTAAGGAAAAGAGTAGGAGAAGTTCACAGTTTAATTCTGAGTATACTGAGCAAGATGGCCAAGCCAACTGCCTAAAACAGTTAATCTTTCGAGTCATTTTCCCAGGGAAGGACTTTTTATTTTAAAAGTTCTTTTATATCAGAAATGCAAATGTTACTAGGAGGTTTGAAAGTTCCACGTTTAAGGCAATTCTGGCATTAGGAAAGTGCATGGATTACTTGCGCAGATAATTCAGGTCTTGTCTACACCCGCACCTGCTCAGCGGAGAGAGGTTGGAGGACCCGGGGGGCCGCCAGCCGTCCCACAATGCTCCGCTCGCACCACCCTGAAGGCGGAGAGAAAGGACCGCTGCCAGTGCAGCCAAGACGGAGAGCTCCAGCGGTGCGCCTGCGCACTAACCCCAGCGGGCCCTAGCAACCAGAGCAGTGACGGTAGCAACCGCCAGAATGGTGAGTACCCTCCAGGCCTCGCAGCCAAACCCGAGAGGAGATTGAGAGTGGGAAAAGGGGTGACTGTGGAGTGTGGAGGGTGGCGGGGTGCTGGCACCTCGGGTAGGAGGAGGAAGGAAATGCTGGCCTCACAGAGCCGCAGGCCCAAGGCCCGAGCAGTCCAGGCGGGGGGTGGTCTGCGGAGAGGGAGGCCAGAGGCTGACAGGAAGTTAGGTTAAGCTGAAGGGACTCTGACAGAAGAAAAGGAAAGACAGCTGGAAATTCTCAGGAAAGCGGATTGGAGTGGGAAAGGAGATAGGATGGACTCTGTGACCGTGATTTTTAATTCTCCTCACCCCCTGGTGGGATGGAGGGATCGGGGCTAGTTACAGAGATCTCCAGCTGCAGCAGCGTTAGCTGTGCTAGTTGCCCTTATAGTGAGGGTGAGTCCTGTTATTAGATGTGTTCGAACTGTCTCTGATGGATTTATCGGGCCAGTGTTCCTCCAGTTCCAACATGATTAAATATGAGCTTCGTTGGAATGCAGATTTTTTTTGTTGTTGTTTATAATAAGTCAGGGGGTTCAGGAATGTGTCTTTCAAAGGTGCACCTTAAGCATCTCTGAAATTGGGGAGCATCTCAGCACACTTTGAGAAACGCTGCTGCTTTCGGTTTGTAGTCTACGCAAAGTTCTTATGGAGCAACAATTTTAACTAATGATGCTTGTCACCAAGGAAAACATACCTCTTTTGCTTATGTACTTGATGTTTCAAACTATTAGTTTGGAAACGATTTCAGATCCAACCCAGCCAGAACTATTTAAGCAAAGTATAAGGTTGGCTTGCTAACTGGATTAGTAGTTTGTGTGTGTGTGTGTGTGTGTGTGTGTGTGTGTGTGTGTGTGTGTGTGTTTCCAGTGTTAGGTCAACGCACAGGAATTAAGCCTAGGGTGTTAGAATAATGAAGTCATGTTCCCTCATACTGACTGCATAGTGGTAAGTCTGATTTTTTCAGAAATACAGGTTTACGAATTACTTGAATATTTTAAAACTATGGGCCACCATACCTGCCTATTTATTTTTAGACTTGTTTTTCACTACGTGTGTGGGTACTGGTGGAGTCCCTGTCCCCTGGAGCTGGAGTTACAGGTGGTTGTGAGTCACCCAGGGTGGGTGCTGGGAATTGAACTCTGGTCCTCTGCAACATAGCCATAAGTAGTCTCAACTGTTGAGATCTCTCCAGCCCCTGGATTTTTTTTTTTTTTTTTCGAGCTGGGGATCAACCCAGGGCCTCGCCTTCCTAGTGTAGCGCTCTACCACTGAGCTAAATCCCCAACCCCGATTTTTTTTTTTTAAGTAGTTTCCAAAGTCTTGTTTATTATAGTTTCCAAGAAAAAGAATGGATTCTACATTCAAACGCCAGTTTCTGAGTCTGGAGACTGGCTCAGAGAAGAAAATGAAGGCACTTGGCTGCCAAGCCTGCTGACCTGAGTTTGATCTCCGGGACCCACATTTAATATTACCAAAATACACTTAGGTAACTGATGGCATCTTTGAAGACCGGGTCTCTCTGTGTAGCTTAAGCTTGCATTGAATTTGTTTCTGTTTTTCTTTTTTTCTTTTTCTTTTTTCCGGAGCTGGGGACCGAACCCAGGGCCTTGCGTTTGCTAGGCAAGCACTCTACCACTGAGCTAAATCCCCAACCCCTTGAATTTGTTATGAATCCTTGGCCAGCCTCAAATTTTTGATCCATGGCTATCTTAGTTAGGGTCTTATTACTGTGAACAGATACCATGACCAATATAAATTTTATAAAGGACAACATTTAATTGGGGTCGGCTTACAGGTTCAGAGGTTCAGTCCATTGTCATCAAGGTGGGAGCATGGCAGCATCCAGGCAGGCATGGTGCAGGAGGAGCTGAGTTTTATATCTTCACCTGAAGGAAGCCAGGGACAGACTGACCATCCTAAGGCAGCTAGGAGGAGGGTCTCCAAGCCCACCCCCACAGTGACACACGTCCTCCAACAAGACCACACCTTCTAATAGTGCCACTCCCTGGGCCACGCATACGCAAACCATCACAACGGCCTACTCAGTCCTAAGATCATAGGCTTATACTGCCATGCTTGGCAATCCTTTCTTCATGGTGTATGAAGTAAGGGCATTAGTTAATTAATGGGGTTTTTATATTTGAAGAAATGTAGTGGCAGGATACCTTTCTTTGTCCCTGCAAATTCCACCAGCCAGAAATTATCTGGAGCTAAGGAGAATTAAATTCTTTACATGACCTCTGACCTTACCCAGCCAGCTCTGCCCACTCATGATGTCCACCTGGTCCTTTAGGAATTTTTGGCTCCTATCTGTAAGAGGAACCAGTATCCTACAGCAACTTATATTGCGGTAAATAGGTAGATTGCTTCTAACTCTTCCCACAATGTTGTGAAAGCTCTTTTATGTGCTCCTTTTTTATGGGCCCAGGCACAGGTTTCCCTGGGAAATAAAAGTAAGGAGTGTTTAGTCAAAGGGTGTGTGGCCTTATCTTGCTTTTCCAGGATATGTAGAGCAGTTTTTACTCCCTCCACCATTACCCAGGAGTTCCTACTTCTCTATATTCTTAGCAACTTTTGCTAACATGAAGATGCATATATGCATATAATATATAATGTAATTCTATTGTTTTACTCTTAATTTTTCTGACTTTCAGTGAATACAAACACTTGAGTGTCTCATCGGTTGCCTGGGGTTGACTATCTATGAATTGTTAATTCATAGTTTTGCTAATTTAAATTTGTTTTGTTTGTGAATTTTAGAAGCTTCTTGTGTATACCACATGCCATCATGGTCTTTTAACGGTTTTGAGCGGAAACTGTCTCCTCCTGATTTTGTTGTTAGCCTTGTCAGTACGCGGTCCATTACTGAGCCATTTGCACTAACAGCAATTTATTCCTTTGGAGCTGCACTTGGTGATGGTTTAATCTCCTCCTTTTGATCAGTTCAGTTTGTACTTCCTTTATTACAACCTTGACAAAGAGCCCTTGTGTTAAACTAGCATTGTACGGAATATCCTTGATGTGTTTGGAATCCTAAAGAAAATTATTTTAATGTTGCTGTCCCAGTTAGTTCATACTGACCAGCTTATTTAAAAGACATGTTCTCTACACATATATGCAAATAACCTGATACCATTTATTTATTTATTTTTTAAAGATTTATTTATTATATACACTGTAGCTGTCTTCAGACACACCAGAAGAGGGCATCAGACCCCATTACAGATGGTTGTGAGCCACCATGTGGTTGCTGGGATTTGAACTCAGGACCTCTGGAAGAGCAGTCTCTTCCAGAGTTAAGTGCTCTTAACCACTGAGCCATCTCTCCAGCCCCTGATACCATTTATTAACCTCAATGTTTTAGTCTTTTAATAACTTTTGCCTTCTAATACATTACTTGATTTACTTAGTACTTATTTTGCTTATATTTACTTACCTTTTATATGTTATAGTTATTTACTTTCTTATGAATATGGTATATATATGGTTACATATATATCAGGTTTATACATATGCATGTACATATTGTACACACACACACACACACACACACACACACACACACACACACACACAGATCTATTTTCTTCAATAGATGTTAAGTTCTAGGAAGGCAGGAATCTGTTTCACTCATTATGTGTCAGAATCAAATAGAAAACCAGACATGATGGTGCACACCTGTCATCTTGGGACTCAGAAAAAAATATGACATAGAAGAATGCAAGTCACACAGTAGACATACAGTGAACAGCTGTGGAACTGAGTTCCCTGAGGTATGGTATTTGCTTCAGTTCAGCTATCACCTGATAGCTTTTATTATGCAGTGTAGAAATATGTATGTTTTCCTGCACTCACTAAGTAAACATGATTCCCCTCCAATCCATTAATTAATGACTGACAGGAATTCGTCTGTTTTGCTCCTTATATTGTTGAGATAAACTAGTTTGTTTCCTTTCTTTCCTTCCTTCCTTCCTTCCTTTCTTTCAAGACACAGTTTCTCTGTGTAGCCCTGGCTGTCCTGAAACTCCCTCTGACCAGGCTGGCCTTGAACTCACAGAGAACCGCCTGCCTCCTGAGTGCTGAGAGTAAAGGCGTGCACCACTACCTGGCCAAGATAAACTATTTTGATCAGGGTCATTAATG
Source organism: Rattus rattus (assembly GCF_011064425.1). NCBI lineage: Eukaryota > Metazoa > Chordata > Mammalia > Rodentia > Muridae > Rattus > Rattus rattus. The sequence continues at coordinate 98,204,620 of NC_046160.1, forward strand.
GTCTTCATATATCATTGGCTTTGAAGATTCTGATGTTGTCTCTAGAATCAAATCTATATTGAAAGCTCATAGGGCTCCGGGTGTAGCCATGCCACAGTTTACAGTATCCTCACAAATGTGCCGCTGCCCCACATTTTCTAGTTTTTGAAACAACTTGTATAACAAAGAATATTTGTTCTCGAAAAGTTTTAGGACTCACTTGTAAACTGTAGACTTGGAGCTTTGGGGGAAGAGAGCAGGCCAAATCTCTGATTCTATTTGAATATTATAGTCTATTCAAAGTCTTTAACAGTTGGGGCTCTTTTTTTCTTGGAATACATACATTGTTTGTCTTAAAGCTATTGCTGTATTTTGCTTCTAGATATTATATTTCTAGAATCTAGTAAGTATGTAGTTATTAATATTTCTCATATTCTTTATTTTTAATTTATGCGTCTTTCATTTTTGTCCAGCCAGACTTGCAAGAGATATAAGAACCTCCTTTCAGTGTTTTCAATCTTTTTGACTTCTTCCTTTTTCTTCTGTCTTTTTTGAGTTTGCAATGATAACTTTCTAAAGTATGTTAAGTCTTATACCATGTTTTCCGGCGATCCGACCATAGAAGTTTCCTATCGAATGTTGACTTCCTCTTCCCATCCCTACATTGGATCCTGGGGATTGGCTGTAGGGCTTTGGGCATGGAAGGGAAGCATTCTCACCGCTGAGGTATACCTCAGCATTCTCTTCTTTCTTTTTTGAACTTATAAGACCCTTTTAAAAAAGATTTATTTAGGGGTTGGGGATTTAGCTCAGTGGTAGAGCGCTTGTCTAGCAAGCGCAAAGCCCTGGTTTCTGTCCCCAGCTCCGAAAAAAAGAAAAAAAAAGATTTATTTATTTATTATACATAAACACACTGTCGCTGTCTTCAGACACACCTGAAGAGGGCATTGGATACCATTACAGATGGTTGAGAGCCACCATGTGGTTGCTGGGATTTGAACTCAGGACCTCTGGAACAGTCAGTGCTATTAACCACTGAGCCATCTCTCCAGCCTCATAAGACCCTTTTTGATACAAGAGTTATTGGTACAGAATTGTACTTTCTAGATATAGTAATATCTAACTTTTTCATTTTGCTATTGTTTATGGCTCCTCTTGATTCATTAAGGACATGTTTTATATGCTTTCAAAGTTTTTAATATATTGAATCAAAGATGCTATTATTAGATGAAACATTTTATGTTCTACTATGAAAGAAAAATAAATTGGAATTAAATTATACCAGATACTTTCCTGTCACTTAGAATATTTATTTTGTACTTGGTTTTTAAGATTTGTTTTTATTATATTTGATCGTGTGTGTGTGTGTGTGTGTGTGTGTGTGTGTGTGTGTGAGACCAGAGGTACAGATGCCCTGGAGCTGGAGTTACAGATGGTTGTGAGCTGCTTTTCATGGATGCTAGGAGCTGAACTCAGGTCCTTTGGAAGAGCCATAAGGGCTCTAATAACTGAGAGGCCTCTTTAGTCTCCTGTACTTATTAATAGAGCGCTTTATGAAGAGTTCTTTTACATATATTTAAATATTCTTTTACATATTTTTTAAAGATTTATTTATTTATTATATATGTGTACACTGTAGCTGTCCTCAGACACACCAGAAGAGGGCATCAGATCTCATTACAGATGGTTGTGAGCCACCATGTGGTTGCTGGGATTTGAACTCAGGACCTCTGGAAGAGCAGTCGGTGCTCTTGACCGCTGAGCCATCTCTCCAGCCCCCTACATACATTTTTAAATAAAAGATATAATACTTCCCTTCCATGTGCAAAGCCCTAGAGTCAGGTTTTTTTTTTTTTTTTGGTCAGGTTATCCTTTGCAGACATGAAAAAGAAATATATATCATAAAATTGTTACTATTTTTCTAAAATTTCATCATAGCTATCTTGCCTCAGTGACTGTAAATTGTTTATAATTAGAATGTGCGTTTACTTTTTGATGTTAAGATATAGAAAAGATATAGAATCAGTGGAAAAGATCTATTTTAATATCAAATACTAAAAGCTGTTTTATTTTGTAAACCAAGTTGGAATAAAATGTTTAGATATAACACAATACAATAATTTCCACTTTTTTCTTGAGAGGTGTTTAAAGAAATCACTGGGTTCTTAGGAGATTAATTGTGCATATATCTTAGAATTTCAAAGAAAGAATTGAATGCTTTAGTGGTAGAAGTCAAGGCCAGTAATTATTGCATTAAAACTGAATGAACAGATCACACCACTAAAGACTGCCTTTGCTTCTTCTCCCCCTACCCTTTTTAAGGCAAAAGCAACAACAATCAAAGAAGCCCTGTCCAAATGGGTGAGTAGATGGCTTTTCCTTCTTTTAGAAACTATACAAGGGGGTTGGATTTAGCTCAGTGGTAGAGCACTTGCCTAGCAAGCACAAGGCCCTGGGTTTGGTCCTCAGCTCCGGAAAAAAAAAAAAAAAAAAAAAAAAAAGAAACTATACAAGGAGAATTTGAACCGTTGTTTACATTTGACCATTCAGCACAAGAGATTCTTTTGATTTGGGGACTGCAGTAGTGGATGCCTGAGCATACACAAGTAATGAAATTGTATAAGAGTTAACATATGTTCTTGCCTTCTTGCTCCCCCCCCACTTCCCTCCCCCTTTCTCTCTACATGTTCATGGCCGGCCTTTACTCCTCTATTCTGTCTCTCTTCCTTTCTCTGTCTCTACTACTCTCTCAACTCCCCTCCCCATGCCCTGAATAAACTATTCTATACTATTAAAAAATATAATATAAATTACACACATTCATAAACACAAATGATACCAGGCAGATTGTAGAAAATCTGAGTAAATGCTTTGATTATCAGTAACAATACCCTGACTGTGATAGATTATAGTTCTGTGAACATTACCACTGGGGAAAATTGGACAAACGATCTCTTTGGGGGAGTGTGTGTGTGTGTGTGTGTGTGTATGTGTGTATGTGTGTGTGTGTGTGTGTGTGTGTAGGTGTAGGTGTACTGGTGCTGGGGTAGATGGAACCCAGGGGTTACTCATGCTAAGCAAGGGTACTACCATGGTGTGCACACCTAACTCCTGACTTACTGTCTTAACCACTGAGCCATGCATCTCTATAGCTAGACTTTGAATAAAAATCTATCAGCATCCTAGGTATCTGGGAAATAGACAAAAGTGAATAGAATAATGAGATGTTTCAATTCTAATTTTATTGCCTATAAATTTCTGTGTTTATTCTAACTGCATTTTAAGGATTCATTTCTTGGGACTGGGCAGGTGGCTCAGGAGTTCAGGTATTTGCTGTATAAGTACAGGACCTGAGTTCACATCTCCAGTGCCCACTTGAAGCACCAGGTGCAGTAGCACCTGTAAATTCCAGTGCTGAGGAGGCAGAGACAGGAGGATTCCTGGGGGTTCCAGCTAGGCTGGCCACATCTGTGAGCTCCAGGTTCAGTGGGAGACACTGTCTCAAAACTGAAGGAAGATGTTAGGGATGAAACTCAACTGGGAGAGTAGAATGTTCTCCTAGTATACACAAAGGCCTGGATTTGCTCCCCAGCATCACATAAAATGGTGCAGGGTGGTACATGCCTATACTCTTTTTTTTTTTTTTTTATTAACTTGAGTATTTCTTTTTTACATTTCGAGTGTTTTTCCCTTTCCCGGTTTCCGGGCAAACATCCCCTCCCCCCGCATGCCTATACTCTTAACACCCAGGAGATGGAAGTAGTATGAACATTAAGTTCAAGGTCATACTTGACTAAGTAATGTGTTCATAGCCTCGGATACAAAAGACCCTGCCTCCAGAAGCCAAAAATAAATATATAAGTAAATAAGACAGTGATTGAGGAAGACACCCAATATCAATCTCTGGTTTTCATAGGTACACTTGTGCAAGAACACTCATACATGCTCACACAGATGCTCACACACACACACACACACACACACACACACACACATGCACATTTCTGCTGGGCTAAATAGTTCATGATACTTGTTAAAGGAAAAGTATGGGCTGAACTCAGAGTTAATCTTCCTTAAATTGTATTTTAGGACTTTATCTTACCTATTCATAGTAGCTGATGTTTGGTTTGGTTTTGTCTTCATTTAGTTTTGGTTTATAGATTCTATTACTAGTTACATTATAGCCTTTAAGTTTAAGATCTTTGTAGGCATTAAGTATATCTTTTCATTGATTGACCCAACACTCTCTTTTTTTAACATTTAAAAGTGTTAATTGACATTTAATGATTGTACAGATATATCAAGTATGATGTGACATTTTCTTACATATTTAAAACATAAATAATTATATTAAGGTAATTAGCATATCTTTGACCTCAAAATCTTTATTTCTCCTTGTGGTAATAAAAGTTTTCTTTTATAGCTATTTTTAAATACGCACTCTATGGTCACACCACCCTGATTGCATGCAATCTCATTTGAAATGTACAAAACTTATCATAATTACTCTACTGTGCCAGAAAACACTCCAGCTTGCTCCTCCTTTCTGACTAATTTTGTCTTTCCTCCTTGTTCTTCCCAGCTTCTGGTAGCCATTAGTTAATGGTTTATAAGATAAACTTTATAAGAAAAGATTAACATTTTAACCTCCATTCTTGAGTGAAACATGAAATATTTGTCCTCTGGGCTTTTTGCATTTCATCCAAAATAAATGAGTCCTTTAGGCCCATCATGGGTGCATGAATAATCCAACACTTACTGAAGATCTACTGTCAGTTTCCTCTACCCTAACCTATAAATGAGATGAAAATAGGCGTCCAGAGGCTGGGGAGAGTGCTTAATTGGTTAAGAGCTTGCTGCAAAAGCACCAGGACCTGAGTTCAGATCCCCAGTAACATGTAAGATGCTGGGCCCAGTCTAGGGCTTGAGGGAAAGAGGACACGAAGATGTAGGAGATCCACCTGCCTCTGCCTCCTGAACGCTGGTATTAAGGGCATGCATCACCACTACCACCACCCGGTTATTAGTTAATAGACTTTTTTTTTTTGGAGGAGGAGGCTGACAAAAGGTTCTATGTTACTACCTGTGTCGATCTCATATGGCCTTGGGATGCACATACTGTGTAATCTAATCAAGAGTTGTCCTTGAACAGAATCTCTCCCATAGGCAATTCTCAAAACACGTTAAGTTCTTAGCCCATAGTTGTTCAGTGCCCTGGATCTTCTATAAATGACTTCAACCAGCAGAATCATTCAGGAACAGCACTGATCCTTTCTCTCTGGTGTCCTTGGGAGGAGCACCTGGCCTAGAGGTCGATGGGACCCGGCAGCCACTGTGCTTCCCGTTTGGTTCTTTTGTGTTAAGAACCAGAGAAATCGTGGTGGTTTTCATCTTTCATTCAACATAATGTTTTCTTCCTCTGACTCTGGATCTGGCATCCACTGCTGATCTTGTACACTCAAAAAATGGACACTGCAGAGCTCTGTAACAGCCTTCCTTCAAACACTCCATAGGGATTTTCCTTCCTGGAGCACACAGCCCAACTGCAGCAGACATGTACCCAGGTCCTCCTTCATGCCCGCGAAATAATACTGGGGCTTGGCAGGGCCCACTGCCCTCACCACACAAGATCACAACCCTTCGTCACCCTGGACCTCCTGGAAGGTTGTGGGCTACACCCACTCTTTAATAGACTTTTAAAAAAATATATTATTTATTTAATGTATATGAGTACACTGTAGCTGTCTTCAGACACACCAGAAGAGGGCATCAGATCTCATTACAGATGCTTGTGAGCCACCATGTGGTTGCTGGGAATTGAACTCAGGACCTCTGGAAGAGCAGTCAGTGCTCTTAACCTCTGAGCCATCTCTCCAGCCCTACCCAAAGACTAATAGACTCTAAAAGGACTTAAAATATTACAACTAGAAGTTCTTTTCTGCTTGTATCCATTTGTAGGTCTGAACAGGTGTCTGGCCCAGGTACATAGGAGTTAGGCTATAAGACCACTAAACACAAAAGCCAACAGTAAATGGGGGTAATGATCTAAGTTGGTAAGGCATAGTAAATATTTTGAAACAAACATTGAAAGGCCTTAGGAAATTCTGACTTCTTTTGTTCCACATTACAACCGAGGATCATTTTGTGCCCAATTAATTTTTCCCACAGGAAGAAAAGACGGGTCAGAAGCCATCTGACGCCAGAGAAATAAAGCTGTATGCCCAGATCCCCCCCATAGAGAAGATGGACGCGTCTCTGTCCACACTTTCTAACTGCGAGTGAGTTCCCCTCTCTCATCCTCTTGTTGTTCCGTTTTCCTTCCTTTTCATACACAGACTAGAAAGACGTTGCTTTCCTTGGCCTTTGTTGTTGTTAACTGTAACGTCTCCCGTGACAGAGCCAGGTGTGGAGACGCGTGGTTCATGAGATTACTGATGGAGTGGTGCTCAACAAGGCAGCATTCGGTGTAGCTTAGAGAAGGTATTTGTAGATAGAAGTTTCTTAGTCTTTCGGGAGAAGCTAAATAACATAATGCATTATTAGTTTGCTATGTAGCCTATGTCCTAAGCAGGGGATAGTCGTTCAAAGTTAACCTGAGCAACTTATCAAGACTGTGTCTCACAATAAAATAAAAAGGTCTGAGAAGGAGACTGGAGAGACTGGAGTGGTCCAAGCACTTGCCAAACACTGGGAACTGCAGTTCAGCTCGCCAGAACCCACATCAGTGCTTGGTGATTCCAAGCTCAAAGGGAAGAGACAAGGAATCCCCAGAGCAAGCTTGTGCTATGACTGTGCTCTGAGTCTGACAGAGAGAGCCTGACTTAGGGAGCAAGGTGGAAGAGGATGGGCAGTGACTCAGGAGCAGGACTCATGGACATCAGGCCTCCACCTGTGTACATAATGGGAAAAGACGGGCTGGAGGGCAGACTCAGTAGACGAGTACTTGTCTAGCACTTGCGTGTGCAAGGCCTTGAGTTCCACCCAAGTACAGCAATAACATAGCAAAACAAAATTTAACGTCTGTTTATTTCTCCTGTAAAGGCACCCAAAGGAAAATCATGCTTGTTTACTAGATGCCGAAGAGGTCACCCCAAAACAAACAGAACAAAACAAACTTTAAAATACAGTTCAAAATGCCTGGAAAATACAGTAAACATGAAAAAAGGAATTAACATGGACCTAAATTATCATACCTTGTAGCACTAGTACAGTTACTTTGAGAGTAATTGTAATTAGACTGGGCATGGTGGCATATGCCTGAAATCTCAGCCCCTGGGAGGCGGAGGCTGAGGCCGGAGGATCCTTAGCACAGGGTCAGATGAGATCCTGTCTTACAAAAAGAAACAAATTCTAATGGGGATCAAATTATACTTATTTTGTAATTTTACTTTCTAGGTTTTTAAATATCAGGTTGATATTAATTCCTTTCATTTACTTTCTAAGCCTTCCTTCCATACAGTTTAGCAGGATTCTGTAGCTAACTTGAAACAAGACTTGTTTGCGTGCTTCCTTGTATCTTGTCAGGGCTATAGAATACTCTAGAGTTTCAAGGTTCTTTCCTGTCTGTTCTTTACCCTATGTTTATCTAATTAGGGTCCCTTCACTTGCCCTTTCTGTAGGAAATACGCCCAGTCTCATCGTCTCAGAGGCATAATGTCCCCTAATGCAACCTCCTAATGCAACAAGCTGGACCGTTCCTGGGCACACATCTTTAAATCTCTTAGACTGATGTCTTTGAATTAAAAGGGAAAGCAAACATATTTAGTTACTGAGTTCCACTCGTTCCTTGTGATGAAAGCATACCATAGCACTGGGAAAAAATTTTGCTTCAACTATGACTTCAAAGTAATTAAAATGTTTTTATCATAAAACCATCTAAAAGGCAGTGAATTTGGGGCTTGTTTGTGTGATGCACCAAAGCATGTCCCCAGAAAGCATGCAGGAAAAGCTGGTCTGTTCGTGTTTTACAGACATCTTTTGGACTGGCTGCCTCGAGAGGAATTAGAGAATTCCTTCACAGCCTTAGCCCTAGATTCAAAGGCATTCCTCTTCCCACTGCAGTGCTGAGTGGGTGAGTGGGTGAGAGGCTCTCAAAAAGATGCAGCTTTAACCCTTTACTTACCAGCTATTTTTATAGTAATTGCTTTTGCTCTTTCAAGCAGATTAAAAATGAATAATTCCTCCTCAAGTCAATCATGAGGGTAAGATATGTTCCAGGGTTTCCATTTTGGCCCTGCTGTTTTGTAACTGTGCAATATTGGGGGAAATCATTTAACAGCTTTGCACCTGAACTTCATGCATAAAATGCAGTAAAAATATCTCAGAAGGCTATGAAATATTGGACCAAAAACACATGTACTAAACATTTAATAGATAACACCAAATTGCCCTTTAAAAGTTTGTTTTTAATTCTCTATAATGAATGTGTATTAACTCATAATCAATGGGGGAGAAGATTTCAAAATGAAGGATTAAATTCTATGACTGAAGGGGGAAATTGATTCTGTATAAAAAGAAACATGAAATTAAAATCTTCCATGGGCATTACTATAGATAAATAACTTCTGACATTTCAGTTAGGGTCTTCTTATTAATTCACGTTTTTCTTTGTTTTTGTTTTTGTTTTTTTAAAGGAAGCTTTCCCTGTCTACAAACTGCATTGAAAAAATTGCCAACCTGAATGGCCTAAGTAAGTGACCCACAGTCCAGATGGCTCTTGGACTTGTAGTTATGGAGCAGACATTCTGGAGACACTGTGTCATCCCAGGGGCTGGCACCTGTTGTGACCACAGAAACTGTCAGATGATGGGGACTATATGCAATCCATGTCTTAAGTTTCCAACAAGAAAGGAGGGGCAGTGGCGTGAGACCTGAGTGTTTTAAAGTTCGTCGAAAGCTTTTATAGAGTTAGAGCTGAGATGACTGAGACCGCCAGCTTTCTCTCTGTGTACTTGTTCAGATTTGTCCTGTGTGTGTTAACTTGTTTCATCTGAAGTCCTTATCCTTGTGAACGGTGCCACTGCCCTCCCAGCTGTCTCTGCTTCTTATTTCCTCAGTTAGTTCCCCAGGGCTGCTGAACTAGTGATTTAAGGGACAGATTTATTCTCTCAGTTTTAGACGCTGCAAATATGAAATTAGTTTCACTGAGCAAAAACGGAGCCTCCCTGAGGCTTTGGGATGAGTCCTTTTCTTGCTTGTTCTGTTTTCTGGTGGCTGCCACATGCTTTGGTTTCTGAGGGCATCATACCAATTTCTGCTTTTGTAATCCAAGTACCTTCTTTTCTGTCTGTGTTAAGTTCCTGCCACCCTCCCATGAGGACGCGTGTACACTTTCAGCACACCCTTGTCGTAAGAAGGATCCCTATCTCAAGGTCTCTTCTCTTCTCTTCTCTTCTCTTTTCTTTTCTTTTCTTTTCTTTTCTTTTCTCTTCTTTTCTTTCTTTCTTCCTCTTTTCTTTTACTCCTCCATTATTTTTTTTTTTTTTTTCAAAACAGGGTCTTTATGTTGGCCTGGTTGTCCTGCAATGCACTATGTAGACCAGGCTGTCCTCGAACTCAGAGTTCTGCTGGCCTATGCCTCCCAAATGCTGGCTCTATGGCAAGATCTTTAGATGTCTACAAAGGACTTTTCTGCCCTATAGAGCAAGTTACAGGCTCCAGGGATTGGCCCGTGGGTGTCTCTGGGAGAGCCAGTGTTTAGTTTATGGCATCCTTCTCACCCCCAAGCCCTGCTCCAAGTCCACCGCTGAGTCATGTTTATTCTCCTCTGTGAAGGCCACGCAGATTGCTGCTCTCTGTTTCTAGGAGCTGAATCTTTAACGTAGTTCCTTATTAGCTTCCCCGTAAGTCTCGAAGGAAACAATATATGTGAATTTATTATGCATTTCTATAAATGTACAAATCAAACATACACACACAAACTGGGGTAGTTTGGAGAATAGCATATGTCCTTGTAGCCTAGGTTCTAGTGTGCATTTAAAACGTGGTTGTTTTTTTCCTTTGGTCAGTTATAATATACTAAATTTGCGTGGTTTTGGTGTAAGAGTATATGAATGGATATTGTGTGTGTTTAAGTCAGAGGACGGCATTAGGTGTTGTTCTTCAGTAGCCATCTACCTTGCTGTGTGAAAAAGGCTTTCTTACAGCTGGGCTACGGTGCTGCACACCTTTAATCCTAGCATTCAGGAGGCTGAGGCAGGTACATCTCTGAGTTCAATGGCAACCTGGTCTCCAGAGTGAGTTCCAGGACAATCAGGGCTACACAGAGAAACCCTATCTTGGGAAACCAAAGTTGAGGGATGGAGAACGCTTTCTTTTCTGGCCAAGTAGATCATGCCAGCCAGCTAGTCCCAGGAATCTGCCCCTCTTCACCTCACTAGATCTGGGATTGCAAGTGCACAACAACCATCTTTTCATGTTTTTTTTCATGCTAGCTCTAAACTACCACCCAGCCTACAACACACTCCACTGGTGTCACAGGATCATGACTTACAGGGTTTGAGAAGCACGCCCTGGTGACTGTGGCATAAGTGATCCTTTCTCTCTTTTCTTTAGTCAACTGTCACACTGATGCCAGAGTTCTCATTCTGAAGGCACCATTCTCCACAGCAGAGACCTTTGTGTCAGTCCTTGTGCCCAATAGACACTTAATATCTAACGCTCCTGTCTGAGTCATCTAAAACCTACTGCCTAGTCGTTCTCAAACAGGGGCGTACCATTTCTTTGTTGGCTTGTTTGTTGGTTTTCTTTGTTTGATTTGTTTGTTGTTGTTTGTGACTCGGTCTCACTGTGTATCCCTGACTGTCCTGGAACTCACTATGTAGACCCAGTAGGCCTCAAACTCACAGAGACCCACCTGCCTGCCTCCTCTTTCTGGGTGCTGGGATTAAAAGTATGTGCCACCACGCCTGGCCTTACATTTTTATAACTTTTGTACACTTGCTTATACAGTGCTCCTCATTGAGTACAGTCTTGTCTCACAAGAAAAATCTGTAAGAAATTAAGGTCAGGATCAAGAATGCCACATCAAGTGCCACATCCTCCTAGGATCTTCCAGATCACTATTTTGAGAGTATTTATAATAATTCACCTTGGTTTTAACTTTTGCCTACTGATAAGTACAGTTACTGTAAAGATCAAGTGAGCGAATGTATGTGAAGTGTAGAGTTGTATACGGTGCGATAAGCTGGGTGTGGTAGCATGCATGTGTAATGAGCTACTTGGGAGTCTGAGGACAGCAGTTGGAGTTTGAAGCCAGCATGAGCATCCCTGCAGGACCTTGTCTCAAGAATAAACCTGTGTTTAAAGGGGAAGGGCTGAAGCTAGGCTTAGTGGCTCATGCCTATAACCTCAGTCTGTGACAGGCTCAGGCAGAATGATCCCTGCAAGTTCAAGACCAGCCAAGGCTACACAATGAATTCTAGGTCAGCCTGTCTCAAAATTGGGGGGTGGCTACCAACCAGCTTAAGGTTACAGTGCTTGCCTGACATATAGAAGGCCCTGGGTTCAATCTCCAGAACTAAAAACAAAACAAAAGCCCCTCAGTAAAGACTAGCAGTGCTCATAGTTTGGAACATATGCTATGCTTTATGGCTTCTCAAAAGGATACACCACAGCCAGGAAACCTTCCAGTCTTCATGTTAGGCAGACAGACTCCTTACCCTGTGATGAATGCTCAGGAGAAGGGGTAGGGAAAGGATTTGCTTCAGTTTGTGGTTCTAGAGTTTTCAGTCAACTTCATCTAGATTGTTGCTTTGGGCCTGAGACAAGATGGACACCATGGCAGCATGTTCTGTCAGGGAGATTGGTTGTGCTTCCCAAAAGAGAGAGGAAGCGACCACAAACAAGGCATATCTTCTCGGGCTATACCCATATTGGCTCACTTCTTCCCCCTTGTCCCCACTTCCTGATTCCTACCATCTCCCACTAATGCCACAAGGACTAATCATGACTCAGCCAGCTCCCCAAAGTTCTTCCAATGCACAATTGTCTGTGTCTCAAATGGCGTTCTTATTGATTTAGGCTATTTCAGCTATTTCCTCTACCTTGGTGTCTTTGTAATTAAAGTCTGCTGAAGTTCAGGGGACCACTTGTGGGGAGTCTCTTCTGCTGAGAAACGGGTTTGTGCACAGTGTATTCAGATGCTGATTCCTATACCTGGAGACGAGGCGCGCGCAGTCCAGGTTTTGTTACTGTCTTTTCCTGACTTCATCCGTCTCCTTCATATTCTGATTGGTCAATAAAGAGCCAATCAGTCTCTTTGCTGGAGGAGAGAAGGTGTGACTGGTGTCCTGAGAGAGGTGGGAGTGGGGGATTCACCACGAGCGATTGATCTGAGCTGGTCGCTAGGGGTGTCACCATGAGAGAGAGGACAGGCGATACAGGAGCAGGCGGGGAGAGATTGGGGTGGTCAATGCTGGGCACGTGGCTGGGAAGCAGGCCAGGCCAGCATGCCAGGCAGGACAGCTCGGAATCTGCGCAGCGTAGTGCCTGAGGGTTTTAAAAGGGGCAATAGAATAGTCCCCCAAATTTACACTCCTCCATGTGGATTGCGAGAAATGAACTCAGCTCTTCAAGCTTGGCAGCAGATGTCTACTAAACCTCGCTAGCTTTCCTGCCCATTTTGTAATGAGCGTCTTTAACGCACTGTGTAGAGATATTTATTTTGTAAAATTCCTTATAGCATGTTGTTCTCCTGGAGTCAGGATAGTTGTTTCTATATTTTTCATGACCAAATGCTTTCTTTCCACAACAGAAAACTTGAGGATTCTGTCCTTAGGAAGAAACAACATCAAGAACCTAAATGGACTGGTAGGTCGTGCGTCACTTTTTCAAAAGTGCACCTTTTATTAAAAATAATATTTTTTTAAAGATTTATTCATTTATTATATATAAGTACACTGTAGCTGTCTTCAGGCACACCAGAAGAGGGCATCGAATCTCCTTACAGATGGTTGTGAGCCACCATGTGGTTGCTGGGAATTGAACTCAGGACCTCTGGAAGAGTAGTCAGGTGCTCTTAACCGCTGAGCCATCTCTCTAGCCCTAAAAATAATATTTTAATAATAATATAATACCCTTTATTAAAAATAATATTTTTACACTGTAGAAGCTTTACAAGTAGAAAACCAACTCTGACATTTTAAAATCGCTCACAGCTTGCCCGACCACTTAATGTCTTCAGTGCTTCCATAGTCAGTTAGGTGGAATTGGACCGAATGTCTGTTTTATATCTTTTTATCTTAATTCATTTATTTTTAGTATTTATTTATGTATTGTGTGTGCATGTGTGTTTATGTTTGTGCTGTGGCATGAATGTGCGTGTCAGAAGACTGTTTGAAGGGATCAGTTCCCTTCCACTTGTGGGTCCTGGGATCAGGTCTTCAGACTTAGCAGAATGCATATTTATTCATGAGCCACCTCACCAGGTCAGTATCTCCTTTTAAAATTTAAATTAATATGTAATTTCCCTTGTAATCCATACAGTATATCCACATTTTCTGAATGCCTGTGTGTGTGTGTGTGTGCGCCTGTGTGTGTGTGCTCCTGTGTGTGTGTGTGTGTTGTGTGTGTGTGTCTCTGTGTGTGTGTGTGTGTGTGTGTGTGTGTGTGTGTGTGTGTGTGTGTGTGTACACCATGGCATGCCTATGGAGGTCAGAAGAGAATGTTTGGGACTCAGTTGTCTTCTTCCACCACGTGGTTCCTGGGGATTGAACTCAGGTCCTCAGGCTTAGCAGCGGATGTTTTTACTGGATGAGCCATCTGTACGTAGATGCATGCTCCTCTCCACATGTATCTGAGGCACAGTCTCTCCCAGCACAGGAAAGTTGAGTCTGGATCCAGTTAGACTAGAAGCCAGCACCCAAGGACCCTACTGTCTGTTGCTTCAGAGCTGGGTCTTTGTGGGGATGCCTGGCTTATTTTATGGGTGCCAGGACCCAAACTGCTGCTCAGGGTTACAGAGCAAGTTCTTTAACCACCGAGATTCCTCCAGCCCTGTGAATACCTGCCTTAATACCTGGCTAGCACTAGATACCTGGTAGAATTTAAAACAGTCTTTGTGAGCCAGGTGTGGTGCTGAATGCTTTTAATCCCAGCACTCACAGGGCAGAGACAGGTGGATCTCTGAGTTCAAAGCCAACCTGATCTATAGTTCCAGGACAGCCAGGGCTACACAGAGAAACCTGTCTTGAAAAAACAGAACAAAAAAACATAAAAGCAAAACAATCTTCATTCTTACTGAGCTTATTATAGGAGACATGCTAACAGAAGTTGTACATTGGGTGGAATGAGAGGAAGAGATGGTTTTGTGGGTGATGTGCTTGCTGCATAAGCAGGGGACCTGAGTCTCCTCCAGCATGTTGAGGAGTTGGGCATGAGCACATCAGAAGCAGAGGTGGGGGGATTCTCAGAGCTCAGTAGCCAGCCCTGCCAATTGGTGAGCTCTAGTTTAGTGAAAAACCCTGCTTCAAAAAATAGATGTGGAAACTGATAGAAATAGATACTCAACTTTGACCTCTGGCTTCACACACACACACACACACACACACACACACACACACACACAGTCATACACACATGTGCACATACACCAAATAGAGTTTACTAATCCATCTGGAGTTTAGTTTTACATGTATCTAAATATTAGACATTATTTGTTTCTGTTTCTCCAAATGAATAGCCATTTTTTTTTTTTTTTTTTTTTTTGAGCTGGGGACCAACCCAGGGCTTTGCGCTAGGCAAGCGGGGACCACTGAGCTAAATCCCAACCCATGAATAGCCATTTTTTAGAAAAGTCTCTTTGGGGCTGGATAGATGGCTCAGTGGTTAAGGTCACTGGCCTCTCTGGTAGAACCCTGGTTTGATTCCTGTAACTCTAGTTCAGGGATCTGATGCCCTCTGTTGTCTACTGTGGATACTGCATGCCCATGGTGCACTGGCACCTACCTTTCCCCCTTCCCTCTGTTTGGGAATGCTGTCCCCTAAACTCGGTGTGTGAGTGAGTTCCTGCTTGGTTAGTTTCCTCTTGTTCTTTCGTGAGTCCCTGCTGCCTGTCTGATGCCTTCGTTTTCTTTAGCTTTATATTGTTTGTGATATCCACTAGGACAAGTCCTCTCTCTCTCTCTTGTAAAATGTTTATGACTTTTCTGGAATTTTTACTCTGGAGAAATTTGAAAATCACTTTGTTGAATTCATAAATATAAATTCCTTTTGGAAATCTTAATAGAAATGCATTAAATGTATAGACTTATTTGATTGATGTCTTTATAGCAATAAATTTTTCTTATAGGAAGATTAGCTTATTTTGCTGTTCTTCAATACAATTATATATAAGTTTTAATTTCTATAAGATGGTAGTTCTCAACCTGTGGGTTGTGACCCCTTGGAGGTTGAAGAACTCTTTCCCAAGGTTCACCTAAGACTATCAAAAACACAGATATTTATGTTATGATTCATGACAGTAGCAAAACTACAGCTATGAAAATAATTGGTATGGTTGGGGTCACCACAACAGGAGGAACAGTATTAAAGGGTCACAGCATTAGGAATATTGAGACCCACTACTATAAAGCTGTCTACACTTCTTTTTCTTTTTCTTTTTTTCTTTTTTTTTTTCTTTTTTCTTTTTTTCCGGAGCTGGGGACCGAACCCAGGGCCTTGCACTTGCTAGGCAAGCGCTCTACCACTGAGCTAAATCACCAACCCCCCGTCTACACTTCTTGAGCCAAAATGTATTTCTTGGAATTTGTAGTTCTCATTGCTGCAATAAGTGTGGTAGGTTTTCTTCAGCAACTAATAATATATAAGATAAAAACCTATTTTTTTTTTAACCTAGGGCTGTAGCTCAGTGATAGAGTAAGGCCCTGTTTAAGCCCACAGCTGCCCGAGGAAAAAAGACCTAGTCATTATGTACTTGAGTAATCAGTTACAAAAAATCCTAAAGAATTTAGAAATAACACATTCTACAGTCATAAGCAATGCTATATTATCTGAATTCTTCATACAATAATGATCTGTCACTATGTGATCCAAAGTGCTCTCAACAGCAGCCAATAAAACCTTCGCACTTCCAAACCTCATAACACACTAGTCGCAAGGAAGCCCCTACTCGTTAGATTTCAGTACTTGCAATGTAGCATTGAGGACGGAACCCATAGCACATGCAGGCTAAGGCCAGCCTCCGCCCTTAGCTACAGCTCAGCTGAGTTCATGGAGACATGAGAAAGACAGAGATCCAAGGCAACGAAATTGGATATAATGAAACTTAAATTATCTGAAGACCAGTTCTTTTGCTCTAAAAGTTATGTGTGATATTGTTGTTGTAAAAATATAAAAAATAAAAGGGTATCTTTTATCCCTACTAGGTCTACACTGCGGTGCCCCAAGATATCTGCTGGGTATCTTAATTCTCAGTCAGCAAAGCCTCTCACCCGCTCTGCTCCATCCCATATCACACTGCTGAAGGCCTTTCTCTGGGCCTGGCAGCAATCTCTCTACCCATCTAGTTCCCAAGGCAGATTTTCATGCCAGAAACACACATCTCAACTCCTGGTGGCCCAGACCAGCGGCCCCACAGTCCATTACACTTAAATCTACACATGAAAGAACACACAAAAATAACCTTTGACCCAATTGATAAGATACAATTGCCCACCTAAACATACAAAGCCCAATACACATCCATCCCTTAAAAACATTTGTAACAATCTGTAAAGGTACAGCATGGAATCTTAACGTCATCTGCCATATTGTCCTGCAACGGCTTCTCTCCCTCTCCCTCCTGTCTGTTCCAGTCTCCTCCTCTTCCTTCAAACTTCTCTCCCACCCATCCTTCCTTCTCCTCCAATGACAGCCTCCTTCTATTCTGTACCTGCCCCTCACCCATATTTTACAAGTTCAATGGGGAGGTTCTGGTGAAGTCACCTGATCCCTGAGTACTGACTAGGCAGCTGTCCTTGGGGCAGTGGAATCAGCATCAAAATACAGATAACTCCAGGGCAAACCACAACATAATGTAATTAAATCATTTGGAAGAAGATGTCAGAATATTAGTTTAGAAAACTTAGTTAAGTCACAATTTTCTGGCATAGGAGTGCCAAGGCAGTGTGATTAAAATTCTTCACTTTCTACTTGGAAAGTTAAAACTAAGGTGAAGTATGGGGTTGAGATGGCTGTGTTAACCCAGGCTACCCTATTCTCAATTTTCCTCCTAGTTTTGCCATGATGAAAAATTCATTAAGGATTTTATTTTTCCATAGTCTTTTAAAGGACAATTGCCCAGAGTTGGATCTGTGCCCACCACTCATTACCGTGAAGGGATATGCAAATTGTAAGGGGTGGGGAACACACAAATAGAAACAATGGGTCCTGCCCAGCATTTTGTTTTAAAGGAAAAGATCATTGCATTTGTCTAATGTCTACTGAAAATCTTTGTGCAAATAGTGATTGTCTAAAATTTAAGAGACAGTATGATATAATAACTTTTATGCTATAATAGGAAGATCAAGTATTTAAAATTAAATTTTATATATCGAAAAGATAAGATGAGGTCTAAAGAGATAGCTCAGTTGGCCAACTGTTTGTTGTACAGCACAAGGGGATTGTGTTTGACCCTTAGAACTCCCTGGAAAAGCACGTTAGCATGTGATTGTAATCCCAAAGCTGGGGAGGTAGAGATGGGGTCCCTGAGGTTGGCCGGCTGGCCAGCCCACCTGAATTGATGATCATCAAGCCAGTGAGAGACCTTGGGCTCTTAGAGTACAAAATTCTCTCAATGTTAATAATTAATTTTTTTCTCTAGTAAATGTTGAGAAAAACTTGAATTTTAGAGCAAGTTCTGAGAATTAATATAAGTGATCTTTTTTTTTTTTTTTTAGTATAGAATAGCGTTTATTCAGGGCATGGGGAGGGAAGTAAAGAGGGTGGTGGGGCGGGTAGAGGAGTAGAGGCCAGACATGTGCACGTGGAGAGAAGGTGGAAGGGAATGGGGAGAGAAACAGAAGGGAATAGAGTAAGAGTAAGAGAGCAAGAGAGAACAAAAAGAGAATGTAAGTGATTTTAGAGTCCTATATAATACAAAGAAACTAAATTGGTTTATCTACTTTAAAGTTTCCTCAGGACCAAATAATATAACCTATAAAAAAGTAGTTTGGAACTACCATTCAATACAAATGACAGAGTGTTGCCATTGTTTCTCTTCTTGTGACTTCAGTGGCTACTTTGACTGTTTATGAAGCTATTGGAGGACAGAGTTCAGATCCACTCAATAGGGGAGGGAATGTTCTGTTTGTTCCTTCATGAACTAGGACTTCCACAGTGTCAGCTCTTTGGGTGGACTGGCAAGTCTCAGATCTCTCCGATGTCTTTGTAAGGGAGGAGTCAGGCACGAGAGTTAAAAATAAGAGTGTAATTCAATGTTTTCCTTCCTAGGAAGCAGTCGGGGAAACACTAGAAGAACTGTGGATCTCCTACAATTTTATTGAGAAGTTGAAAGGGATCCATGTAATGAGGAAACTGAAGATTCTCTACATATCTAATAACCTGGTAAAAGACTGGGGTAAGCTGAGAGCGCTTCTGCCTCCTGTTTATAGGAAACAGCCAACAGTAGCTAGGTGTGCACAGTGATGCACGTATATCCCAACACTCAGGAGGCTGAGGCGGGACAGAGTTTAAGGTAACGATCTTACCTCTCAACACACTAACAAAAAGAGAAAATACCCAATCAGGGGAGAGCACACAAAATAGGACTTCTTATTTTTAAATGTAGAGAAAACAGGTTTAGGAGTAACTATAGAAATTTTAAATTTTAAATACAAGAAGTATATATTTAACTATAACTATAATTATAATTATACTATAATTATAATTTAAATATAAGTATATATTTAACTAGGCCTGGGAAAATGGTTCATGGGCAACGTGCCTGCCCCAAAAACATGAGAACCTGAGTTCAAATCCCCAGTACCCATAAAAGCCAGGATTAGACAATGGTTATCTACAGTCCAAGGTGGGGAGGGGAGGACAAAGGGTCTGGGGCTCAACGGACAGCCAGTCAAGTGGAACCAGTGAGCCCAGGTTCAGTGAGAGGTCCTGTCTCTAAGAAGAGGTGCATAAGATGTGAGGAAGACATCTGATGTCAACCTCTGATGTTCACATACACATACACATTCACATACATATATACATACACATTCACATACATACATACATACACATTGACTTACAGTAAATATGATTGTGTAGGTCTTGGTCCTATTAATCATGAAAAACTGTGTTGTCCAACGGCTGAAGAAAGTCATTTAAATGCAATGACCGTGGGAGGCTGATTTGATACCTCCATTGCTCTTTTGCACGTTATTCTTTCAGCATTTCTAACACCTGCTGTACACACCATGAACTATGCCAAAAGCGTAAAAGGCGTGTTGGGAGGATGGAACACTGTTCCAACCGCCAAGTCGTTCACAGCTCAGAGGGGACATGTTTAGTAAGCTAATATTTCTAAAAGTGTTACAGTTCTGTGGTGAAAATCTGAGTGAGTTGCTTTGAGAACTCAGACATGATGGGGTGCACAGAGACAAAGGGGGGGTAGCATAGCTTCCCTGATGCAGCACCTCAGACACTGATTGCTCTTCTTTGCAACGCTGAGCCTCCTCCGTTCATCCCATGTTAGGGCAGCATTAAAGGGAGAAGAAAGGTTTTTACCCTCCCTCCCCATAATTTCCTCAAATCATGACTTTATATGATAAAGCTTCTCTTAATCTTCAAAATTTTTTTTCTTTTTTTTTTTCGGAGCTGGGGACCGAACCCAGGGCCTTGCGCTTGCTAGGCAAGTGCTCTACCACTGAGCCAAATCCCCAACCCCAATCTTCAAAATTTTAACCACTGCCCTGCACAGTCACAAATGGAGTTAGTGACTGAGTTCTGTCCCGAAAACCCTGAGCGTACAACACCGAAGTTTGTCAACCTGGGAACTGTTTGTGCTTACAGCTGAGTTCGTGAAGCTGGCTGAGCTGCCGTGCCTGGAGGACCTGGTGTTCGTGGGCAATCCCCTGGAGGAGAAGCATTCTGCTGAGGGCAACTGGATTGAAGAAGCTACCAAGAGGGTGCCCAAGCTGAAGAAGCTGGATGGTGAGTGCCTCTGGCTGGAGATAGTGTCTGTCTGTCTGTCTGTCTGTCTGCTGGGTTTTTGTGGTGGTTTGTCTTTTGAGACAGGGTCTTACAGTCTTAGCAGACTTAGAATTCCCTATATAGTCCAGGCTAGCCCCAAACTCACAAGTTCTGAAATTAAAGCCACCAATAATAAGTCATTTTTAAGACCTCTCTTAAATGATGCCATCATTGTAGAGTAGGTCATGAGGTAAAATTTATACATCAATGGTCCCCAAGGACTATGGCAGATGTATCTATTGTCCCCATTCCCAAGACTCCTGTTGCGAGCGCACGAGCAGACACACACACACACACACACACACACACACACACACACACACACACACACCCCACACACACACACACACCCCGAACACAATACTCTAAGGTTTCTTGTGCTCTCTGCACTTCCTCATTCCTTCTCCCCACCACTCAGTCTCTGGCCTTCTGTCTGTCTCAAGATCAGTCTACTTCAGAGCTATGACTAAGCCATGCTAAATGCTTCCCTTTCTCCCCTGTAGAGACATACCCAGGTATAAATGACATGACACAGGAGTAATCACGAGACAGACGCATTCCCAAAATAATAGTAATGTGCAAGCTCTAATGTGCAGATGGTTTTTGTGACCCTTTAAATGATTTAACTGAATTTGCATAAATGGCTATTTCACATTTACAAAAAAGGAGGGCCAAGAGTGGTTAGAGTTGCATAGAGGAAGTGAAATCCTCCCCTTAAGAGTGAAACAAGCCAGGGCGGGGGATTTAGCTCAGGGGTAGGGCGCTTACCTAGGAAGGGCAA
The DNA here is from genome assembly GCF_011064425.1 of Rattus rattus. Classification (NCBI taxonomy): domain Eukaryota; kingdom Metazoa; phylum Chordata; class Mammalia; order Rodentia; family Muridae; genus Rattus; species Rattus rattus. Next base: position 98,225,546 of record NC_046160.1, read on the forward strand.
GGCCCTGGGTTCGGTCCCCAGCCCCGAAAAAAAAAACCAAAAAAAAAAAAAAAAAAAGAGTGAAACAAGCCAAAAAAAACCCAAAAAACCAAAGAGAGTGAAGGTGTGGTAGTGCACACCTTTAATCCCACTGCTTAGGGGGCCGAGGCAGGTAGACCTCTGACTTCAAGGCCAGCCTGGGCTACATAGAAAGAAAGAGACCTTAAAGAAAGAGACCAGAAATAATTTTTTTTTTAAATTTTAGGTACTCCAGTAATTAAGGAGGATGAAGAAGAGGAAAGCTAAGAGTGTACTTTCTACTTTGTGTTAATTTATTTAAATGTTATGAGAAAAATAGATAAGTTTTGTATAATTGTCTATTTTAAAGATTTTGTGGGCAGAGTTCTTAAGATAAAACACATCTCTCACTTCCATCCTTTTAAAAAAAACCTATTCAGTGTTTCTCCCTCAAACTAGTAGCACCAACTTAGTCCAGTCCACCGTTGGAAACTACAAATGTCCTGGTTTTGTCCAGCTGCATACATTACCTGTCTCCTAGTACTTACAGACCAGCAAAGGGACCTGCTGTCTGTACTCAGTTGCTTAGCATCTTTTAGCCCAGACATTTTAAAGACAGACTTCACGTTCGTAGAGGGTTCAGACCCTTATAGCTCAGAAGCACAGGTGCAGCACCCCATTGCTTCAGTAGCAGCGTGGTGATGGGACGCACTCCCATAGAACACAGTGGCACCCAGAAGCAGGATCCAGCGTCTAATTGGAAACACTGGTCAGAAAAAGAAGAATGGCTGTCTTGGAGCTTTCTTGGCTCATGGTCTATTTTCTTCTTTTTCCAAAACTGTGTGCTCTGTCAACTGGAATTTAGGTTGTGCTACTTGGATGGCCGCTTAAGTCATTATGCACAACCAGACACCCATGGTCTAACGTGGCTGATGTGGCTGTTGGGATCACTCCTGGTAGTAATGTGACCACATCAACTCTTGTGGACCCTGCTTTGTGCAGATTTTTAAAATAATTTCTCATGTGTTTAAAGCAGTAGTCAATAGTCCTAAGTCCTACCATGGAGATTTCTAAACCCTTTACCCTGATGATTTACCCTGCTGCAAAGACTGAATTTGGTACCTACAAGCAAATGAAACAGTATTTCAAAATATATAATTTTGAGAAGATCTAAGTTAAATGGCTTTTAAAGTGTATCATGTAAGTGGTGTGGAGGGAAGAGAGAGATGTTTTGGGGTAGACCCCAAGCAAATGGCAATACGTTGCAGATGATCTCGTGTGGAACACTGTAGTGTCTTAACCACACTCTGCAGAGCAGTAGTTAAGTGTGAAGATATAATTATCATGTAAGAAAAATATTCTGAAGAATGTAAAATGTCATTAGTACCAGATGAAGTGTCTAGAGGGCCATGATAGAATCACTGATTGCAGAGAAGTCAGAAACCCTGCCAAACTGTGCCTAAAGTCTCAGCCAGAGGCTACTGATTCTCGTCCCTGTCTCCATGTGCTTCTCTGGCAAGTAATCACGACGAAGGGGGCAGAATCTTTCTTTTTAATGATTATATAAGTAGTCTCGGTTTGAGAACTTATAGCTATCAATCATTTCAGTAAAAATGACTCAATTTCTCCAAGAGTCACACTGGTCAGAAGGGACCACTGCTTTGACAATCAACTCTAAATCCATACGAGAATGCCTGGTTGTGGGGTGGAGAGACAGCTCAGAGCTAAGACTGCCTGCTGCTCGGGACCTGAGTTTGTTTCCCGGTTCCCATGTGGAGGCTCACAACCTCCTGGAACCCCGGGGGATCTCAGGTCCTTCTCTGGCCTCCCTGGTACCAGGCACACACATGTTGCACAGACAGACATGGAGGCAAAACACTAAATACATAATAATAATAAATTTTTAAGAAATACCTAGTCTAATACCTTATAGCATTCCTTTTTAGCTTTTCTGATGGAAAGAAACTTTACACTGACTGGCTTAAGCATTCAGAACCATTGGCATTTCTCTGGTGAGCAGCAGTGGTGAGACTTCCTTGGTGGTGCAGAAGCGTATAAGCAGAGAGGGATGCTGTCGTGGCTGCCTACAGTTTACACAGGCAAGCCTGCTCCACTGATGGCTGTGCTTCCTGAACTGTACCAGAGTGAGGGTGGGGAGTGGGTAGCTTCATGCTGGCTCTGTGAAAGACTGACAGTGATGTATGTGTGTTTCCAGATTCTGTAGTTGGGAAACACCCCTCCCCCATTTCTTGATGTCTTTTAAATCACTGGTGGTTCTCAGAGATGTGCAAGGTGCTTTTCTGTGTCCATGTCACAAAGATCATTTTCAGCTCCTCGCTACAAATAGTGGAATGACTTTGATGCGTTTCTGTTTCTGGAATTAAAGCCAAAATGCATTCAATTTGAAGGCAAAAGGCCAGCCTAGTCTACAGAGCAAGTTCCAGAACAGCCAAGGCCACACAGAGAAACTGTGTCTTGAAAAATACACCCCCCCCAAAAAAAAAAAAAAAAACGAAAAAGAAGGAAGGAAGGAAGGAAGGAAGAAAGGAAGAGAAGGAAAGCAGGAAGGAAGAGGAGGAGGGAAGGAAGGAAATGGAAGACCGAGTACATGAGAGAGTTAAGGCTGTCCGCTCCGTCCTCACGTCTAATTTTACTGCTAACAATGTAGTTGAGGATGCTGGGGCTTATGCCATTCAGTTTGGAGATGGAACCAACTTGGAATAGATGCTTTCTGTATCAGTTGAACTTCTAGTGTTAAAAACAATGGTAAGGTGCTGGACAGCCTAGTATTTTAATTTTTCACTGTCAATATGATGTTGGTATATTAGAGTTCTGCTTCCTATGTTTCCTAACTCTGAGCTGGTGGCCATATTATCTATCTAGGCCTTGGAAGACATTCACACTCCCTGCTTACTGCACCGGATGTCCTCGGTGTCCGCACTGTTTACATTTAGGACTGTGTGACTCACTCTTGTGGGGCTGTGCACTGTGTGCTGTTCAGCTGCACCCCGTCTCTCACTCCCTAGATGCCAGTAGCTCCTCTCCAGTCGTGGTAACAAAAGATGCCTCCAAGCATTGCCCACTGAGCCCGGGAGCAGGTGGGACAGCCAAACTCTCTAGGTCAGAGCCAGTGGTTCCTATCCCGGCATCCCTCTGTGCAGGCCGTTCATCTCCAGCCTGTACTGAGGCACCGCTCGCATTATTGTGAGAGAAGGTGACATTTTACCGTCATCGCAGAGCTGATCAGGTGTGGCCCTTTTGTGCAGTGCTGAGTTTCATGTTCCCCACACAGCCTTAGAAGCACAGGCCTGGAAGCTGCAACCTCTGTGTAGGATTTCAGCGTGAGTTTCTTGTTCCCTGCTCTTCTTAGGACAATGGTTGATCACTTAATGTACCTCTGTCACTGTCAACAAAATCCAACTTTATGATAGATTTTGTTTTATTTCTAAAGCTTAGTATTTGGATTATACTTCAGAAAAGGTATCTTCCTCGACAGACGTTTTCTGCTGACCGTGTCAGTCATTAAGTCTAGACCGTGCTGTATTGAGTAGCTCACGCCTAGAAGTTAGCTGCTGCAGGTGTCCAATACAAGTGACCAGAGGGTGCTGTCCCTGACCGCTCAGTAACTTGCGATGCTTCCTGGGGTTGCCCTAAATGTGGCTCTGGAGTGGGAGTTTCTTGTTGAGTAGGTGTTTGTCAGGGTCTGAAAGCAGAAGAGGGAGCAATGGAAACAAATCTACATTGGCTCAGAGCTGGTGACATGGAAAATGGGGGAGTCTTTTACCTAGGTCGTTCTAGAGGTTAAAAAAAAAGCCAGCCTAGAACGTTTGCATTTAATCATCCCAGTAGTAGTTCACAGTTCACTGAGACCATAAACAACAACACATGGGTAAAGGGAGAAAACCTGTCCTTCCCACAGTCAGCCTCAGACACGCTTGTCCTTTATGTGGGGCCATAATGAGTCTGTGGATAATGCAGCAGAGAGGCGGGCTGTTTGGGACAGCTGCCTAGACCACAGTCTTTCATCTCCACCTAGTGTGAAAGGTAGGAAAGCCTAAGACACGTGGGAATTAAAGCAGTTTACACTAGCAGTCACTCAACTGTTCACTTCCATGTTTGTGGATCAGTGCCTGCCTTTTACTCATCACTAACTGTAAGAAAGGAAGCAGAGGGAAAACTATAGGCCTGTAGCCTAATAGAAATCGGTTCACTGAACACGTGAGGAATTCTGATCAGTTCTCATTGATTTGCCATATTGGGCAGATTAGAGAACCCAGACAACCAAATTATGATGTGACAAAGATTTAACAAGAGAAAATAGACTATTTTGAAATAGATTTGCACTTTAAAATTCTGAGTGTGGCTCGTGGGAAAGTACTTCCAAAGGGCCGAGTCTGCACACACATGTCCAGACTTCAGCCTTTGTCCACACACGCTGCAGTTGTTGTCTGTCTTCATGGTCACTTAGGATGTCTGCCTTTCCTAGCTGGGTTGTGTCCAAGGTTGTCGTCCCTCTGGGAGGGTTTAAAATAGCTTTTCAATTCAGAATAGAAACTTTGGTTTGGTTTGAATTAGTTTGGTTTTTGTTTTTCAAGACAGGGTTTCCCAGGCTGTCGTAGAACTCAACTCTGTAGACCAGGCTGGCCTCAGATGCCGAGATCCACCTGCCTCTGCCTCCCCCTCCCCAGTGCTGGAGTTAAAGACGTGCACCACCACTGCCTGGCCCACATCTCAATTTGAAAATTTCATTACATTACCATTCATTACATGGTAGGTCTCCAATCAGTGGGAGACCCTGCCTATGACACTGTTGCCAAGTGGCCAGTGGAGAGCAGAAGGAACAAACACAGTCTACCAGCCTCTCCCAGGTTGTTCTTCATGGCAGGAGCATCATTCTAAAGCTTTGGCTTCCAGAACCACGTTCATTCTGAAGAGCATTTTAACATCTGCTAATGCTTTGGTAATAATCTTTTATACATGGGAGTTTTGTAGCATGACTTTAGGACTAAACTTATTGTGCATTAAATTATTTAGTAATATTGAGTTTCTGAATGTTATTTTGTGAAACTTGTTTTAAAATAGTAATAAATCATGTTATTTTATAAAAAAAAAAGTCCTTTGGTTATTATGTTTTAATATAGAATAACTCTCATGATATTTGGTTTCTGAAGCAATTCAGATTTTGAGAAGCTGAGTCCATGCATGTGGTGATAGGGCCAGGGAGGAGAGAAAAGGAGAGAGAACAACAGGGGTGGAGAGACACTTAGCTGGGGTTGATTGATTGATCGATCAGCCCTCGCTGTTCTAGAACTCACTATATAGAGTAGACTGGTCTCAAATCAGAGATCTGCCTGCTTCTGCCTCCCTAATGCTTGGATTAAAGGTGTGCACAACACCCAGCTGAACCAATCTGCTAATTTCTTCCTCACTTAACATAGTGAGGATGTCCCTTGCTGACTTTCTAACTCACCCGCCATTATGTGTCCACTGGAAAGAGCACTCCCCTGGTCACCAAGCTGCTCCTGCCCTTGACCATTCTTAGTAAAGGTTAGCTGAGAGACCTCTGAGAAGCAGGGTAACCCCACAGTATCAGGAGCACCATACAAGCCAGTGTATAGTCTGTGCTATCAGTCAAAACACAATTTAGTTACAGAATAAAATTGCCATGAGGTTTCTACGATCCCACTGTTCTTTGAATATACCTGTCTAAAAGAAACCAGGATTTAAAAGTTTTGAACGGGCTGGAGAGATGGTTCAGTGATTAAGAGCACTGACTGCTCTTCCAGAGGACCAGAGTTTAATCCCCAACAACCACATGGTGGCTCACAACCATCTGTAATGGGATCTGATGCCCTCTTCTGGTGTCTGAAGACAGCTACAGTGTATTCACATGCATAAAATCTTTTTTTAAAAAGTTTTGAGCTTCTAGAGAGGAAACAAATCAAATTCTAGTTACTTTTAATTCACTGTTTCCTTGTTCAAAGGATGTGTGTCTATCAGCATCTCAGGAGACTGAGGCAGGAGGCTAACCAAGTCTAAGAATTACCTCGGCTACAGAGGAAACTCACCTCAGAAAAACTGGGGGAAGGGCAATGCGCACCTGTGATCCTGACATTGCCTTATGTTTTGTATTATGTATGGATATATGGGCATGTAGATATGCACAGTTCTTACATTAAAAAAGTAAAATACTTTTCCTCATAGGATGCAATCAGTCAGCTATATAAAAAACGGATACTAAACATGTTGGCACAAGTATATACTACCACACTAGGGAGGACGAGGCAGGAGATTGTAAGTTCAAAGCCAGCCTCAGCCATAGCAAGTTGCAGGACAGCTTCTTTGTACGATGCGAGACTTCTAAACAACAGACCAGTGAGCAGGCCTGCCGGTCAATGGTAAAGCGCTTGACCTGCATGCGCATGATCCTGGGTTCACTCCTCGCTGCTGAAGAAAGCCGTCTAGCAACCATCGAGTTGAGGTTGGATTGGCGGGATAGCGTGGGCTGGTGAGGTGGCACAGCATGTAAAGGCTGTTACCATCAAGCTGCTGACAACCTGGGTTTGATCCCCCAAACCTATGTAGTGGGAAGGAGAGGTTGTCCTGTGTCTCCATGTTTTACCCACAATCAAAAGCATACTGGGTTCCTCTAGGAAGCCAAGGATGCCGACAACATGAAGAATGCAGAATCCATCCTTGTTTTTAAGAACATATATCTAAGTGTATAAGTTGGGAGTCTGCTTGGTTAGCATGTGGTAGCAGATTTCAAACATGTATAAACGTGTAAGAAGTCAAATCTTATGTTGAGGGACCCACATGGTAGGAGAAGAAAATTAGTTCCTGCAAGTTGTCCTTTGGCCTCCATATTCATACCATGACATGCACATCAACATATACACACACAGTATTCTAAAGAAAAGTCTGGAAGAACACATAAAGAATATTAGCATTCACAAGCAAACAGTCACAGTTAACACATGGCACTGGAGTTCTGTCACCCCATTCTCTGCCCCTGAGTTGATAGTTCACTGGTGCCTCCACGAAGCCGAACCTCAGAGACAGACAGGCCTGCAGCCCGTATTACACCAGCTCTAGTCTTCAACCCTAAGAGAGAATTTAATGGCATTTCCAGTTTTACCCAGGAGCTCAGAGGTTGGCATCTGAAGTCACTGAAACGTATAAAATAGCTCCTGGGAAACAAATACTTTGCACACATGTGACTGGACCATTGTTTCTGTACTGAAACAGTCACACGATGACTTTAAAACAGAAAGATTGCTAGATAACCTAAGCCCCAATTCAAATTTTTGTCAAATTTCATAGAAACATATCTCTTCAGACATTATCACTTGCCTTGAGGAAGTCATGTGAAACCCACGGAAAGGTATAGCAAAGGCCAAATGTAGCAATGTCTGCCTAGAATCCCAGCCCCCAAGAGAGAGCCAGGACGACAACAGGTTTAAAAGCCCATGCTACACAGTGAGACTGTGTCTTAAAAAAAAAATAGCTAGGAGTAACCCAGGCTCTGTGGAGGCTGAAGGCAGGACTGCTGCAAGTTTGAGGCCATCCTGGGCTACAGAGTGAATTTCAGGCCAGCCTCAGCTACAGAGTGGGACTGTAACAGAACAACCAAGGAACCCGACCAACCAAAATGTGTAGGTGACACTGCAACTTGAGTTCATAGCAGGGGGGTAGTTTAGTTTTTTTTTTTAAACATGAGCAAAAGTCCTTGTCAGGAGAAAAAAATATGTGAAGCTAAATTACGCTGAAAAATTTTATGCATGTCAGGAAAAAAAAGAATTTTCAATTTTTTTTTTGTATCCATCTATTCAATAACTTCAAACTTAGAACCCTTAGCATCAACATGACCAATAATGACAAATATTTGAAGTGGGGAAGTGTAGCTTGTCCATGGCCACTCCCCCTATGACTTATGTCTGTATCTTCCACCGTGAAGAATTTGATTGTGCAGCTCTATAAAAACACATCTTTCTAACCCGTCACTTTTAATCCGGGGATACTTTTCAGGGAAACTGATTCCAGTGTTGAGCCGTGAGGAATTAGAAATCTGCATTTTCAAGATGAGTAATATCTAAAAGTCGCATTCTTTCCATGGATACAAATTAGCAACAATTTCCAGTAAAGCTGTCCACAGTGTTAGTAACAAATACAAGAGTTTGTAGTGTACAGCCTGTGAACCCGGCATGTACTTAGCATCAGAACTTGCAGTTTCACAACCATCGTGACAGGAAGTGTCGCAGCTTCATGTTTCTCACAGCTGTCAGAGATGTCACCAGGAGGGCTGGCATCACTGTAGCACTATGAACCGCCTTTACTCCTGCCAATTACACAATTCTGTGAATGCTACAGGAATATGCGGGCCTGACTTTCTCATCCCATCCCTCAGAAAACAAAACAAAGGCAGGAGGAGGCTGGCTGTTTACTTTGAGGGACAGGCTTACTAAAACTTCACAGGAATATCAAAAGCAGCCTGGCCAGTCCTGGGATTCAGAAGTGCCCCTCTAGACCTAGCTGCAAAAGGGCAGCCTCGGCCTCCTCCTCCTCCTCTTTGGCTTCCTCCTCTCGAATCTGCACCAGTAACTGGAAGAGGTTGGGTGCAGGCCCTTCTGTAGCCCCAGCCAGCCACAACTGCCTTCGGAGGGCCCCGCTGTGGTTGGCCCCAGCGATGACCTGTTCCAGGCGAGCCTGGTTCACGTTATCTTTATCAATGGCCCCCTTGTCCACTACCTTTTGCAGCAGAGGCTCCAGACGGATAACGTAAGAAGATAACTTTTCTCCTGGGTTTTGGTAAGTGTTCAGAAATCGGACCTGTGCATCTCTAGAGCTCTCCACGCTCCCAAACACCTGCTCAAGAGCCTTCAGGCATTCTGCCGTGGTTATAGCAGGGTTGTTGGTCTTGAGGATGCGAATGACATCGGCAGCCGGGCCTCGCAAACTCTCCATCAACCGCCGTCTCTTTTCTATATCAGACACCTGCCATTCCTCTATGACTTCATTCGAGTGCTCCAGCCAGGAATCAAAGGTCTCCTCGCCAGGCCCGGGGATGTCCCTCCCGGAGAACAAAGTCAGCTTCTTATACCATATGGACTCAACAAGAGGTTGAATAACATTATCCAAAATATAGTTGAGCATCTCTGCTGGCATTTCCGGGCCTGGGGCTGGAGCAGGGTTCTGAAACCCAAGCACACGAGCAACATCTTGCACCGTCCACCCTTCCCTAGCTAGAAAGAGGTGCAGCCTTTCCAAAAACTCCGCGTCGGAAGTGGGGGGCTTAAACACTACTTTCCAGAGCCCTCCTTTGCCTGGCATCTCCCTGGGGATCAGGGAGTAATCCACCGTCCCAGTGAGCTCTAACAAGGCTGCTTTCGCATTTTCTTCCCTCCAGAACATTCTCCCCAGTACTCGATAGGATACCTGGGGCATCGCAGCTTGGAGGGTCTCTTCGATTTCGGTCTCATCACAGTTCACAGGGATCCCCCAGACCAACAGAGCTCTCTGAGAGTTCACATCCATTCCCCTGCACCAGTCTTCCAATAGTGTCATAGCCATTTCGCCCAACTATTAAGAGTGCCAGTTCTACAGACTGTGCTTGGACTGGCTGTTGTTGGGCTTAGGACAACATGCTCTCCTCCCCCGGTAGGCCAGGGGGCGACAAGCTTCAAGCAACCACAATTACCAAAAGACACCAGAGTTCCTTCTGGTCCCTTCCGGGTCCCAAGTCAGTGCCACGGGACACTCCGCCTATCACTCGAATGTCGCCCTTTTGGTCCGGGCAGGAGTGGACTGGCTGCGGCTGTGCCTTGCGTCACTGCTTTGAGAAGGGGAGGAAGGTGGGCTCAAGGCGGTTGGCTGCCGGCTGGAGATGACTGGGTGCGGTCGCGGGGCGTGGCAGCTCCTCCCACCTCTCCCTGGCCCGCGGGCGGCAGAGGGTTACTCGAGGCCGTGGCTCAGCTACACCGAGAGAGGCGGCACTCGAAGCACCGGGGACCGAGGCGGCACTCGAAGCACCGGGGACTGAGGTGGCAGGAAGCGCGGAAGGAGGGAGGAACCGGGCTGGAGGCAGCTCTGCTCAGCGCTTATGGCCGCGCGCTCCAGCAACGGCCTCCGTGCAGCTGCACTGGAGGGCGGAACCGGTCCGCTCGCCTCCCCCAGTGTCACCGTGACAACTGTGTCCATGACGACGCGAGATGCGCGGGCTCCAGAGGATCTGGCGGTTGCTATGGTGCCAAGAAGGGGTTTGAGTAGTCTATTCTATGATGGTGCATTTCTTTTTACCCCTCCCCCATATTCGTACTTCCCAGATTCCTCCTTAACAATATTGCTAAGCATGTTTTGTTTTATTTAATTTTGCTGTGGATTTAAGTTGGCCTTATTGATACGCATCTACCACGACGGACTTGTCTCATATCCATTCTATGCATTCACTCTGCTGTGAAAACACTAACTTTGACTTCCGTGAACCACCAGATTACACGCTGCAGCTTCTCCGTTCCTCCCCATAAGACTAGAAAAGAGGATTCCACCTACTGGTTCCTTTGAGTGTCTGACTTGGCTTTCTTGTCCAAAATTTGTGTGTGTGTGTGTGTGTGTGTGTGTGTGTGTGTGTCTATGTGCAAAACCTAAAGTTTGTGTGCGTGTGCACACCCTCCCCCCCACCGGACTACTTCTCTTTGTAGCCAAGCAAACTTCTTGTCCTTACTGAGTATACAGGATAGCAAAACAGACCGCTTAAGGCTCAGAAAAGGAGAAGTTCCCATCAAGCAAAACAAGGCCTATCAGTCAGTCCCAGCTGGCAAAGACACCCCTATAAGAACATGGCATTCAACAATGACTTTTTTAAAACCTTATTTAATAAAAGGTCTTAAGATACAGAACATTCAAAAGTAAATAAGTTACATGGGTACATTACAATCACATCCGCAAGATTCTCTTTAGTGTATTAATTTTTTTTATAAAAAGCACACAAAAAATAAAATTTTCGGTCTGGTCTATCACAACTGTACACAAAGAGGTAATATTTATATATATGTACACTATTTAATATGTAACAGTCTTTTTTAAAAAGAGTGCCACAGGCAACAAACACATGAAAGGCAGTGTCTGACCATTTTGTTTCAAAATAAAAGGAATATACTTACTTTATGCTATTAAAATATCTGTACAATAATTACAGTCAAGGCTGTTTCTGTGCTGTCCTCTCCAACAAGGCCTTTAATTTAAGAGACAAATGAAGAAGAGCTCTAACAGCTGCAAATTTTTTTTTGAGGAAACAAACACAGCCAAATGTGGGTTAGACACAACTTTTTTTTTATAAAAATATGCATACTTCCTGTAAAAACCTAAGGGTTTAGGCTTTGCCAGTCTAGTAATAAATAACAACCCAGAAAAGTGAGCCCCAATAAAAACATTTGAACAGCTGAGGCTGGAGTATGTGTTGTACTCTTCCCCTCCATCTTTAACATCTGGCACATGAGAAGAAAGAGGTTAGGTGACTGAGGCAGTTAAATATAGGCAATCCCTTTAGACATCATCGGCACAGGGCCCTGTGCCAAGGTTGGAGGTGAAGCGGCAGAACGGTGGTGGGCATGTACCTTAGCTATGAGGGGGCTGCTGAAGGCTTGGAGGGCAGCAGTAAGGGCACTGTCTCCTTAGATGGGCAAGAGACCTCAGAAATGGTGGAGAACACAGGCACTATGTCAGTTCACGCCCTCTCTGAATGCAGGTGGAGGCTGGAGACAGGCAGGGTGACACGGTATAGGGATGCTACTGTAAAAGAGGGAGCTCTGAACAGAAAAAGAACAACAAAAGCCAAGCCCAGTGTGTTCATGGGAGAAAGCACCAGTAAGGATGCGCCTGCGCCAGCCTCCTGCCACACGTGCATCTCCCCTTTGCAATGGTTCCGTCTCTACACGTGCACGACGGAGCATGGGCCCCTGTAAATCACTGGGGGGATCACTACCTACAGGTAACATCTTGATCTTTTTATTCCTGGCTACCTTCATCTGGTCTCTGTGAACTTAGGAAAGCAGACTTGGTTTCTTTAAATTAAGATTTCTAAGGATTAGTTGGTACCACCGTACAGAGGAGTCTCGGGTGGCTGAAGATTTCTGATATCACCTGTCCACCAAGGGGCCTGAGCCAAGTATGGTTTAATGGAAAAGAATCTTGGGAAACCTAAGTGGCACTTTGGGGCTAAGCTGTGAAGGCACTCGCTATACAAGTGTTTAGAAGAGATCCCATGAATGTTAAGAAACACCCAATAGTCCGTAGCTCAAAGACAAAAAACCCCACCTCTATCTCCAGTTCCCAACGGGGCTGTAGACTATTGCCTAGGGAATGGTGAAGGAATCCTTTATAGCTCTTACTAACACCCTGAACAGTCCGACACACATTCACTTAGACTTCCTTCTGTACAACTAAAGTTAAGTGGTCATATCAGAAAAGTAACTTTAAGTCTCCTGTGGAACTGGAAAGTGAAGGGGCCTCTAGAACATTCTGACCCTTCAGTAATTCCATGCCAAATATGGTTTCTTCAAGCCAGATTCCAGGCTGATAAATAAAACTAAAATTCTGGCCTCTTGCCAACTCCCTCCAGCACTTGAGAGTACAGAAAGGGCAGGACTGAGCCCTGCCTTTGATCTCACCCACATCTGCTAGTTTCCTGTGACTGAGAACACTCCCGACTTCCCAGTTCCGCCAGTTTTTATCACTCCTGCACCTAAGAGTCACAAGGTAAGGGACCCCAGGGCCTTGGAACTGGGGGAGGATTTGGAGATGCCAAGAAGGTGCCTTATTTTGGGATAAATGCACTTGGACCTCTGGAAAGCAAGAGGCCCCTGGTCCCTGAGGATGTTAAAAATTAAATATTAAGAAATAAATAAATAGTTCCCAAATGACAAGTCAAGGAATGAAGGTTCCTGTCTAATCTAGTTAGGAGACATCCCCCTCCCAGGGAAGGATCCAGAAATCTCCAGCATGCCGTATTGGGGGTTGGGGGTGGGGCCGTGAATATCAGCATCAAATAGGGTACAGTGGGAGTAACTGGCAGCTACTGAGAACACGACAGGCAAGAAGGAAGCTGGCACCCAAGGCCAGGCCAGGCCTCCCTGGGACCTGCTTGAGGCTCCTTCAGCAGCCTCCTGGACCCAAAGATATAAAATGGTAGCCATGGGCTTGTCCAAAGGTCCCTCAGGCCTAGCTCTGCACCTTCAGGCCTCTGAACAGTTCCCCTCCGTGTAGCAGGCTGAGAGTGGGGCATGAACTCCAAACGTCTGAGAAAACTTTTACAGCCCCAGACGGGCTGTTGACAAGCAGCAAAGGGGTTGAAATAGCCCTCCGAGATCCCGACTAAGGAAGTGGTGACCTTAAGACTGGATCGTTGGAGCAGCTCTGGCCTGAGCATGATTTCACAAGGTCAGCACAGGGATTAAGGCCACCACTCTCTAGGGAGCCCCCTTTGGGCTTAGGAAAAGGTTTGCACAGCCTTCCAGGTCCTCTGGGGAAGGAGGAATAATGCTGTCACAGGGTGAGCTTGTGCTTGGCTTGCCGTGGTGGCTTCCTAAGGACCTGGGATACAAGAGGCACAGATGCGACAGCAGAGATCAGAGAAGTAGCTCAGAGCTCTTCCCCATTCCAAGGGGCCTGGCCTCTCAAGGCTCCAGGAAGGCAGAACGACTCGGGACAAACCAGATACTGAGAGAACTGGATCCTGCAGCCCTTAACACTGTCCTTGGCCTTCGTAAATAAAAGAGCCTGTTTATTTTTCATTATTTGATTTGTTTTGCAAAGCAAAGTCCAAGTGATCCTCTCCTGGCCTTCTCTAGAGGTTCCAGGTACAGAGTTCTGGGGAGCCCGGCAAGAGGATCCAGCAGGGCCTCAGCCCTTCTCGCCTTCGCCGCTCTCTTCTTTCAGCGCCTGCTGGTGCGCGGCGGCGGCTGCAGCCTCCTTCTCCTTCAGTCTTAGAGCTGCAGCCTTCTTCTCCTGCTCTGCGTGACTCTTCATGTGAGCACTGCGGCTCTTCACCTTATAAAACACCCTGCAGGGCAGGAAGGGCTGGGGTGAGAGCCACCCTTCACTCTCCTCCCTCAACCCCAGCCGGTCCCCCCCCCTCCCAAGCCGCTACCCTTAGCCCGCCCACTCGGGAGTTTGTCGCTCCGCCCCTCAAACTATGCCTGCCCCGCGACGTCATGACCCTGGAAACCCAAGGAGCCAACCAAAAAGCAGATCCCCAGAGCCCCGCCCCCAGCAGCGTTTAAACCCTCAGCTTGCGTCCAAGTCCCTGCCCCAACCTTAAAAGGTTCCTGTGGAGACAAGGAAGGGACTTCTTACCTGCCACACTTTTTACAAGGGAAAGTGTTCTCCTGGTTTTGGGTTTTATTAAATGCCTCCGGTTTTTTCTTCTTCTCTGTGAAAGGCAGAGCCCTTCGTGACTTCCCCGGCCCTTCCCTTGGCTTCTCTGAGGTCTGGACACCGGCAGACCCCGGGGCATTGGGTTCGTGGCTCCGGAGAATGAGGACATCATTGGCCTGGAGACAAGTGACAAACAGGGTGTGTTTTAGAGGCAAGTGTGGAGCCAGAATTCTGGCATTTCAGGGAACAGGGGGCCCTAAAAAGTCACACATTCCTGCCAAATGGTCAGGGATAGGACCACTTGGCTGCTTCAGGAGGCAACTGCAGCTGGCCCTATCCCAAAGTGGTGACACTGTGCTTCTGTGCCACGTGCTGGCAGTTATAGCCATTAACACTTCTGACTTTGTGCTCAGGGGGGAGGGGTGTTGTTGTTGGGTTTTTGTTTTGTTTTGTTTTTGACATTTAGTCCAATCACATCTCAGTGCCAGAGAGACATGTGTTCACATGATGTGCCAGGTGGTAAGGAAGTCAGCCCTGTCCCCAGAAAGCTCCCATTGTAATGAAAGGGACAGATGTGATGGTCACTTGCTGAGAAAGTGGGGAAAAAGAAGAGAGGGAACAAGTATCAGAGTAGAAGAGCCATGGTGTACACACACCCCAAGGTATCTGCTTTGGTCTCAGGCCAGGAACCCCAACCCCAGATGGCCATCAGAAGTGGTAAATGTGCCCTGGGCCACCCCTCAAAGTGTCCACAAAGACAGCAGAACTGGACAGCAGACACCGCACGGCTCCTGCAGCCCAGCAGTGACGCTCAGGAAGCAGGCAGCTGTGTTTGGCTGACTGGCGTTCTGCAGGTAGAGTGCACAAACGCATTCCATCTCTCCCACTTCCAGGGAGAGTTCTTCTGACAGGGAAGCTAAAATGAGATGCCTCGCTCAGTCCGTGAAGGAGACAGCACAAAGACCTGAGGTGTACCTTCAGCTAAGTCAAACGGCATTTCCGACCCTGATTTCCCTCATCTGCTGAGTGGGAGGGAGCGCTGTGCGGCTACTGTGAGGGGTTGGTGAAATAGCGGACATGAAGCACTCAGCCAAGAACAGAAAGGGCCATTATTGGGGTTCACAGTCTCAGCTCCACTCTGGACACTCTTGTCAAGCATGTGTTCTAGGGGAGCCACGAGTGAGCTTCAGCTTAAGAGTGCTTCCCCCGTGCCGCGCAACCACTGGGTTTTCTTCTACAAGGCCTTGTTCCTCTGAATCTCAGACAAACATTTACACAGTATGCCCACGCACGTATATACATATAATTACATGTGAATACATTTTTCGTAATGGGAAGATAAGCTGCACACTGAATCAGGCTGTCCACAAGCTATGTAACCTTCAACCACCAGTTTGCTTGGCTGTAAAATGAGACTCATAACAGCCCTGACCACACAGGGTTGAGACCCAAGTAAGTTACCAGCATAAAGTACCTTGGTCTGTCACCATGAGGGTCACTGTGGTCTTGCTGTCCTCCCACCCACACCCCAGGCCTCACGCCGTCTTCCTGCCCTGCCCTTGGGGGGAAAGGTGGAGGTCACTTACCGCCTCAGTGGGCTGTAGTGTCTGTGTAGCTTTGACAGCCGCGGCCCGCCGGCTGCGCTCTCGCCCCTCCTCCTGCTCTCCCTTTTCCTGGGTGTCTGGTACCTCCTCCTCCCCCTCCTTCTTGGGTTCTTTCATTTCCCTCTTGGGTTCCAGCCTCTCTTCACTTGGGGACTCTCTTCTGGGAGGAAGCACCCTTGGGAACTTCTGAGAAGTCTATGGGGACAAGAATGAGCTCAGTCACCCCAGAGGGCCGATTCTGATCCGGCCAAGGCTCCGGAGCACCTGCCCGGTCTGCGGCCCTGCCTTGGCCCAGTCCAGCCTCTTGTACCGGGCCTCTGTCATAAGTCACAGCTTTCCTATGGCCCCTTGGCGGGAGAGAGGATGATAGTCTTGACCCTGGGTGCTCTCAGGGTGAGACTGAGCCAGGGGTCTGGAGGGAGCATGCCAGGACCCACAAACCACCTGGCCTCCTGGATAGATGCCCAGAATCTTTTGAGCACCCTTTGGACAGAGTGACCTCGTGGGCCAGGCAGGAGCTCTGAGCTCCAACTTAACTGTCTATGACACATTCTGTATCTCTACTCCTCATCTGCCATACGGGGACCAAACTATTCCCTGATTTCAAAGTAGAATGCCACCAAGTACTGACTTGTAATTTAGAGACAACGTCAAGAGGACTCATGGGCGCAAAATTAAATCACAGCGTCTTTCAAAGACCAAGTCAGGGTTGGTGTTAATGTGCCTCTTCCCTAGACTTGACAATCTGCAGCCAGCCCTGTCTCAGAGTCCTGGCAGGCAACTGCAGCGTGAAGCTGGCGTTTAGTAACCGTGTTTGGTTTTCATGTGTACTTAGTTTTCCCAGTACCTTCTATTTATAAGCAACAAAACTGGTTTCTATTTATGACTGTAATATAAAGCTTCCCTTTTGAGAAAAAAAAATGAGCTGACTAAAAAAAAAAATTAATAATAAAAGTTGTGTGGGACGTGACAGGAACAGTAATCGTGGTGTGTGTTAACGCACAGACAAAGCAGAAATCATAAAGGTGGTACAAGGAGAGCGGGAGCTCGGATGTGGCCTGAGTGGTCTGCTCGGAGGAGGCAGTAAGAAGCCGTGCCTCAGACTCTCCAGTGTTCTACATCAGCACCATCACTGTGAAAAGGTTCAGGGCCTGGGCCACCAACCAGCTCCTCAGGGACCTGCTCCCCTCTGACAGCCCTGTATAAATGTCAGGAGTCTGGCCCCAGGTGTTACCAACAGTGAGGCGGCAGAGCCAGGAAGGACTCACCTTAACGTCCACCTCGACTTCCTCTTGGCCGGACTTCTCAGCACCGGTATCCAGGTCACCAAAGGTGAGCGTCCCGTTGCGGCCAATTTTCACCTGTTTCTTGTAGGTGTAGTAGAACTCCACACACTGAGCCACAGTCTTGGTCTGGATCTGAATTAAAGGCAGAAGGGAGGTCAGAGGGAGCTGGTGTGGTTCACCTTTCTCATTGCTGCTGGTTCCCTTTAGCCTTAGGCAAAAAAACTAAGCCCCAAACCCCAAATTCTCAATGCCTGCTCCACAACGAATCCCAGACCAATGCAATTAATGGAGGCTTCTGCATCATAGCAACCAGAATTTCTGGGTAGATTTGACTGTGGACTAGAGAGGACCGTGACCTATGAGAGTCCCAGCATGAGAGGCTGCACTGGGCCAGCAGGGGCTCAGGAGCCCTGGCTGCGTCCGAATCTGTACCCTAGCAGAGTAACTGAACTCATTCTTATCCCTCAAGCTTCTCGGAAGTTCACCCGGCTCCTCCCGGAGTCCCCAGGTGAAAAGGGGGCTCATCGATCGTCCTAGTTTCTGCTTTTCGATGTATGTATTAAGTGAGGTGATGTCTAGACCATCTCCACGGGCCTCTCAATGTGCCTTCAAATTGCTTGCCAATGCTTAGGGAAGTTTTATTTGAAAATAATCCTCCTGCCCCTGTGTTAGCATTGAGCGTGTGGCCTAGCACATGGCTAGGCGAATGCTCTACCATTAAATAGTACTTCTAATCCTACCCCTGCCCTTTTTACATTTTGAGACAGAGACTACTAAGTTATCTAGGCTGGCCTTGAACTCACTTTAGTAGTCCAGGCTGGCTTTGAACTTGTAATCCTCCTACATCATATTCCCAAATAGCTGCGATTACAGGCCTATACATCCAGGGTCAGCTGTAGCTTACTTTAAATGATTTGGTGAAACCAAGGGGGTGGGGGAGAGATAGCTCTGTGTGTCTCTGGGTCTGTGTTTAGATGCACACAGGGAAAGAGAAGAAAACAAGACATGGTAAAACTGCTGAACCTCGGCCAGGCATTAATTAATGGACTTACTCTTCTCCATTTCCTAGACATTTGGGAATTTCAAACTAAAGTATCCGGGCATCTTCCTCATCCAAAGCCAGCCCCAATACAGCAGTGCAAACCCCCTTCACCAATCAGGGGGACAAATCCACTCCTCTCCAGGGAACAGTGCCAAGTAAGGAAGAGAAATGTCACAGTGTCATCATGTCCGAGAGGATGTAGGGAAAGCCCAAGGAGGAAGCAGGAAGCCCTTTCCTGGCTTCTAACTGCCGCCAAAAGGCTGCGCATCTTAGGGTGAGTCCCCTCACTTTCCTAATTTCTGTTTTCCCATGTGTGCTGAGTATGTGAGGTGATGTGTGATACTAGAAGCACAGCCCATCTCCATGGTCCTCTCCAACGAGGGCATCCAGCTCGTCTGTTTCAAAGATCTATTTGACCATTGGGTTTGGTTTGGGCAATACACTCCATATAAGGACTGTTTTCTCTTGCCTCCCCTGTTTGCCCACCAGGTTCAGCCATCTCTAGGCCTAAGGTCCTGAGAGCTCGGAAGGCAGGGGAGGATCCTTTGTGCAGATGCGGTTCGTCGAGCTATCTCTGAAGCTACTTTAATAGCAGTGATCTAACCACAGCGATGGGGCCCAACCTCAGGCACACTGGGCAAGCACCCTGCCATCTGGACACTTGCTGAGTGACCACAGGATCCCCTTGCTCGCCCCTGCTCACCAGTTTCTGCACCAGGAAGAAATCTTTCTTATAGATGGCAATGCCCTTGTTGAACAGCTTCCTCTCAGCCATCTTCCACTCGTCAGAGCCTGGAGAGCAAAGAGGGTGCCAGGTTGTGAATCGGGCAGGAACGTGAGGCACCCACAGGGTAAAACGTGAGGCCATCCACATCCGCTTCCGTTCCATACTACTGGCTTCTCGAAGCCTCATCCACTCTCCTCGCTTGTCAGGTGTGAATGAACATCAGAACCTGTCCTTCCAGGCATGAGAAAGACTAAATGCTGTAATGGGGAACAATGTTTTGGGGCTTTGGTACAGACAAAAGGGAGGCTTGGCGACAGTGGCTACCGGGGTCACATGACTGCATCAATGCCACTCTCACAGTCAGTACCGCATCCAGAAAAAAAACGAACACTGTAAGGCTAAGTTCCAGGTACCTGACATCAAATTGGTTTGGATTGCACTCCCTATGTTTGACCTTTGTACCTGCGACTAGGCCCTTTTTTTTTT
Source organism: Rattus rattus (assembly GCF_011064425.1). NCBI lineage: Eukaryota > Metazoa > Chordata > Mammalia > Rodentia > Muridae > Rattus > Rattus rattus. The sequence continues at coordinate 98,245,058 of NC_046160.1, forward strand.
TTTTTTTTTTTTTTTTTTTTTTTTGCCTCAATTGCCTACCCATTTCAGGCTTCTCCTCAAGGGCCTGGGTAGCCCCGAGAGAGCGATTCAGCTCTGCCATTCGTTTCCTTGCTCTGACTGTTGGCTAACTCCCCGTCCCAATCCCATTCAGCACTGTCTTAGCACCGAGCAGGGCCCCACGGATGCTGGAGAGCTGAGAGGCTGTGGGTCACACGACCCCGCGGTCAGGCCCACCTGTGTAGTGATAGGTAGCCAGTGGGTGATTGTGGGGCCGCAGGGGCTTCTTCAGCAGCAGCTTATTCAGCGCCTCCTGGAGGGAAAGAAAGGGCAGTCAGGAAGCTGGGAAGAGCCTCGGTGAAGGTTGAGTAGCCCAGGCCACTGTCTGGGTAGAGTAGGCACTTACTCTCGCCTAACCTAACTGCTGAGAGACAGGGCATGTGGGAGAGAAAGGCAAAACTCATAGAAGTGGACCACTGAGGATTCAAATCATGAGACCATTGCAGGAACACTTTTAAGGGAACCATGGCCATCAAAGTGAGTCGTCTGGGCAGAGAATGCCCTCGGTGACAGTCCTGCCTGAGAGTGGGGGAATCTACTGGTCTAGAATCAAGGACTAGATTCAACAGTAGGACCTTGCACACCCAGCCAGGGTTTGAAGACTAGAGTTCCCTTAGGCCAAGCTCCAGTAGCCTCTTCCTTGCTCAGAGCCCTCGTAGCTGCCACAAATCACCATGCCAAGTCATTCCCGTACCGAGGAGGCCAAGGCAAGGTAGACAGACATGATTGGGGGGTGGGGAGGAGTTAGGAGGAAAAAAAAGAAACACATGCACACTATAAATTAATATATTTTATACCACCAAGCCTGATTCTAGCAGCAGGTAGGGAAAAATCTGTACCTGCTTTCTTAAAGGATCCCCCCACCCCCCCAATTTAACGAGGCTCTCTTACCAGGATGTCCCCCCGGGACTCATGCAGATAGTGCAGGGCCAGTTCCTGGTTGGTGCCGGCACCAGGGAAAATACTTGAACAGGCGGCCGTCAGCAGGTCATCCACTGAACTCAGCAGAAGCATTGGGGGAACAGGAAATCATGTTCAGGCCTGGGTCCATCTGCCCACCAGCCTGCCGTGCCCTGCTCCCCGGAGAGCTCTCCTTACCTTGCCTCTGCTTCTCCCAGCTGCTCTCAAGATGTTCCCAAGGCTGCCACACCAAGTCAGCCTTATGGGGGTCTGCGGCTGCCAGGGATCTGTCTCTCATTGTGGGGATTTCTGCTTGGAACCGGGTGCCGACGTTGATTCGTCTGCAGGGGTGGAAGGGCAGGGAGTGAGGCCTCACTCTGTGGGGACAAAGAACCTGACTTTCTCCCTAGGATGGGAAGAAAACGGTGCAGCTGGCACATGCGGAATGCAGTAAAGCCATAGCTGGGTGTAGGGAATGTGGCTTCTGGGAGACAGACAGCCTGGCTGGGGGCAAGACCAGAAAGACAAGGCTCCACATTCGACAGATAAGGAGAGACTCTTGGGCCCTCCCACCCAGCTCTCCCTCCTGACAAACCCAAGCCAACTTGGTCCTTCCCTCTCCTCTCTGCAACTTCCACACAAAAGCTGGCACAAACAAGAGAGCCCAGGACAGACTACAGAAGTCCAGAGAGACCGACTGGCCCTATGACGGCCCCCACAGAACCCTCCCTTTGCTCCAAAGCCAATCTGCAATGCATTAGGCCCACCTGGGCACCCACACACACACCATGGGCCTGGGGCAGGGCTGCACTTACGGTTCGATGCTCACAGGGGTGGCCTCCCCCATCACAGAGAGGACGGGCGGGGTGACTTCAGAACTATCTATGGGCAAAGAGCACACTGGTAAATGGCCCCTTCCTTCCTTCCTTCAGGAAAACATTTCTCTCATATACGGCTGTCCTGCATACAAGAGTCACAGTGGTGACTCACTGAGTACACTCGGAACTCAGACACCCTCTGTCCTTGCTCTGCAACTCGAAGACTGTGCAACTCCGGCCCTGGATTAAACTTGTGAGTACCTCAGTTTTCACATCTGCAAAGGGGGTTATTTCTTTCTGTCTCCTGGGGCTAGTGAGATTTTTGAATTAAATAAGAGCCCAGCACTGCATAACTATCAGCTATGATTGTTAGCACGACCATCAAAGCCCAGCCCCGGCTTCCAGGAGCTCCCTCTCCACACACTTCAGCAGAAAACTCTGGTTAACTTTTGTTTTATTCCATCAAAGAGCCTGAAAGGAAGCACACCAGGAAGATGGTAACAGTCTCTTCATAATTATCCTTCGTAGTCTCTCTGGATTTTTTTTTTGTCTTTTTGCCTCACTTTTCTCCAACTTAATCTTAATGCCTGATGGGATGAAAACACTCCCTTAATCAAAAAAAAAAAAAAACAAAAAAAAAAAACAAAACAAACAAACAAAAAAAAAAACAAAAACCCCACACACAACCTCTGTTGCTGTCCCCTGCAGCATGAGACCAAGTCTGAATCCCTCAGCTGTTTCAGGAAGTTCCCATGGCCTGTGGTCTGTACCCCCCCATCGCTACAGCCCAGGCTCTCACCCCTACCTTGTGGCCCTCGATCCCTGCTCAGCCCCACCCCACGCCTGCAGTGCCTGCCCCTCCCTCTCTGCAGGAGTTCAGCCTGACTCCACCCTCTCCCAAATTCTTTCCTTATCTCTGCAGGCTTCCGCAGGTTAGAAACTTGGTGGCAGCAGCATTCACCGTGTGCTGGTCTCACACTGCTAGGAGCCTCTGCTTTTCTGTCTCCCCAGTTTCCCTGCACTTTCTTTAGACTAGATAACGGTGCCGGTACAATTCTTGAAGCCTGCACAGGATCCAGTTCGAGGTTTTACACCCAATGTTCAGTAAACACTTATTGGGCACTCTGACGTCTTTGTTGGCTCTGGTCCTTGATTTCTAGCACAAACTGAGAGGCAGGGAGGGAAACTTCCCAGGTAAGCGTTTGTAAAACCTACTGCTTGCCAACATAGGGCAATTTCCACCCACAGACACTAGGAGGCACCAGAGAACTACACCATGGGTGATATCTGGGGTCAGAGGTTAACTGGGAGAAGCCTGCACCTTTGCCTTCCCCTATAAGGAAGGGATCAGGTGATCCCACTTTCCAAACGAGAACCCCTTTGTAAAATGGACATTTTTAAGCCTCACAACACCGGGGCCCGTTCTTAACCAGAATGTCTCAGCATGCCCAGGAGACCAGGTCAGCCACCTACTATGAACAATGCTAATTTCCGTGACTCCCACCACAGTCTGAGGGGGTAGCTATTAGATCGAATGGTAGGGAACTGCTGTTTGCGGATCAGCTGAATATGGGCAATTCCATCATCAGCCAAGCATGACTAATCGAATCCTAATCTTTGCTGAATACTGAACGAACTGAGGTCTGAGCAGTTGGACTTGTGGATGTGACTGTGAAGAGTGGACGGGGAGCGGGGATCAGACTCCACACAGGAGGACTGACCACGCATCACCCCACCCCTTCAGGGGGAAAGAGCCGAGTTCTTCCTCCAGCCTCCAGCCCCCTATAACCCACAGACAGAACTGTCTCTACGCTCCCCACTGCCACAACCACCAGGGTCACTCACTAGAGCGGAGCAGGGTCCGATGGGCACTCTTTGGCGTGATAGGAGGAGGGGCCGGGACGTTGCTGGTTGACAGGATGGCATTGAAGTAGAGGCCAGAGCCTTCCCGAACGGGGCTGAGAATGGGGGGCGGTGTGTAAGGGGGCAGCTCGAAGCTCCTCTCAGAGGGGTGGTCCGCAAGGCGCACAGGAGAACGCAGGTGGCTCTGGTAGGGGGTGATGTTGGAGTAGACAGGAGGGGCAATGAAAGTGCCCGCCTTGGTGGGGATGATGAGAGGCTCCGGCCGCGGCCGCTGCTTTGGTTTCCGCATGGAAGGTTCCCCCTCCAACTTGGCGTTCAGGTCTTCGGCCTGGAGAAGGGAACAGAACGAAGAGGCTCAGCCTCTTGTGCCCCTGGGACCCTGTGGTCTTGGGAGAGGAGAAAGCCCCAAAGCTCAGCTTACTGGTTCACAGGCTAGCAAACCATCCAGGCCAGGCAAGTGGTGTGGGTTGAGGAAGCCATCTGCTCTACTTTTTTTAAAAAAAAAAAAAAAAAAAAAAAAAGGAAGGAATCAGTCCTGTCAAAACCTAGACAGTGCTCTTAGTTACAAACTCGGGTTGGGTTCCAGGTCATGGCACAGCGCCCAATCATACAGCTAAGTATGCAGTAGGAAGGAGAGTTCGGTCAGTCAGGGCCCAGGTGCTCAACTGCAGAGCCAAGCTCGATCGCCTTGGCTGGCTGTTTAAAATGAGGCTTCCAACGCGCATCTTCGCCTCTCTTTTAAAAGGCTGAATTCGTTTTTACTTATGTGTGCATGTGTCTGTGGAAGAGCAGCAGGCACTCTCAACTGCTGAGCGCCCTTCCAACGTCCATGCTCACTTTTAAAAAAAGATTTACTTTATGTGTATAAGTACACGGTAGCTGTCTTCAGACGCACCAGAAGAGGGCATCGGATCCCATTACAGATGGTTGTGAGCCACCATGTGGCTGGTGGGATTTGAACTCAGGACCTTCGGAAGAGCAACAGTGCTCTTAACCACTGAGCCATCTCTCCAGCCCCTGCTCCTTCACTTTAATGTGGGACTAGAATAGGAAATGCCTACCAGGTCTGGTAGCTCTGCTGATTAAATCAGTCAGTCTGAGGAAATGAATAAGCACATTTGTTTTTGTGGACGATGGAGATCAAATCCTCCGCCGTGTGCATGCGAGGCAAGCACTGCACCACCCAGCAAAGTCTCCACACCACAGGCTCTCCCTCGGCCTTGATATTGAGCTCCTCGGCCTAGAGAGGGCAACAGAGCATGGGCGGCTCAGCCTCCTGGAGAGCCACAGGAGCGAATGTATGGAAATCCATGCTCTGTGGGCGCACAGTATTCCTGTCATTACCTTAGTCCAGATCCTGTATGGAACGGAAGCCTGAATTGTGCGCCGGGTGATAGTATTAGGTCTGCTGATGTCAGAAGCTAGCCCACCCAGGTTGTTAAAGGTTGGCCTTCCTAGCTCCACTTATGAGCGTCTATAATGAACAGAAAGCAGGGCCATCAAGAAAGAGCCTTTCTGGGGGCTGGGGATTTAGCTCAGTGGTAGAGCGCTTACCTAGGAAGCGCAAGGCCCTGGGTTCGGTCCCCAGCTCCGAAAAAAGAACCAAAAAAAAAAAAAAAAGAAAGAGCCTTTCTTAGTCTGTGCTAACACTCTCCAAGGGGAGGCCTACAGCATCTCTGGGCACCTGGTAAACAGAGGTCACCCAAACTGAACAGAGGGCACCGCAGGCTCTCCCTCCTTCAACACATTCCAGCCAAGGGGGCTCACCTTCCGAGACCCTGGCATGACCTTCCTGTGTGTTCTCATGTCCCTTCTACAAATTAGGATGAACCAAGACCGTTCATTCCTCCGCCTTTAGGGGAACAGTATGACTGCACAGGGGTGTCCCTGCAGCAGAGTCAACTTGACTTAAACCAAACCCAGCTAAGACAAACTGCCTCCATTAGCTTGGCCTCAGGACCCGTCTGTGGGGGCATCTTTTTAACTTCTAATTGATGGGACCAATTAGGTGGTCCTGGGTTCTACAAGAAGACAGGCGAGGGAGCCATGAGGAGCAAGCCAGTGAGCAGCCCTCCTCCACGGCCTCGGCATCAGCTCCTGCCTGAGCTCCTGCCCTGACTTCCCTCATGTCCGACTATAAACTAGAGGACGAAATAAACAAACTCCTTCCCCCACAGGTTGCTTTTGGTCTTGGTGTTTATCACAGCAACAGGAAAATACATCTGGAGCTAATGGCCTCCCCCCTGTGCTGGATAATCCCAAACGAAGCCAGTTCCAACTCTTTACGGTCAGAGATTTAAACTGTCCCGTGGTCAAGTTGTGATAATGCTATGGAGACTATTTTAAAAAGGAAGGAGGAGGGGGGAGGGAGACAAGGAAGGAAGGAAGGATGGAAGGAAGGAAAGAATTAATTAATTGCAGGGCAGGCAGGCAGGTAAATAGACCATATGCATGTATTCTGATGCAAGCCAAACATTTATGGATGAAATGTTACAATGTGTGCAATGCGACTCAGAATAACTCAGTGTCATGAGAGTACACACAAGTATGATCGGCTGTGTTCTGATACAGTTATGAGAACGGGATGATGACTAAGCACTCTCTCACTAGACCTTTTCATGAATGATTGGAAATGTTTACAATACAGAGAAACATACCAAACAAACAAATAACAAAATATAACACCCCGCCCCTGCCCCCACGCTACAGAACAAGACCCCAGAAAGCAGATAGTTTGGGGCTAACTATCCTGTAGTATCTCTCAGTAATCTTGGAGCCCTCTTGGATAGCCAGACCCCTCAAAGGCAAAGACTCAAAAGTGCAATCTAGGGTCAGTTCTGCCATAAGCTGGCCATATGACCTCAGCTGGGTGCTAAGGTTTGCGTTTTGAGGTTTGATGATGGGAACAGAACCTGAGACCTGCACAGGTTAGGCAAGTGCCCAGTCATTAAGCTACTAAACCCCCAGGGCTACGGTTGAATATTGTTTGCACCCCAAGCACACACTCATGTGGGGTTTAATCCTCAAAGCCTGATGTCAACAGTATTAAGAAGGTGGAAACTGTAGTCTGGATGATATTTAGAGACAGGGAAGTAACTGATTAAGTTTACATAAGGTCATCAAAGTGGGGCCACCATAGTTGAATCCTGTGTGGCCTCAGAAGAATACAGACAGAGACAGAGACAGACAGACAGACAGACAGACAGACAGACAAAAAGAAGTTTCCTATCTTTTTTCCCTGTGAATTTCTACGATTATCTTGGAACTCTGCTTGCAGGATGACTGTCACCAGAAAAGGCCCCTGGACTTTGTACCGATAGAACGAGCCAAGCTAACCCTCATCATTATGTCGCCTGCCTCGGGTGTTTTGTTAGAAGGAGGAAAAGCAGACTAATGCAGCCTCTTGACTTTCCTGGACCTGTTTCCTCAGATATGAAATGGAGACGCTGACTGTGTAGCTGCTCTGGCTCCTTCCTCCCCTCTGTCAAGACAAGCGACTGGGCCTCAACTTCCAGCCTCTAACACAGTTTCCCCCACAAAGAAGACCTCAGAAAGCCAATAAACTTGAATCACCTCACAAAGATCTTGAAGGCCCTGTCTCTTTCCTATTATAGAGAGAGAGCAAGCACGCAGGCCGGCTCTTCCACAGAATAAACAGGAAACCTGAACTGAACAGAAAAAAACCATTCCCGAAGATACCAGAACAAACAGCCTGACAAAGAATCAAGGACACCAGACCTGAGGTGGACGTGGGACCAAACGGGCAAGCCCAGCATCTCAGCGGCCTTACACTACAGGTGAATGCTGTTTCTTGGAGAAGCAACTGGGAGGGGCTGAGGGCTAGCGGATCCTGCTTCAAGATCGACCAGAATAAAAACCATGGCTCAGGATCACTGCGGGTGGCCAACAGGCTCATCCTCACAGGAACACTTAAACCATGTCCTCTGTTTCTGATTTAAGTAAAAGTGAGTCAGGATTTCATAGAAAAAGTAAGCATGGCTTGGCGGGGAGAGTGCTTGACATACAAATACAAGGATGTGAGTTTGGTTCCTCAGAACCCACATAAAAAAGCCAGATGTGGTGGCAAACATCTGTAATCCCCAGGTTTGGGAGGTGGAGACTGGAGCATCCTTGGGGTCTGCTGGCCAGCCAGTCTGACTGAAGAATCAAGCTTCAGAGACACGTAAGTGAGGAAGACAGCTAACACCATCCTCTAGCCATCAAAGGCACACACACACAAGCACCCACATCTCTACGCATGCGCGTATCCCTAACACAAGTGCCGGAGTTTTTCATCCGTTTTCAAGATATGTAGTGTCTCGAATAGAAAAAACAAAAAAAATCAAACAAACGAACAAAAATAACAGGGGTCTGGAAGAGGTGACTCAGAAGTTACGAGAACTGGCTGCTCTTCCAGAGGATCCAGGTTCAATTCCTAGCACCCACACGGTGACTCACAAGTAACTCGCTCCAGTCCCAAGGGAACTGATGCCCTCTTCCAGCCTCTACGGGCACCAGGCCCATATGTGGTACACAGACATACATGCAGGCAAAACACCCATTCACATAAACAAACACACAAGCAAGCAAGCAAGCAAGCAAGCAAGCCTAAGAAGAGGAAGCAGCAGCAGCAGCAGCCGCCGCCCGCCGCCGCCATGTGGTGGTGGCACATGTCTTCCATTCCAGCACTTGAGACAGGCAGGCAGATCTTTGTGAGTTCAAGGCCAGCCTGATCTCCAGAACTAGTTCCAGAACAGTCAAAACTACACAGAGAAACCGTCTCAAAAATCAAACAAACAAAAGAGCAGCCATATTAGGGGCATCTGTGTGGGGAGCTGGTCAACCTTGCTAAAGAAGTTGTGGCTGGGGACACGCGAGTGAAGTACTTGCTCTGTCAGTGTGAGGACCCGAGTTTGGATCCCCAGCACCCACATAAGATCCAAACACGCACCTCTGCCTTTAATCCCAGCACTCCTGTGGCAAAATGAAAAGAGGAGGCGGAGAAGCCCCGGGAAGCCCGAGAGCCAACCAGCCTGATGACACAGCTGCAAATGGTGAGGCACAAACACAGAGGGTGGCCTTTGACCTCCGCACGCATGACAGCACATGAGTATGCGAGACGGCACGCACGAGCGCGCGCGCGCGCGCGCACACACACACACACACACACACACACACACACACACACACATTTTTGTAAAGGCAGGCTGAGGGCTCAGTGAGAGTAAAGGCACTTGTTGCCGAGGCTACAATTTGAACTCAATCCCTGGAACCACACAGTGAGAGGAGAGAACGGACTCACACAAACAGACCTCCGACCTCCACATACACACCACAGCATGCACACACACTCACACCCATACACTCCCAAAAATAAAGTGGATGTTTTTGTTTGGTTTTGAAGACAAAAACAAAAAAAGTAGAGGGGTGGGGACAGAGAAAGTTATTGTAAAGTCAAAGGCATCGTTTCCCCCTGAGACTGGTGCCCTCTATATAAAGCCCAGGTTGGTCTAAAACTATGAGACCTGGATGGCCTGAACTCTGAGATTCACCCGCCTCTGCCTTCCAAGCTCGGGGATTAAAGGCGTACACCACCATGCCCAGCTCACATTCAGACATCCTGCGTACACAGTATGATGCTATGATTGGGTGTGGTTTATCCTCCAAGGGTTCACAGAGCAGAGGCCTGGTCCCCAGCACAGGGCAAATGGGGGGACTTTAGGAAGTGGGACTGGAGTACGGTGCTCAAGCCCGGGGTACAGCCTTTGGCAGACACTGCTGCTGCTCAAGAACTGGGTGAGCTATCGAGTAAGCAAGCTGTTAAAAAGGACAGGCCTGGTCCTTGACTCCTCGTGCCTCAAGGAATCTGTCTGTGTGTCTGTCTCTGTCACGCTCTGCAATATTGTGCAGGGACCAAGAGGGCCTGAAAGCACAAAGCCATTGAATCTTGGACTTTCCACCCTAAAACCATAAACTGGATAAACTTCTTTTTAAATAAGCACCAGCCACAGGGTATGGACTAACACACTTGAAATTTATTTTAAAAACAACCCGACTGGTGTACAAGGAAGCAGGATGTGATCTGAAAGGTAGGAAACGCCAGCTGTGCGAGCGCGCGCTTGTGATCCCAGCATGCAGGAGGCAGAGGCAGGTGGATCTCTGCCTGTGAGGCAGCAAATTCCAGGCTGCCCAAAAGAGACAAAAAAAAAAAAGACAAAAAGAAGAAACAGGTAACAAGAAAAAAGAAATGGGAGTTACGATATAAACCTTAAGAACTAGATTTATTCTACACGATAAAATTAAAGGTCAGAAGGTTGAGAGTTTCATCAAAAATCTTGAAACTCTGACAGTAAACCTGGCAGTGAAGCCGGGTCAGTGACATGGCCTGATAACCCAAGCTACGAGTCTTACAGGGCAGAAGGAACTGTAAGTGGTCCTTTGACCTTCGCAGCAACACCCTGGCACATAAGCCCCACACATGATCAATCAAATAATAAATGTGAAAAGGCGTTTGCATTTAGAATGTTTTGATTTGTTTATTTTATGTGTGAGTGCTTTGCCTGCACCCATGCATGTCTGCGCCACATACACACAGGGCCCACAGAAGTCAGAAGAGGACATCGGAGCCTCTGAAACTGGACTTACAGATGGCTGTGAGCCACACTGTGGGTCTTAGGAATTAAACTCCTCTGGGAGATGCGACAAGTGCTCTTAACCACTGAGTAACCTCTCCAGACCCAAACTTTTTAAGTTTAATAACTAGCTAGGCATGGTGGTACACACCTTTAATCCTAGCAGATGTGAGGCAGAAACAGACCATCTGTGTGAGTTCAAGGCCAACCAGGGGTCTCATCTTAAAACAAAACAAAAGACAAACAACAATGTGAAATACCCAAAGTCGGAACTGGACAAATGGGTTTAACAGTAGACAAGAGTAAAGAGAGAATTAGTGAAATGAAATAGAGCTAAAATTCAGACAGAAAACAGGACACACAAATGGAATGGTTATATGGTAAAGGGCCGACAGGCATGTAACTGGAGATCCAGAAGGAAAGTCGAGAGAAAAAAAGCTCAAAGATTTCAGAAGCACTGTACAGGCTAAGCAAGATAAACAGCAAAACTATCAAAAATCTAAGGCAAAAACAACCAAACCACCTCAAATCTTGAGAGTAACAAGGTCAAAATATACATTAAAACATCAGTGCTGGGGCCGGAGATGGCTCAGTGGTTAAGAGCACTGACCGTTCTTCCAGAGGTCCTGAGTTCAAATCTCAGCAACCACATGGTGGCTCACAACCATCTGTAATGGGATCCAATGCCCTCTTCTAGATTTGTCTGAACACAGCTCCAGTGTCCTCGTATACATTAAATAAATAAATATTAAACAACAACAAAACCAGTGCCTGATGATGGTGGCTCACACCTTTAATCCAGCACTTGGGAGGCAGAGGCAGGCGGATCTCTGTGCATTTGAGGTCAGCCTGGACTATGGAGTTCTGGGACAGCTAGGGCTACAATACAAACTTTGTCTAGAAACACAGAATAAACAAGACAATGGGGTGGGATCTTTAAAGTATGGAGCAGACCTAAGACTACGCCACTCAGCAAAGTTATCCTTTATAAAGGACATCAAAGAAAACACCCCAGAAATAAAAATCACATCATTAGCAGACTCGCAGCAAAGGAAAACCCTAAGCAAGTTCTTCAAGTAACGTACAAACTGTCCAAGACAGACACCCGAGAGCTGGACATACGAGAAACATGAAATGGCATATGTAAATGGGTAACGGGGCAAATCAAAGAACAACAGCTACATATATGTCCTCTTGATGACCAGTACCCCAAAATTAAAACACCTGCCAATAATACTTCAAGCTAGGGGTTGGCAGGAAACGGAGTTAAACCCTCTAGGAGCTTTGTTCTGTCCAGGAAGCGGTCAAAGTCCTTACATTATATTTCAGCAAATCAACGCTATATACTGTTTAAGTCTGTAGGGGTCTCCTGAGCCAGGGAATTAAACTCTGCCACAAGCAGCTACTGTATACCACATGAGCCTCCCTCCTATACATCTAAAGGGTGCTAGACGTGTGATATCCCTCAGGGAACTGAGGAAACTATGCAGAAATCCAGGTAAAGTAACCAGGGAGAAACTGACAGAGAAGTAAGTATATAACTGATACATTGTGCATGTGCGCGCGCGCACACACACACGCGCACACACACACACACACACACACACACACACACACACACACGCACACACTGGGCAGTGTGTAACAAAGACAGGGTATCAGTAGAACACTAACAGCGGGAGACAGAGCTCGACCCAGGTATAGTGGATCGGTAATTACTTGAAGCAGAGATTCTAACCATGGAGGCCAAAAAGGTAGGACTCCCAGGCAGACAGCAGAGGGACTGCTCCCGAGGGCTGGGGCGGGAGTGAGGAACCAAAGTTCAGTAAAAACTGGAGATACAAATTCAGTTACCTATTGTACAGCACAATGGCTTTCATTACTCTGCATTAATTTCTTTCTCTTACAAGATTGCTAAGAGGCCAGATCTTAAATGTTCTCATAACAAAAAATAAGGATGTGAGATAATGATGATGCTAATGATCTTGGTTTAGAAGTTCTACTACATACATACAAACATACATACATACATACATACATACATACGTGCACACATACATACACACATACATGTATACACACATACATGTATATATACATGCATACATACATATACATATATACATGTATATATAAAAAACATTGTAGACCATGCATACAATTTTTATTAGTTTAAAAAGAACCTATAAATTGTACTGATGTTCTTATTAGACGACAAGGTTATTAAAGGAAAAATCAGCAAACCGAAATTACATACTGCTTGAAATTACCCCTGAAGGACACAGAGATGTGGTGAAGCGACAGAAAGACGCGCTGCCCACAGAACACCAAGATACTAAAGATGAAAAGAAACTTCTCTCAGCAAGTCTCATCCTGGGTCAGACATGCACACCCTTAAAACATCACAACACCCAAAAGCAGTGACAGAGTACAGGAAACACTAGTACTGCAGTCGTAGTGTTCAAGGTGATGGCTCAGAACTGAACACACAGCAAACACTTCTACATCGCAGAAGCTAGCAGGACCTTCCCTAGGAGCCATTAGTGCCTCCTGACTGGCAACGAAACAGATCCACATCCTAGGCTCTCCCTAATGACCACCACTTCAAACTTCCTCACACCCTCGGTATACTTTAGTGCAAGTCTGATTTGGGAAATAAAAATCGGATCTCCCTGATAACTGTAAAGATTAGCATGCTCAGCGGTTACAAGTGTTGGCTGGCCTTCCAGAAGACTGGGAGTCCATTCCCAGCACCCCCACTGTGGCTCATAGTCCCCATAACTACGGCTCCTGACGATCCGCTCAGGATCCCAAGGGCACCGCGTGCGTGTGGTAAAGAATCACGAAATATAAAACTCCTTTTTAAATTTTACTGGGCCAGGCATGGTGACACACATCTTTAATCCCAGCGCTCAGAAGGTAGAGGCAGGTGGATCTCTGTGAGTTCAAGGCCAGCGTGGTCTACATAGTTAAGTTCCAGGACAGCCAAGACTACATAGAGACCTTGTCTCAGGAAAACAAAAGAAAAAAGAAGGAAAATGGTATCTCCCTGGGTTACGTGAGGAACTCTACGGCTTCCCTTGGAGTCTGGGATTAGCAGCATCCCAGCACTGGAAGAGGTGGGGGACAGTCTTTCATACCTGAGCTGCAGTATCTGTCCCGGGCACTCGGGTGGACCTCCTGCGGGTTACGATGACCGACGGCTTGTGCTCGGTGGGGAACTGCTCAAGACCCTTCCCATCCTCATCAGAACCTCCAACTTGGGCCACCTCGGTGGGACCCACGGTCCTCACAGGAACAGACACGGGGATGATGAGGGGCACCATTCCACTCTCCTCCCGAGCTCTCTTGGCGGCTGAGGCGGGCTCAGAAAACTCCACACCACACTTGGCAGTTGAGGCCAGCACGCTTTTCCGCTTCTCCTCAGAGCCATTGGCATCCTGGGTAGGAGGGAGATTGGGGGGGATGGCAGTGAGGTTCAGAAGATGAGCCCCTGTTTCCTGACCCAGGAATCCCATGACCATTCAACCCAGCAACTCGGCCACCTACTGGTTGCTCCTTGACGGCCAGCCTGGCCTTTTCTGGACCGTCCATCCCTCTTCCTGTACACTTCAGATATCCTCCTCAGCCTCCCTCTGCCTGGTTGTGCCACCCTGGCCTGAAGCATCGGCTTCCAGGAGGTCATGGGTCCACAGGTGGCCTGCAGATGTCTCATCTAGCCTACGGGGTGTTGCACATAACCAAGCATCTCGCCGTGGCAAGATGAAGGAAGGGAGGGCTTTGCGGCTATTCCCTCAGCTATCTGACCGCAGTGAAGACTCAAAATTCCGTAGCCTCCTGTGTGTCAACCTGGACCTAAGGCAACAGAGGCTGCAGCTTCTCAAGAAGCAGAGAGTGAATGCTGATCAAACGGGGGTGGGGGTGGGGGTTGGACAATGTCTCTCCTAAGTGACTCAGCCTCTTTACAGGAGCCTGGGACAGGTGACATCCATACCCTTGCGATTGGGTTTGAGGAGAAGTCACTTTCGAGCAAGTACAAAATAAAACAAAAAAAAAATCCAAGGTTAACACAAGCGCTCAAAGTCTGACTGGTTTTTCCTTCCTTTCTGACTTTAAAAGATGAACTTTATTGCAATGTGACTTCCTACTCCAGACTACAGTTCTGTATTTTGATGTGCATTGCATCGTGTGCAATCACCAGTGCACTCTCTTGCATCTCAGCACCCCCTGCTACTTACTCCCAGTCCTCAAGTTCCACAGGGAGAAGTCATCAAGGACTTTCCTACCCTCCAACCGTCGGCGCCTGGAAACCTCGGCGTCCCTGCAGATATGGGTGCCTCGTGCAGGGGAATTCTGAATAAAGAGCTTTCCTTTCCTTTAATAATTGAAAGAAACCTACCCTATAAACACCCCCCCCCCCGACTCCCAACAGATGCCGCCCTTTCTCACCTGCAGAGAGGCCAGCTCCACCGCTTTCTGGGCCAGGGTCAGCAAATTAGCTTCCTGGGACGCCCTGCGTCTCCGCCTTGTGCTCTGGATCACCCCGCTTCGAATCATCTGCCCACAGTCCCCGAGGCCCCCTGCCCTCGAGACCTCCTCAGTACCCACGGCGGGAGCCTCCCGCTCTCGGCCATTGGGTGCCAGTCTGTCCCCATCCACCAGCAGCTGCGACTCCCGGAGTTCTAACGGGAATCCCAGGGCTTCGGAATGGGGCTGCCCCAGGGCGCCTGGCGGCGGCTGCTGCAGAGACCAGTGATGGAGGAACAGATTGCTCGTGGGCTCCTGTCCAGGTTGGGTGCCAGCTCCATCGAGGGAGTTGGAAGGCAGAATCCCCTCCTTGGAGAGACGGCGGGAGCGGCGCGGGAAGGCCATCTGGGGCTGAGGTAGCACGGGCTGTGAAGCAGGGTCCTGCAGGAGGGCCTTGCGCAGTTCTGGGTTGTGGGGGAACGGGTAGGGGGCCATGCCGCGGTGAGGCAGGTGAGTCTGTCCCAGGGGCCCGCCCGGTGCCAGGGTAAAGTCCTGGTGCTGCTGTGAAGGCGGCTGATGCATGGGGTAGTAGTTCTCAAATAGCTGCATGTGGGGCAGGGCTGCCGGCGGCTGCTGTTGCTGCTGCTGCTGCTTCTGGGGCGGGAAGGAGGTGGTGGGGTTAGAGGGCTGAGGGCCCTGCCGGAAGACCTGGCGGTTCACCTGGTGGCCAAAAGCCAGCTGGAAGGGTTGCAAGGGCAGTGTCTGGTTTGGGGGTTTCTTGGCTGAATGATAAGAGTTCAAGGGCGCTTGGGGTCTCCCCACCTCCAGCTGCATCTTCTGTGGCACCATGGGCTGCACTGCGTTTCCATAGTGGTCCAGCTGTGGACCCCCAGGTTTGTTCCCCTTCAGTGCCTCGGCGTGGTTATAGTAGGGAGAGACCCCCACACCTGGATGAGGGCCCCCTTTGGGTCCACTGTAGAGGGGCAGGTGATTCCACGTGGAGTGGGGTGGGGGCTGGCCAGGTTGTTGCTGCCAGCCACTGTCGCTGATGCCTGCACCTCCCCCACACTCGAGGCCCCGCCCTGGAGCCATCACAGAGTTGGGCCACTTTACTGAGCTGACCTGGGCCTGCTGGGACAGCATGGCTGCTGTGGTCCGCTCAGATCCATATACCACGCTGTTCAGCAGAGCCAGGTTGTTGGGAGGAGATAGCTCCACAGGCTGGGTGGTGGAGGCGACCCCCGCGGGACCTTCGTGGGGCCCGTACTGTTCCTCTTTAGCTCTGAGGGACTGTGGTGGAGCCTGCAGTGGTGGTGGCTGTTCCTTGGCAGCTGGCTCCTGGTCCCCATAAGGACAACGCTTGCGCTTATTCTGAGCCTTGGACTGGGCCTGGAGGTTCATGGTGTGGCCAGCTAAGCCTGACAATGAGACGTCCTTCAGCAGATGCCCATCCCTTGGGAGAAGGTCCTGCTGGAAGCCTGGCCCCAGTCCAGTAGCCAGAGAAGGCAGAAGAGGGGCAGAGGAAAACTCAGGAGCCCTCAGGCAAGAGCCGAGAACCGTCCACTGGTCCTTCCTCTTCTAGGGGAGAGTCTTGACTCAGCTACACTTCCCCAGTCATGATGCTGCGCCAGGTCCTGGAGCCTGCAGAGGAAAAAGCAGGGACAGTGTCAGCCACATGACCCCGAGATATGAGCACCAGTGTCCCCCTGCCTCAAGTCACGGAGGAGCCCCATACATGGGGGCCAGGGATCATGGGGTGGCTGCCAACAAGGCAGCAGGATGAGGTCCCCTCCCTCTCCCAGTCCCACCACCTCCTGGCTAGACTCGAGTCTGCTGCATTTGATTGTGTAACGTGTACCCTGTAAGGAGACACAAGCCGAGGGGTCAAGTGGGGCTGACATGTTGCCTAAGCCCCAAGTTAAACTGGGAAAGGAGAAAACAAAGGCTACACTAAGAACCTTGTCCTATTAAACCAGGCTCCGGCACTGTGCAGCCTGGGCCCGTCCTCCCAACGAGGCTGTCTATACAACAGAATTTCCCTAAGGCCACTGCCCCCTCCATTTGAAGGCAGAGCAAGTTAGGGGACAGGGACTATTCCCAGCATGGCCACCCGTCCTCGGTCACACCAGGCTCTTGCAAAGTCCACAGGGCCTAGAGAGTTAGGCTTGCAGCCTTTTATGCTGAAGCCCATGGGTGAGGCCCCACCCCTGGGAAGAGTTGCTGGGTGGAGCTCTGGCTGCCAGAGTCTTTCTCAAACTAGCACAGAACCTGTTTTGCAACCCCGGCTGGATGAGGGCCCAATTTAGTCTAGTAGCTGGTCAGCAGCTGTTGTGGGCTGCCACCTCCTTCCCAGTGGCTGTTAGAGTGGCTGGCTAGAGCTGAGTAACTCAAACATGAAGGGTGCAGAGTTCTAGACCTTAGGCCCTCAAGACTGCCGGTGATGTAAAGTGTTCCTTGCTTTACCGTGTTTTGAGGATGACATTGCTGAGACAGGGGCTTTATTGGTGCTAAGCCCATGTGCAAGTCAGTCAGATTCCCCATCCCCCCTCTAAGGTGATGTTTAAAATGAGTTCTATTGGCATTGCCACAGAATAGAACCCAGGCCTGTATTTTACAACAGGCGCAGCTGCTTAGCTTTGCCACTAAGTTTCTGTTCTTTCTTCAGGTAACATTTTGTTTATTTGTTTAGTTGGAGTTGGGTTTGTTTTCCTCTGGGAAGTTGGTCAGAGTAGGAGGGATACAGCCCACCTCTTCGCCAAGACTCTGGCCCTGGGCCGCTAAGGTAGGAAGGCTAGAGGTGGGCAAGGATGAATCTGCAGATCCTGGTAGGCTCAGCTCAGACACGATACAACAGAGACTATGGTGGCAGGTGGAGCAATTCCCAGAAAACGAGCAAAGAACAGACCAGGCGTCATAAGTCCGGCCCACAAGAAGCCCCGCCCACACCTAGCCCCAGTTCCCCTCCCTGGCACTCGGTGCTATCGCTGCTCTGCACGTTTCCGCGGCTCCAGCCCGGCTCCCTCCTGGCCTGGCCTGCCTGCCAGCCCGGCTGCCTGACTCACTGGAGGCCCCCTCCCGCTCTTTCACTTTCACCCAGCACCCAGAAGGGGAGCAACTTCCTCCTCCATTTCCTTCCTCAGCTCCAGGGCCTGGTAGACAGCAAGAGCGTTAGTCCAGTAGACAGGGAGAGCTTTAGCCCCGTACACTCCTTTTGTTTTCATTTGTGGAAATCTCAGGGACAGAGGGACAGAGGGCACTGCGTCACCCTAGCACCAGCAGTAAGGGAAGAATTTGGACAAGAGCTCAGAGATCAGGGCTAGAGCACCTCTTTGAACAAATCTTTCTCTTGCTTTTTAAACTCCCTTTCTTGGGCAATCAGACCAATTCACAACAGAACTGAAAGCCATCCAGAGATGGAAAATCCCCCTGGGGCCTCCATGACGAAGCTGAACTGTGGGACTGCGGTTCCACCTCTCAGGAGGAGACCCAAGCCCGGCAAAACTAGAAATACACGGGTGTCTGCAGAAAGGCAGAGAAAGGAAGAACCTGTGAGGGGGGTGGAGACAGGACGGAGGAAAGCCCAGCAGGCCACGTGCCTCTAGGGAGCTGCAAGCTCAGGGATGCTCACACGGGCACTTGTGCCTGTCACCTGGGAGCCACAGCATGGGCTTTGGGGGCCTGGAACAAGGGAAGGCCACGTGGCAGGCAGGCATGGGTGCGCGTGCAGACATGTTCCTGTCAGAGGGGGCCTAGGCAAGGGGGACTGGCTATTCAGTGCCTGGTTTCGGGGTTTGGAGGACAGGAGGCGGAGTCTGGGAAGGGAGCTTCAGAATAAGGTAGCTCTTGCCCATGGGTGTGTGGGGGAGCAGGGGAGATTAAGTCTGAAGGTGGACCGGCTGTTCTGCACACCAGGGAGAGCCTTCAACGCACCATACCACAGATAGGGGAGACAGGGAAGTGCTCAGAACAAGAGGCTGGTTGAGGGAAAGGTGGAATCACCCCATAGGCTTCCTGCTGCAGAGGTCTCCACAACTCTGCCCTTCCTGCACTGCCAAGGCGGACACAAGCTTACAGGCCTGAGAGAAGAGGAAGTGGGAAGGGTAGCCAAGCTCTAAGTAGCCCCACAGTAACAATGTAGCCAGCTTGCCCGTGTCAAGAGGGCCCAACAGACTTGGTGTTTTATAAATTGTATCAAGCACTAACGCTTTAGCTCCCATTTTGTAGGTAAGCTAGGTAAGGCTTACAGGAACAAGGTAATTTGCCTACGGTCACACATGACTATGTCACAAGAACTTGAAGCCAGTCATGTCACACACAAGATGAAATCCTCAACACACACCAATCTGATCTTAGCCCCATGTGCTTACCGTTCCTTAGGTCAGGGATTGCTGGACACGGCTCTTCACTAGCCCGGGCCAGCCTCCTCCTACTGTTGCTTGAGCTTTGGCAGGTAACCCTCTCCCACTCTCCTGAAACATAACTGAGACTCTCAATCTCCAGAGGAGCAGGGAAGGACCTCACCATAAAGAGGCAGCATGTATAAGGTCCAGCTCCCGGAGTCACCACACCTCTACTTGGCTACGTTGGCCCACCTCAAGCCATGCTTCTCTAACCCTAGCACTTCTGGCCCTGCCTCAATCTTAGCTGCTGTGGTGGGGCTTTGAGCTCTCAGAATATACTGGTACCTCCCACCCTTGCACCCAGACTGAGCCACTTCCTCTCATTTTGCCTGTACCTCCCTCCCTCCCTCTCCTCAGCGCCTCAGGTGTAAGCCAGTCTGACCTTCCTCACAGTGAGGAAGAAGGAAGCCACCTGCTCCCAAGACTGCCAGCCAGTGGGCCAAATGCCCAAGGTTCAAGAAGTAGCTGTAAGGAGGAACCCCAGCAGGCAGGTCACCCCTGGGACCAGTGGCAGGGCCTCTGGCAACAGATGCAAGAACACAGCAGAAGGAAACCCACAGCCACCATGGGGCCCCAGACACTGCAACCACTTTGTCAGTCTGCTTCTCTGGTCCCTTCCTCTAGGAGCCTCTCCAGTGCAAACTCTCTGACCAAGGAACCACAGGGAGCCCTAGGCTGAAAACAAAGCCAGTGTGTCAATACCAGTGGCCTGGGACCAGTGAAGGTCACAGAAAGATCTATGGTGGAATGCATTTTCTCTACAGAAAGAAAAAGCAGGATGCGCCAAGAAAAAGAAAGTGGTGCTCAACCCACATGTGGTTTTCAGAGACACAGGAGAAGGTTCTAGAAAGTCCTTGGGAGTACACTGTGTTAATGGTCGCTATACTCTAAAGGTATGGCAGCTCTTCAAGTGACATAGCAGACCACTTATATGCCCAACTATGGGTAGCCCATCCAGGAGAATCCATTGAACCCTTCAACGTAAGGGTGGGGAGCCAGTCGTGGCCACTGAGAGATTGGGCCACTCACCAGACACCTAGGCCATTCGAATTGTTCATCTGAGACACAGGACTGCTGTGAGTCATAGGCACCAGAGAGGAGGTGCCCTGCCTGGTCCAAGATCACAGGCTCAACGCTGAAGTGCGGGTAATGACCAGTCAGAATGCCCTCCTGGCCATCAGAGGGCTAAACAGTCCTATTCCAAACTATTATTTTATGTAGCTCAGGCTAGCCTTGAACTCTAGACCCTCTGACCTTACCCACCCGAGTACTGACATTATAGATACCCCACCCCCACTCCAGGTCCAGCTCAAGGAAGCAGGGAAATCAGAGCTTGGTGTCTCCCACCAGAGAGTAAGAAAAACACAGTGTACCCTACAAGACCTTAACTGCCAAGCAAGACTCGAAGAGGTTGCCTTGGGGCAAAGTCTGAGCCACCTTCCCTGCCCCAAAGTCCCCAGGCTCTGGTTCCTGCTGCGTCTGCTAGCACTTCCTGCATGAAGACTATGGTCAGGCCTCCTCAACCTTCTTTCCCACTGCTTCTAGGCCTCTGACTAAGCCTTGTCCCTGCCTTTCCAACCTTTGCTTTTGGCCACACCCCTCCCATCCTTTAACCAGTGCTTCCTTTGGGGAGCTCTCTGACCCCAAGGCTGGAAAACGGATTACGCATCGAGCTTATCACATTGCCTGACCCCTGCACACACTAGCTCCCGAGTGCCCGGTTTCCTCACCTCTGCTGCAGACACTTGTGCCTAAACACCTGATTTGGAACTGCCTGCTCCCAAGGTCTGCACTTCAGAACTTACCCAAGCACAAGTGCACACAGCCAGGTACTCAGCCTGGGGTCCTGCCTAATCCCTAGACCAGCATATCTCTCAGATAGACAGCAGAGCTTCCCGTGTCGCTGAGGTGATATAAAGGGCCCATGTTAGCTCTCCCCAACAACAAACACAGAGCCCATGTTCTCTCCAACAAAGCTAAATACAAGGCCTTCTCCAGTGGCAAGCCCATGAGTCATTTGCTCCTGGGTCATCATTTACTACCCCATACTACAGGCAAGCCACCTGGAAAAGTACCAGCTCCCCTGCCCTCAGGGCTTCTTACCCCTGCCTGGGCCACACTCAGGAACACAGGGTTTTAAGTCTGTTTACCTCATGACCTGACATAGTTAAGACTGGGTCTCAAGACACTAAGATGTGTCTAAAACACTAAAAGACCATGCCAAAGGGCTCAGCATGACCTAGCTGGCCCCCTAGCCTAGGGTCACTTTCTGAATGGCTCTTTCTCAGTTAACTGAGGTCTCTGGTTTCAACCAGGCTGGGTAAAGTATTCGGGGAAATGCCATCTTGGGGGGCAGTTAAGAGTTGTGAGGTCTTGGATAAACCTTCCTTCTAGACACCAAGTAGCTGTCCACATGTCATGTCCTCCCCACACTGCAACAAGGAGTTCCCACTCAGGTCAGAGATTTGTCAGGATCACTGGACATTCAGAAGCCCTGTTCTCAAGGAGTTTGCAAGCCTATGAGAAAGAGGCTTTGATGTGTAAGGTATCGACGTTGCCTGCCACATGGTGCAGGGAGGGCAGACCAGGCAGGTCTATGACCCTTCCTCACCGACAGTCTCTGCCTCACCCTTTCCCCAGACCTCAGCTCAGAGATTCAGAGCCTAGGTTGACAGGCTGGAGAGAGAGATTCCCCAGGGTCTCAGTTAGCAAGCTAGCCAGCATTGGCCAAGGTTC
The DNA here is from genome assembly GCF_011064425.1 of Rattus rattus. NCBI lineage: Eukaryota > Metazoa > Chordata > Mammalia > Rodentia > Muridae > Rattus > Rattus rattus. The sequence continues at coordinate 98,266,931 of NC_046160.1, forward strand.
AAACTCAATACAATGTGAGCTTTGACAGCAAAAAGGCCAACAGTGAGGTGCTTTTAAAGGATTATGTGTGTGCATAGCCTGATAGGATACTCAGGGCCCCAGCCTAAGCAACCACCTTAATTGTGTCCCTCCCTCTCCCACTGCCCCACAAACACCAGCGAGATGTTCACGGGGGACCAGGATAACCAGTTTCCTTTTATGGGGGGGAGGCTCACGCAGACAGAAGTGTACTGAGGTGCAGCAGAGAACCAAGCATCCAGATTCAACTGACGGACTGCTTGCCTACTAGACAAGGGTCACCACCAATTGTAGAGGAAAACCCTCCCCAAAAGACTCAAGGATCAGAAAGAGGAGAGTGACTCTGACAGTTACACATGCTATAAGAAAAGATAAGGCTGGGCAGGTGACTCAGTAAAGTGCTTGTCACTCAAGTATAGAGTTTTCACATTCGAACTCAGCACCCATATCAAAAGCTGGACACGACAGGGAACGTGTAAGCCCAGACAGGAGGGCTCCTGGGGCTTCCTGGCCAGACAGTCCAGTCAACTACCAAGCTCCAAGTTCAGTAAGAGATCTGACTCAAAACTCAGGTAGAGATATGAATGAGAAAGACACCCAACACTGACCTCTGACCTCCACACTCACATGTGCACATGCACCCTGAACCCCAGAGCAAGAGAACACTGAGAGATGAAAATGGCCCTGTAGCCGTGTCCTCAGGCTGAAACTTTGGTGGATGGGGGTGGGGCAGGTTTCTAGTCTGTCCCCTCACAACACTCTCTATGCCCTGTGATACTCACACCACCAGAGTCTGCTCCAGTTCTTTCCTTTTGGAAAGGTCTGACTCCATAGTAGGTCTAGGGCAGGGCTCTCTGGAGGCTGCCTGCGTGTCCCAGTGCCAAGCTGGGCCCTGAGCCAAGATACAGAGGAGGCCAGTCACAGGGGCCTTGCCTAACGCCGCCCGCCCTGCCTCTTCCCCCACTGCACACACCCTGCCTGCTGCAGCTGTGCAGGTCTGCCGGGGCCCCTTCATCCATTCAACAGGCATTTGATGGCACTGGCTACATGCCAGGCTCGAGGGAGACACGGGAGACAAAGCGTAGCCTTTATCCTGTGGAGCTTCTAGTGAAGTGGGCAGAGACAGACACAGAAACACATATCAACTCCACTATAGGGAAGGAGAGGGCAAGGATAAACAGGGCTTCTGCCCCTCCCTCTCGCCCATAAGTTCAGCCTCTGTAACTGTTAGCCAGCACATACGGTCCCCCTTACTGACTCTTCTTGCCAATCCACTTGCTGCTACTCCACAATGTTTCATGGGGCTCGAAGCGGATGGAGAGAGTACTGGACAGCTTGTCGGGGAATTGGGTATCTGGTCCGATGATCTCCACTCACTGGTCCCTGCATTTGAGGAATTTAAGAGCATGGAAAGACACAGGAACCAAAGGAACCCCAATGGAAGCCACACCCACCGCACAGACAGTACCAGCAGCTCCACCTGCATGTCCAGACGTTTATTTCCAACTGAGGCACGAGGAGAGGATGGCTCTGAAAAGTAGCCTATCCCAGAGTGCACTAGTGAGGAACCAGACTACCAACTCCAAATCCTATGGCCGCTGCCCCTCCCCCATCATCACATCTACAGCCTGACTGTCTCCTGCAGGGGTTCTCAGACCCATAGCACTTCAAGAGGAGCCCGGAAGCGATGGTGAGTCAGGGGCTGGGATGTGAAGTTCCCCAGGAACCATCTGCAAGAATGGTGTTCTGGGCTGAAGGCACAAGGCTCCCAAAGAGCCCTCTCCTGGGTGGACTTCGCTTCAAGAAACCCGTGTGACCATGACTCTCACAGAGCCCAAGGTCCAACCAGGTGTCTGGGTCATGGAGCTCTGAGATGTGGGCAGCATCTCATTATCTCATTCACTCCTCACTTTTCTCTGTTTAGTTTTACAGGCAAGGAATGGAATGCTCAAAAAAAAAAAAACAAAAACAAAAAAACAAAAAAACCAAAAAAAAAAAAAAAGCAAAACAAAAAAACCACTTGTTTAACACGAATAAAGGCAGGAAGGGGGAAGTGTAGGACAAGACGTAAAAATTACATGGGAAAAATGAGGCGCATTCTTCCTATCAATAACCGCTTAAAATGTGAAGTATGAAATACTCCAATTAAAACGCAATGGTTGGCAGAATTAATTAATTAATTAATTTTGGAGGCAGGGATTTTCTGTGTACTCTTGGCTGTCCTGGAACTTGCTCTATAGACCAAGTTGGTCTCAACTCAGACACCTACCTACCTCTGCCTAAGGAACTCTGGGAATACAAGGTGTGCACTGCCACCCCGCTCCCCACTCCCAGCTCCCCACTAGGATTTCTTAAAAGGTGATCCATTTTTATGTGGTTTACAAAGGACATAAATAGGTTAAAAATAAAGAATGAAATGAGACACTAGCCATCAGGGAGGCAGAGACAGGAAGGTCTCTATGACTTCAAGGCCAGCCCGGTCTACCTAGTGAGGAGGTTCAGGCTATCTAAGGCTGCATAGTGAAACTCCCGTCTCAATCCCAACCTCCGCCCCAAGAAAAAAGAAAGAAAAAAAGAAGTGCTGGAAAGATGGTTCAGTCAGTAAAGTGTTTGCCATAAGCATGAGGCCGGGAGTTCAGATCTCCGGCACCCACAGAAGAAGCCAAACCCAGCAGCACACACCTATATCCCCCAGGGCTAGGAAGTGGAGACAGGAGGATGGATCCCTGGGACTTGCTGGTCATCCAGTCTAGCCAAACCAGAGAGCTCCAGGTTCACTGAGGGATCTGTCTCAAAAACTAAGGTAGGGACTGAGGAAGACGCCTGATGTTGACCTCTGGCCTTAACACACATGTAGCACACACAACCCCCCCCCCACCTGCCTACACATGAACACAAACATACATGTGCACCAAATAAATGTAAAAGATAAAGAATGAGGCAAGTGCCATGCAAACCGTACCAGACAGAACTGGACAGGGCTGCACAGTGTTTGGGTAAAACTGATCTTTAGACAAAAACTGTCACTACAGACAAAGCGAAAACATCTCCTCTTGATAAACAATGAAGAAATGTCCATGTACGTACCCAACATCAACAACAAAATTATGAAGCAAACACTATCAGAATTCAAGGGAGAAGCACTCAGTTTAACAGTTATCATCAGAGACTTTAACGTTCTACCTTTTCTTATTTTTTATTTTGAGACGAGGTTTTACTCTGTAACCCAAACTGGTCTGGATGCAATCCTCCTGACTCTGTCTTCCAAGATGTGACTCCCCAAACCCGGCCTCGATATTCCGTTTTCAATAATGGACAATACAATTAAACAGAAAATCACCAAGAAAAAAAAGAAGCTCAGATGGGACAAACCAACTCCATCTAAACGTCATCTATGCCCACAGACAATGCCGTATACTCTCTTCAGAGAGTTCATTCACTAGGACAGATCAGAAATAAAGCAAGTGTTAGTAGAGTTTTTTAAATTTTTAAAGACTTATTTATTTTATGTATGAGTACAGTAGCTGTCCTCAGACACACCAGAAGAGGGCATCAGATCTCCTTACAGATGGCTGTGAGCCACCATGTGGTTGCTGGGATTTGAACTCAGGACTCTGGAAGAGCAGTCAGTGCTCTTAACCCCTGAGCCATCTCTCCAGCCCCCGCCCAAGTCTTTTTTTTTTGGTTCTTTTTTTTCGAGCTGGGGACTGAACCCAGGGCCTTGCGCTTCCTAGGCAAGCGCTCTACCACTGAGCTAAATCCCCAACCCGCCCAAGTCTTAATAAATGTAAAGGACTGAAATTATACAAAGTAGGTTCTTTGATCAAAATGAGGTAAAGTCCAAAAACGAATACTAAATCTGAGAAATTTACAGAAGACAAAGGTTCTAAGACCTGTTCGCATTCTCCTGGTCTGGAAAGAGCCACTCTCTCAACCGCTGCTCTCCACGCATGGCGGATCCAGAACATCTGCATGCACGTAGGTCTTTTCTTGCCCATTCCTCACAGCAGATACACTGATTCTGACCCCAAACCTGCTTCCTGAATTAAAATAGCTTTGCACAAAGCCACATGTGGTGGCACACCCCTTTAACCCCAGTACTCAGGATTTCTCTGAGTTTGAGGCCAGTTTGGCCTGCCAGAGTTTGGGGGGGGGGGCTGGGATTTTTTTTTTTTTTTTTACATTTTTTTAACAATAGCTTTGGAATGAAGCAGCCTTTGCATTGCATCTTGCAACTTTGTATTTCCCTGAGAAAAATGGTCAGAGCCCAGTACTTGCCGTCTGTAGCCAGTCTACAGAGTATCCTAAATGCACTCTCTGAAAGACAGGAGCTAACATTTACAGAACCCCTGAAGCAGGCTCCCGACAAACCCTGATTCACAATTCATTCTTATGAAGCGCAGAAGGATGGACCCTGCCTTTCTACTGAGGGAACTCAAGACTCTTCTGTGAATGTGGCAGAAGCAAGATCCCAGCGCTGCATGCCCCCAAGGTCCCTCCTCTTTCCACCATCCCACACCTGTGGCTCCCAGAAGGAACAAACAATACTTCTGAGAAGCTACAAAGCCAGTATGGTCTCTGCCCCCCTCCCACTCCAACCCCTCTTCTTGGGGAACATTTTCAGCCAGGGTGTGGTATATCACACTCCTCTCAAGAGATGACCCAAATCTTCTAGCAATAGATCCCTACTAGGGATACTGATGAGAGGCTCCTGAAGGGAGAGGAGCCCAGGGAGTGCACAGGCAGTGGGGAGAGGAGCCTACACAGATAAGCTGGAAGCCACAGGTCAATGGGACCTCAGTCAAGTAAAGGCCTCTCACCATGTCAAGATGGCTTCTGCCTCACTCCAGAGCCAGCTGGCAAAGAAGCGCTCAGCTGGGGAAGCCGAACAGGATGTCCATGCTCCCCCAACCTAACTCCTCACTCAGCACAGTAATCCAGAGAAAGACATTTGTCTTCAGACACAGAGCCAGGAGCATACCAGGGCTCCAGAATCAAGGACTTCAAAAACAAAGCTTCATGACTTCATTTAAGAAGGCCCCAGCTCGGCTGGGATGTGGTGGTGCACGCATTTAATCCCAGCACTGGGGAGGCAGGCAGATCTCTGAAAAAAAAAACAACTCCCCCCCCCATAAAAGAAAAAGAAAAAAGGCCCTAGTTCTTGGCAAGACACCAAGGAAAACCTGAAGCCAGGGTTAATCTACTACACAATTAGAGCTTTCTCCGTGGTACTAAGAACTCCTATTTAATCCTCAGCAAACCTGAAAAGTTCCAAGGGGTCAGAGGTCAGGGAAGAAAGGCATCCATGGAGCCAGGCCGCCTGTCTCAGTAACTCTTTCTGCAAACTTTCTCCTTGAGACTCGGGCTTGAGGCTCTAGTTTGAGTTGATGGAAACAAGACCACCAGGCAAACAGAAGCCTCCACAAGACTTCTCCCTGCAGACTGTGTGACAACCATGCTGATGATCCGGAAGTGTGGCTGGCTGGGAAAGGCCCGGTAGGTGAGTAGCTCCTTAGAGGCTACAGTGGTTCCCATGCCTGGGGATCCTGTGGAAGATCTGTGTCTTCCTTCAGGAGCTGCATGACTCCCATACTTTCCAGTACTAAACCCACAAGTGCCTTCAAAGTAAAGCCTGCCCTCCCCAAATCATCTGATACCCCTTATCCATTCCCCTGATGCCCTGACGTCTGAATCGAACCAGTTCTGTGCTTGAGTTCCTACGCAGCTTCGGCCCCAACTCCCCAGACATCAAGCATCAGATGCACGCCCAGGAAAATCCTATCTCTGTGTGAGGTTCCATGGCTTCTTCTGAACTTAAATTTGTAAATAAAAACTGTTCATGGCGCATTCTAAACAAGGGAGAGGGAGATTAGCAATCGTACTCCAAGATCTCAACGGAAATCTGTTTCACAGCCGAAGAGACCAAGGCCCAGAGAGATAAACCGACCATGGATTCATGGTCAACTGCCTCAAGAACATACAGATGGCTACTTGAATAGAGCTGTGGCCAGGGCTGCCAAGTGGATGCCCTCACATTTGGCACCTGTCTTAGTCACTGTTCTATTGCTGTGAAGAGACACCATGACCAAGGCAACTCTTACAAGAGAAAGCATTTACCTGGGGCTTGCTTACGGTTCCAGAGGTTATCACCATGTAGGGGACATGGGACAAAGGCAGACACAGTACTGGAGAGGCAGCCGAGTGTGCTATATCCAGATCCACAAGCAGCAGGTAGAAAGTTGTTCACAATGAGCCAGGTTAAAACCTTAAAGCCCACCCACAACGACACACTTCCTCTCCAACAAGGCCACGCCCACTCCAAGGCCACACCTCCTTATCCTTCTCAAATAGTCTCTGGTGACTAAGCATGAGTAAACAGATGAGTCTTGGGGGAGGATGGCATTCTTCTTCCAACCCACAGAACCCCTTCAGCCCTGCCAGGTCTTTGACAATTGTTTGGCTCATCTCTTCTGGTCAGTTCTAGAGAGGGACAAGACCCGTCTGGTTGCCAGGGTTGGCATGGAGGATATTGGGGTCTGCTTGTCTGAAGTAAGAACAAAGAATGGAGATAAATGACTATGTTCTCTGATCCTCCCAGTGACCAAGAAGCACAAAAACTGGCTGCCAGGAAACATGGCTCCTGGCATAGCTGCCTGGAACATCTTTAAAAGGCTGCAGGGAAGGTACAGAAAGCTGCCTGTCTTTCTCACCTAAACACCAAGTCAAGCATCAGGACCTTTCTCAGGCCCTGGTCAAGATGCAGGATCTCTGCCAAATGCTGGCACATTCCTTGAATTTCTCCTGTCTCTGAGCAGCTGCTGTAGAGCCTTTTCTCCTGTGTTGATTTATTCTTTATTGTTCCTGAAATACACCCAGAGGCCTTTGGCATGCCATGCCAGGCACCCGCAGAACATTCAGCCTAAGCCCCAGTACACACCAACCAGGCACTCTGGGACCCGGGCCAAGCTAACAGGAATGACAGGCCCTAGGGTCAAACCCAGCAGTAGGAAGACACAAGATCCCACCTAACCCCTAGTCTGCAGTCTGCCAGAGCTTTTCTTATGACAGTAGAGGCTGGGGTACATTTAGTCTGAAAAGCCTAAATCAAGCCTCGTCACCACTTCCAAGCATGAGTGAATGTCCCAGCCACCCCCAGACCCAAGCTTAACACTGGGTTCCTTCCCTCCTTGGCCCTAAATCTCCCCTACCCATCAGCCCAACGGTGCCCCAATTCTTACTATCTTAACTGAGTTCGGTGGGTGAAGCCCTATTCCCTGCGCATATGCAAACAATCATAGGGGAGCTGTGCGGTAAGAAGGCTGAACTGTGTGCAGCCTCTCCTGTCACTAGCCTGTGTGAGCCTTAGCTTCCTTATCAGTAAGTGAGCACCAGAGTATTAGAGCTACTACGGGATTAGATGAGATAACATGTAGACGAAGGGTCTGCACAAAGCACTGGCTCCATGCAATTTTTTTTTTCCAGAGCTGAGGACAGAACCCAGGGCCTTGCACTTGCTAAAGCGCTCTACCACTGAGCTAAATCCCTTCCCCTGATCCATGCTATTTCATTCCCTCTTTTGCTAGAGCAACGAATGGTTTGCCTCTTCCAGCTCCACAGCTGTCTGACAGCAGCTCTGGGCAGTCTATGTGGAACAAGGAGACAAGGAGTCCCAGAAACAGTGTTGGACTCTGCAGACACACAGGACATCTGGTCACCAGACTCATGAGAGAGAGCTGGCAAGAATTCCAGAGCACAGGCAGCAGGCCTCTTCTAGACTCAACTGGGCCAGCAGAGACCACAGGGACACAGGAGGACAAAAGTCTTCCCCAGAGAACACTGGCTGGACTTTCAGGTCCACTGAGATGAGAGTCACCACCCTCCTGGACTCATTCTAAGGAGAGCAATAAAAGGGAGGGCGCCACAGCCTGAGAGACGCTGGGAACAGGGATGGCAGATGTTGGGCCTGCTTTCGAAAGTAAGCAAGTCTGCCCAGAAGCCGGGCCCGGAATGTCCCACAAGTGGAAGTACCAGCGTGGTTATTTTTGGCACTTCTGCCCAGAACCTGCAAGGAAAAGCTGCCACTAGTTAACATGGGAGGGCTGTTACTCTCAAGAGTGCAAGCTGCACCGGGGACAGAAGGTACACCAGCAGCCACCATGTAGAAGGGGCCTTTATTCACCCTCCCACCCCTGTTCTTCTTTCCCTGTCACTGCCAGATCCTGTGTGTGCCCTGTGTAGCACGAATACTTCTGCTTTCACTTAGATCCAGCTCCCCAACCACACTGCCAGTGTGTGTGTGTACACACGCGTGTGCGCAGACACAGACAGACAGACAGACACACACACACACACAAATAACCATGGAGCCAGTAGAAGACTGAGCCACACCCAGAAGCTTAGACAGTATTCCTCTTGGTTCTTCCGGCAGAGCAGTCAGCCCTTCCAACTTCCAAACTCCCAGGGGAGTGACCCTGAAGACAGACACCAGATGCGCATCCCCCCCTTCCCACCCTCCCAAGGTGAAATGGGAACTGGCAACTCACAGTCTCTTGGCCTCCATAAGTGGTAAGGCAAGAGTTTAGCTCCCCCACCCCAATCTCTTCCAGCTCTGGGAAGACTCCCCAAGGCTGAGGAGCCCGGGATTAGAAACTTAGGCCTCAGACCCAGTGAGGTCAGGTGAGGACGCAGGTGCTCCATCGCCCCAGGAGCTGCCCCGGGAGCTGCCCCGGGAGCTGCCCCAGGCTGAGAGGGAGTGTGTTCGGGGAGGAGCTTAAAACACAGGCCCACCTGCACTGCAGAGTGTCAGCACCTCTGAGAGCTCCGGTGGCTTTCCCTTCCCAGCTGGCAAGTTTTGGCAACAGTGGGCTGGACTAGGACTCTGCCTACCCAACCTGGGAAAAACTGAAGCCTAAACCCCTTCCCGAGTTCCCTTATCTCTGGAGGCCATCTCCGGGAAGGATCTGGATGGCCTCAGGGAATCCCCATCTGGCTGCAAGCCTACAGTGCTTCCCCTCCCTTCCAGCCTGGGTGAACAGACCTCACCCAGACTGCTCCCTCTCCCTCCCTGAGACTTGGAGGGAGAAGCAATGTCAGCCACAAGCTCCCTGTGGCTGAGAGAAAGGCAAAGAGAACACAGAGCACCATCCCGACCGACTGGCCACCACAGGAGGTGCAGTACAGGGAGAGAAAAGGCAGCAGCTACCAGGGAAGCATAGCCATTAATCCTGGTCCTCCACACCAGTCCTTACCTGAACCGTAAGCAACAGGCTCTCCTAGGGAGACCGTCCCTACCTGGCAAAGGTCGGCTCTCTGCCAACTGACTCAGGACGGTTTCTTTCCTGTTCAGTGTTTCACCTCATCCCTTCTCTGACTGCAGCTGGGACAAGGACCAAGGTGCCCTTTGATGGGACAACGCCCACCCCAGCCCCACCCAAACCTCGGTCCAGGTCCTCCTGTCAGGGTTCAGATGAGGAAAAATCAAAAACAAACAAACAAAACAAAGGTACTTTTTCCTAGACTGCACAACACTTCTGCCAGCCCAGATGAGGTTTTCAGAGGCCTGGGAGAGTACGTTCCTCAGGGAAGTGAGCCCTCAACCATCCTCGGCAGGGACAGTTCCTTGTACCAGCACAGACCTGGGTAGCCCAAGGCCTAAGGAGCTAGAAAATAAACTTCACCTGAAAAAGCCACAAAAGCGGCCCCAGACACTGATTCCCACCACAAGCAGGACACCCTTCATTTCCTCTTCCCCAGTAGCAGCAAAAGGCCAGCAGGCATTGGGGCTGCGCCTAGTGAACAGACTGTTAGCATCTACTGCAAACCTACTTACTGTCAGCCCATCGATTTGCATGCAGTCTTGTTTCACCTTTACAGCCACCGTACAAAGTCCTGTTCTCTCCATTTTACAGAGGTGAAAGCCGAGGCTCAGGAAATGAAGCAACGCACAAGGCCACACTGCGAGCGCAGAAGTGGAGTAAGAACCTGGGTGCTCTGGGCTCATCCCCACGCATCCGCCAGGCTTCCTTCAGTCACTGCCAGGTGACGGTCCACACACCCTTCAGGAATGGCAGCCCGGTGTGGAGGCGGAAGCGGGTGTGGACCAGTTTTGCTTGATGGCTCTAGAACTTGAATTGATGCTCACCCCCCCCCAACTGTAACAGTTCCCAAGTGTGTGACTGTGAGAGCTCAGAAGTGTACAAGTGTTAGGGGTGGGAGGAGGACGATCTGGATTCCACAGAGCAGTCTCCAACACAGAGGTCGTGCTGTAATGCGTCTGATTCATGAAGTGAGCTCACGGTCTCAGTGTCCCGAACGCTGCTCCAAATGCAAATGCAGGTCCCCTTACTGAGAACTGAGGATTTCAGCAATCCTAGCCCCAGCCCAGTTTCCTTCAGCCTCACAGAGCCTGTGATGTGCAGAAGCAATCTCCAGGGACAAGCCGCCACCGGCTGCACTTCCTGCAGTCTGCCATGAGTCAGGAAAAAGTACAGCCCCTCCACACACCTGTCCCTGCACCAGTACGTGTACACACACACACACACACACACACACACACACACACACACACACACACACACACACACAACCTGTCGTAGCCAAAGCAAATGGCCAGTTTAGTGGACCTCCAGGCAGGAGACATTGTAACTCACTCTGATGGACCTGTGAGGTCAGGATGATGGGGACAGGCCAAAGGCAGAGGGGTGGTAGGGAGCCAGCTTTACCAATCACAGCCAGAATCCTTGTGGTAGACTGACCCTTTATGAAACCTAAGGATGCAGTGGGGTGGTCCCTATACGAAAGAATCAAGGGTCCTCCCCGTGGCAAATCTTTTTTTTTTCCTTTTGAGACTGAGACCACTTAGCCCACCCAGGATGGATGGGCTTGAATTCATGAGCTCAAGCAATCCTTCCCACCCACCCCACCCCCACCCCTGCCTCCCAAGCATCCGGGACTGAAGGGGTGTACCATGAGTCTTGGCAAGCACATTCATTTGTTTACGGCTATCCCACACTCATTGGCCTAACTCTTCCCAACTCTCACTCACTATACGCCAGGCACTGTGGAAAAGAGCACCGAGCTTACACTGAGGCAGAAGCTATCAATGTTTTGCGTAACTCAGTCGGAGCCCTCACAGCGACTCTGTGAAGGGGAGCCTGTGCTTCTGATGCCATACATGTGTGCATGTCCAGAGGGCCTTCAGCAGGGACGTGTGAAGCAGGACTAAAGACAGGAGCAGGAGCCTTCCACTTTGTCACGCCCCCACCCCTCACCCCCACCCCCAGCATCTTTTCTTTGGCTGACACCATATCAAGGCTATAACCATCTGTGGTCCAGGTCCATAGGGGCCCAGCTAGCCAGGTGCACTCTCCAACTTCTACCTACCCCTGTCTTCTTTCAGAGGCCTTGGCTCCAAGGAGCCTTTCCCCGAGTTCTGCAGTCATGGCAGGCCCTCCACTGCATCTAGTTACCTGTTGCCTCCCCGTCTTCTGTTTATTAAAAGCAGCAGCCCAGGGTCAGACACTAGGGCTATTTTTAAAATCTCATGTTTAAAGGTTAAACCTTCATCCTGGTGGGCACTCCAAGGAACTCCTTCTGGAATTGAGGAGTTAGGGTTCTACCTGGTGCTCAGAGCTGCCACAATGGCAGCTGACCAGCTTCCCCAATGCAAGCTGTAAACCTGGGGGCATTCTCCAGGTTCATCACCCCTTGACCCCTGGGAGTTACAGACCAGAGAAACCAGCCAGAGGCCAATCCAATTAGAATGGAGACCGGGCCAGGGCTGTGCACTGAGATAATTTATCACAGTAACTGAATGTTTACACCCTGCAGAGCAGCAGAAAGAGAGGCCCCAAAAGTTCCCAACCTAAGGTCTGTCTGTCCATTTTGGCTCTGGAGTCAACCGACCTCGCAAAAAGGGTGCATTTTTCTGATGCTATGGGTACATATATCATACTTTCCTTGGGTGGACTAAGACTGATGCTTCACCCCCTCAGATGAGACACAGGGGTTGGAGTCAGAGATCAGAGATACGTTTCCATCTTCACCAAACCCTCTTAGCCCTAGTGAGGATAACCCAGGCCTCTAAGCCAGGCTCCCAGGGATAGATGAAGCCTCCTCTCCCCTCCCCAGACACAGTTGCCACCGGGATCTCGTACACACACGTGCTGCGGTGGCCTCAAAGACCAGTCACTGCTCCCTTATACTGCACAGAGGTCCGAAGTGGGATGGTGGAAGCAGGAAGTGGCCACCGAAGTTGTAGCCAACAAAGTTTAAAAAACGAGGCAAGAAACTTCCCCTTTCATCTTTCCAGCAGCTCCGGCCAGAAGATGATTTGGGACACTCAGTGGCCTCCTCCAGGTCTGCCGTGGTTCGGAGGCTTGAAAGCCCCAAGTGCCCAAAGTTCTTTAGCGTCCCAGAGTCTTTACTTAGAGCCTGGATGGGGGGCGCAGCATAGGTCCACATGCCCCTCATTGTGAACGTTTGGGGCGGGAATGATTAACTCCATCGAGCCCGCCATATGCAGGGCCCAGACGAACCCGGGCTCCAAAGCTCAGGACAAGCACCAAGGAACACAGCACCCGGCCAGAGACGCGAGCCTGCGGGGGCGGGCGAGCCTGATGACAGGTCTGAGGTGCACCAGCAGCGCCAGGCGCGCGGGTGAGGCGGCTCCACGACCGTCCTCCGGCCCGGGCGCGTTCAGCACTCCAGCTTAGGCCTCTCCAGCACTGGCCCCAGTTCCCTGCCCCCATCCCCCGCACCCCTCCGCAGGTCTGTCCCCGCAAAGTCCCCGAGCCGACCCAGCGCCCCACACGCTGGAAAGAGAAGGGGCGCCCTCTCTAAGTTCTCGCGGTTCGCGAGCCTCTCGTCGCGCCTCCCCGGTTCGGCACGCCAGCGGGTCCCTGCGGTCACCACGTTTCTCGCGCGCGCGCAGGAGCAACAGCCGCGGTCCCCCAGTCGCTGGTACCCGGGGCAGAGAGACTAGGGAGGGCTTCCAGCCGCGGCCGCGCCTGGGTGGGCGGGCCACGATCGAGCTGCGTAGCTGCACAAACACGACGAGGCTGAGCTGCACAGGCAGCTGCGGGCGCGCGGTGCGGGCCAGGCGGAGGCGGGCTACGGCGGCCCACGCACCCGCTCCCGCCGCCCCGCAGGCCGCAGAAGTTGGCCGCCGGAGGCCCAGCGTGTGCAGAGCTGCAGCCACCGCCTGCATGGTCGCCCGGGGTCCCCTCGCTGGCCGCACCGCCTGCAGGCCTCGGCCGCCAGCCGAGCAACACCACTTACCCAGCTCCCACTCGGCCTCCGGCCTCAGCAGTGCCCCTTCCTTCCGCCGCGGGCCGCCGCCTTGGGTCGCCTCTGAAGAGCCCAGTCGCCTGCACGCACTCCCGGATTTTAAAAACAAACAGGCGCCGTCGCTTCCCCGCGGCGTTCGCAGGGTTTCAGCCAAGCCCGCGCTTCCCGAAGCCTGGAAGTTTGCTGGCAGGGCCCGGGCGGGACGTGTGTGCTGTCACCCGCTGCTCGCAACGCGGCAGCCTCGGCGCGCCCCGCGCCCTTACAGTCCGCCTCGAGAGCGCTCTCCCTCCCTGCGTGTCACCCCCAGTCCTGCGATGCAGTGTCAGGATTGCACGGCTCTGACTCATCGGTTGAGCTCACAGCTTGAAAAAAAGAGAGAGGGCGAGAGGCAAGAGCGAAGGAGGAGGACTCGCTGGCGTGCTACAAAGGATTGCACAACTCGAGGCTGGGAGCTCCGAGCGCCCAGTGGCTGGCCGGCGCGCGCGGCACGGCGGCGAGCAGGAACCAGCTCTACCACTTCATCAGCACAACTGTCTCGGGGCGGCCTCTCCGCCTGCAGGCTCTGCGCCGCCCACTTCCTGCGACCAAATAAGGCTAGGAGGCGTCTTTAAACCTCCGGGCCGCAGCCGGAGCTGGGGATTTCCAGCAGACCTTACCTCCACTTGCAAGGCTGTGGCCACCCTCCCCCCAAACCCCACCGCCTAGGCCTGAGCCCCCATGACTCTTCTGTAATCAACAGGCCACGCGGCTTGTTCCTCGCTCATCAAGGTCAGGAGGAGACAGTGACGAAATGTTTGGAAACCCATCCAGCCTGCCAGGAAAGTGTGTGTGTGTGTGTGTGTGTGTGTGTGTGTGTGTGTGTGTGTGTGTGTGTGTGCGCGCGCGCGCGCGCGCGCGTGCGCTCGTGCACGCGCTCCATGGTGAAAAGGGCACAAGGCACTTTCCTCCACAAAGAAAACTGACTTTGGATGCAGTAAAACATGCATAATCCTCTCTGCGGCAGTTTATTAACAGCCTTCCTGAGTTATGATTTCTAGCCATCAGCCTGCCCATGTAGGTTATAGGGAAACCAACCTTGTCTCTATAAAGGATTTACATGACCATTAGGAGATGAAAAGAGCCAGAGTAAAATTCTCACAACCTAGGCCAAAGTTGGGCGACTTTGACTCCAGGTCTTCTTAAACCACGCTGACATCATTTCTGGCCCTAGCCCGTGATGCTTCTTTTCAAATTTTGGTGGATGATGGGAAACTTCCAGAGCTGAGGGAAAGTCAGGTGTGTTTTGCTGCCTATACGGTGTTGCTTCTTAAGATGAGTCAGAAGGCTTTCCTTTGAAGGAAAAACCACTGAGGAACACACTGCATTCTGGTAGCCACTTTCCCCAGCGTCCAGTCCTAAGAGTCGGGTGCAGCCTTCCTCTCAGAAGCGGAAGGTCAGCAGACTGATTCTCACCCCTGAGATTGCAGAGCCTGAGTCTTAGCCCTTACCTAGGGAGTGCGTGGCACAGACAACTGGGGAATCTTCCGCACAGAAACTTGCAAGAACTAAGAGGCATCATCCTCACCCACCTCTTTGCTGGTTTCACCTCTGTGCACCTAGAAGGACTCCTCCCCAGAAGACAAGGGCTTATCTGTCCTGTTATGACAGGTCAGAGAATTTTAGCTACAAAACTCCAATAAGTAATGCCAGAGGACTAGGCCAGATGACCTCTTAAAAAATTAAAGATCCATAATTCTGTGACCGTGAAAAAAAAATGGAGGAGCCTGGGAAACCCCTTCCTACAAAGAAAAGTCCAGGCTCCCCAGTTTAGCACCCACTATGACAAGTCTCCAAACACTTCCCCACACAGCGACTAAACAGCTGTGCGAGAGTATTTTAGCACTCTCATTCAACGGACAGGAGCACAATTCAGAGATGTCGACTGCCTCACAGAAGGCCACAGAGTAACTCAGTATATCTCTGTCATCTCTCTTCTCTTCTTCTCAAAGAGTAGGCAGGCTTGTGACCAGTTGAGGGGACTCAGGTACACAGCCCCTTAAGTACAGGCTGGCCTCTCAGTGCTCCTAGCAGAGGCTGAGTCTAAAAGTCATTTTGGTTTTTCCGTTTGCAGTTTTCTTCCTCCGTGCGACAGTTTATCCACGTGAGGAAAGCAAAAGCAACCTCTTGGCCTCCATTGTCCACTGCTGCCGTTAAACCTGCCTCACGACCTTGCAGAAGGCTCAGCCCCTGCCGCTAACCAGGGCCAGCCCAGAGAAAGCCCCTAAAGAAAATACAAACTGGCCTTGGAACATCTCAAAAAATGACCCAGTCGAGAAGCACATCCCTAGAAGAGTCTGCCACCATAGAGCCCAAGCACAGCCTCAGTAACGAACAGGAGCTGTTACTCTTAGCCAGCACTGCTCAGTCTGATCTCAGAGGGCTTCCTCCCTACCCAGAGCAGCATGGGGAGGGGCAGGTGGCAAGACATACGAAAAAGAGAAGTCAGTAGCCCTGGGGCCAGTTCAGCCTACCTTGAGCTGCACACTTCTTCACTCAACAAAATTTCTAACTTTGGGCCACCTCAGAAAGGGGGTGAGGAGGCTATCCTGACTATGATAGAAGCGTCCCTCTCAACAAGCACACGGGGTGGTATGAGGGAAGCTATGGCCTTTCTGGGAAAGCCTTAAGGGTCAGTCTTGCTGCAATGACAGAGCAAAATCGCTGACTTATGGAAGTTTTGGTTTTAGAGGTTCTCCAGTCCCTCCTACAAGCCTCTGGGGCAACCAAGAAGGTTGCCTTTTAGAGCTGGGGGGAGGGGAGTGAGTTTGGGGGATTACACACAGAATGCCATTTTTTTCATACCACCCCAATTCTTCACAAACCACAGGGAAGAGAGGAATTCAGGGTTCCAGTTCCTGGTGTATCTGCTAAGAAACACTCCAGTGAGCAAGGGACTGAGGCCTGGACTCCCGGCTCTGAATCCATCTGAGACAGAGTGTAGCCTCACGGAGGCTTCCTGGGACAATAACGACTCTCACAGACAGCTCAAAATGGCCATCCCCTATGTCCGGTCCATTAAACACTTCAAGAAATGGTGGGGAGAGGCTAGAGAGCTGGCTCGGTGATTAAGAACACTAATTGTGGGGCTGGAGAGATGGCTCAGCGGTTAAGAGCACCCGACTGCTCTTCCAGAGGTCATGAGTTCAATTCCCAGCAACCACATGGTGGCTCACAACCATCTGTAAAGAGATCTGATGCCCTCTTCTGGTGTATCTGAAGACAGCTACAGTGTACTTATATATAGTAAATAAATAAATCTTTAAAAAAAAAAAAAAAAAAAAAAAAAAAAAAAAAAAGAACACTAATTGTTCTTACAGAGGACCTGGCTTCGGTTCCAGGCATCCACATGGTGTCTCAGAACCATCCATTCCAGTTCCAGAGGATCTGACACCCTCTTCTGACCTCCACAGACACCAGGCACATATCTGGAGCACAGACATATATGTAGGCAAAAACATTCATAGAATTTAGGTAATTTTTAACACTGTTCCAAAGCTGTATTTTCTGGTACCTGAGTAAATCACAGTGGATTTTATAAAGAATGGCAAGAGGTTTCCCAGAAGCCATGGGGCTTTACTGCTCATCCACCTCCACTGAGTGTCTGTAGGCACTGTTCACCACTGACTGAAAGGTTTTAGGGCTGGGCTGTAACTCAGTGCGTGAGGCCTTGCATTTAGTTGCTAGGGGAGGAAGAGAGGGAAGAAAGGAAAGGGTAAGAGGAGAAGGAAATAGTAGTGGCAGACACTCTAACCACAGATCAGGAGGCTGAAGAAGGAAAATCAAGAGTTTGGGGGTATATTGGGCTACATAACAATGCAGAGAGAGAGAGAGAGAGAGAGAGAGAGAGAGAGAGAGAGAGAGAGATTGAGATTTTCTTCTTTCTATTCCCCAAGTGTGCATGCCCGTTCTTTCTTTGCCCCTTCCCTTACTCACTGGAGTCAGCACGGGTGAAGTGTTAACATTTACTAGGCAAACAAATACTATGGAGGGCTCCATACGCCCACAATGCCAGGTTCCTAATGTCCTACTTTTATTTCCCTTTGTGAAGTAAAGATGCTATCTCTAGGACCTCCTTGCCTAGAGTTCCAAGAGAAGAGAAAGTTGTGGTGAAGATAGGAAACCAGGACTGAATCTGGATCCTGTCTGAAATAAATAAATGTTCTGCACAGCTGCAGGACAGTTGTCAAGCGCCCCTCACTTGGGTTTTTTTTGGTTTGGTTTGCTGCGTTGTTTTTGGTTTTTTTGCCTATAACAAATCCACCATATTTTAACGGTTTCCAACTGTTATTTCTCTATATTCCTCCCCACTACCTTCTCCCTTTCAAGAACTTAATTCCAGGGAAGATCCTTACATACTCTCCTACCCCAGAAAGTCCTAAGACGAGCTCCTGCGGGACTCTGCCAGATGGACTACTATCAACATCAATTTGGTGTCTTATCTGGGGCAGGGGGGGGGTTCTTGCAAGGCTGCCCCCACTCCAAGCCTTTTGTATCCCTCCACCACACCTTTCCGCCACACTGTGTTCTTGAGCTGATGAGGGACACGCCTCTCTGATGGCTGTGTCTTCTCCCCAGGCCTTACCAGGTCCTCCCTGACAGAGGGCACAACTTAAAGCCACCTAGTTTCGAAATTAAGCTAAGAAGCTCCTGCATTTGATCTCTTTCACCCCTGAGAATGGGGGACTCTCCTCTTTGCCTCAGTTACTTCACCTGTTCGAGGGAATGCCTGCCTACCAGCCCCCAGCTGTCCGCCTCCCTGGGTACTTCCCTCCCGCCCCCCTCTACAGGCCAAGCCAGGTTGCCTGTGCCTTTGTCAAGCCTGAAAGGGAGCTTCTATAGATGTCCCCAGTTGCTCCTGTCACTCTGGGAGAGAGACATCTGGCTGGCTGCAAGGAGAAGAACAAAACAGGTGTGGCTGCCAGGGAGGGCTGAGCAGCAGGACCAAAGGACAGAGACACCCTTTCTTTAAGAGGCAAGAACCAGCTTTCCTGGTGGCTCACTTTAGTCCCTGGGCCACTATAGAACCAGCCCAGCCGGGGACAGTCTCTCCTGTTAGCCCCTGTCTGGAGCTCAGTTTCTCTACATCACCATATCATCACAGTGAGTCAGGAAGGAAGGGATCCCCAGGGATCCAATGTGTGCAATGGAGCAAGCTTTAAAATAAAACCTAATATCGATAAGTCATGAACTGAAATCCAAAATCCTTAGTTACACCAGTGCTCAGGTCTAGTTCCAAATCCTGGCTCACGCTAACTAGCCGGATGCCCTTGATTTGAGCAGGTTACTTAAACATTCTATTTGCTCCTCTGCAAAGTGAAGACAAGAGAGTTTTAAATGGCTGGCCCACACCAGGTCTTTGATTTGAGGAGGCTGTCCTCTCCTCACCTCCTAACTGGTCTCTTTGCTTCTGGCTATTCACATTGTATGACCCACAAACCATCAGATTCCTTAGTAGTTCCTATCACCTACGGCAGAAAGCTGAGGCTGTGAACCAGATCAATTAGCACACTCAGGATCCTGGGACCATCCAACATCCCAGCCTGTCCCCACAGACAGACAACCTGAGGTTCCCCAAGATGTCTCCACCTCACTCCCACTTCTCCTCCTCTTCTCCTCAGCAGCAGGTAATCCATGTCCGGGTCTCCCAAGCAGATCACAGTTTATAGCACTTTCAGAATGCCTTCCTTTATTCCCCCAGCAAGGGAAGCTCATGCATACATAGGGTTGGAGTTCTCCGGAGTTCCTTTTACCAGGTTGGCAACTTTGCTGATGGTTAAAAGGTCACTGCTGTCCCCACCAGAGGAGCTGCCGGTGGGACTGGGTGGGACTGACTGTGGCGTAGCTGTCTGTGCTGCAGAGGCTGCCTGTGGGCTGTAGGTGCAACCTCTGAACAGCACTTCCTCAGTAAAGCCCTGGTACCCAAACCCCTTCTTAATCTCCACGCCTACATATTGGTCCTTGGGTTATCTTTACCCCATCATCCGCACATTGTCCTACTCTGTTTGCTAACCTTCCCTGGGACAGAGCATCACGGGCAGACCAGAGCTCCTCCAGGGCACAGGTTAGACCCTGGTAGCCCTGATGTCTACAGAGTACCTGCACTCGGTGCATACGAATGAAAAGTTTTGGCAAGAACTTTAATAAAACCACATACAGAGAATAGATCATAATTTAATGGTTACTTTCATTGCTGTTCTATCTTAGCGCCTCTTATGAGATCGGGATGCTTGTTCTATCTTAGCGATCTCTTATGAGATCGGGATGCTTGTGACCATAGATACCATGTGTGTGTTACTGTTTGGTTTGGTTGGATTTTGGATTTTGGTTTCTATGTGTAAGAGAGGGCTTTATACTATGTTGCACAGACTGGCTTCAAAGTCCTGGGTTCAATCCATCCTCTAATTCACCTTCAATACTGGGCCTATAGTCCTGTATGGATGACTTAATTGCCAGAATTTTCCTTTTAAATTTTTTATTTTAGCCTGATGGTGGCGGCACACGCCTTTGATCCCTGCACTCAGGAGGCAGAGGCAGGAGGATCTCTGTGAGTGGAGGCCAGACTACAGATCAAGTTCCAGAACAGCCAGGGCTACACACAGAAACCCTGTCTCAGGAAACCAAATAAACAAAACACGCATTTTAATATTTTTAATGTGTGTGTATGTTCATGGACATGCACGAGCACGTATGTATATTTGAGCCCAGGTGCTGGCAGAGTCCAGAAAGGGGGATGGACCTTCTGACGCTGGAGTTACAGGTGGTTTGACTCAACCCATATGGGTGTTGGGAACCCAGCTCAGGTCCTCTGCAAGAACAGTATGTACTCTCAGTTGTTGAGCCCGGCCCCATTTTCCCTTTTTAGCTTGACATAAAATTATTTAATAGAGGGGTTGGGGATTTAGCTCAGTGGTAGAGCACTTGCCTAGCAAGCACAAGGCCCTGGGTTCAGTCCCCAGCTCCGAAAAAAAGAAAAAAAATTACTTAATAGAATCAGTGGCTCCTTAAGTTCATTGGTGTATGATATTATTATTACTGACATGTGGTCTTCTGGGTCTTAGAGCTCACAACATGAAGTCCACTTCGTTATGAGGCCTCGTGGTTAAGCTTGGTAGCTGGTAGGCATTCAATCTCTTATAAAGTAACCTACAAGTTTCCATGGAAGTGAACGACTCCAGTGTCCACAGGACGTGGTGTCCACAGGTCGCAGGCCCATAGCATGTGGTGTAGGTTCTGGACTGAGAAAGGTAAGCAAAGGCCTTACCTTGATTCTCACTTTTCTGGATGACCTACAAAGGACCTACCCGACACATCTACCTGGGGCATGCCTGACCATCAGCACCCTGAAAGGAAGCCATTATCCCCATTTTATAGAAAAGGAATCGAGGGTAGAAAAGGTGACGTCACGCTCCCAAGGTCATACAAATGGATTCAACCTTGGACACACATCCTGTTTCCCAAATAAAGCAGCTGAATAAAATGAGGGGATGACCCTGGGGAGCCATTCTCCCTCTTTGTCAGACCCATATATTATGCTTTATTTTTAACAGACTGCATTGCCAAGTTTTTGTTTTTGTTTTTTCAATCAGGAGCTTTCGTGTTTGGAGAAATGACTTAGCAGCTAAGAGCCCTGACTACTCTTCCAGAGGACCTGGGCTCAATTCCCAGCACCCACAGAGAGGCTAAAACCTTCTGTGACACCAGTTCTGGCAGATCTGACACCCTCACCTGGCCTCCTTGGGCACGTCACACAGACAGTTCACAGACAGGCACACAGGCAGCCTATAGGCAAATCATATGTGTAAAATTAAATAATTAAGTCTCAAGAAATGTTTTAAATAAATGAGAAGATTTAAACTGAAAGTTAGGGTTTCTGTTTTGTCATGAGAAAGACAAACAAAAACCAGCTGGAGCCAGGTAGTGGCGCAAGTCTTTAATCCCAGCACTCGGGAGGCAGAGGCAGGAGGAGGATCTCTGAGTTCGAGAGACCAGCCTGGTCTACAGATCGACTTCCAGGACAGCCAGGGCTTTATAGAGAAACCCCATCTCAAAAAGAAAAACAAATAAGCAATCGGTTGGCACACCGCCTACATCCACGCTTCCTTGGGGTAGGAACAGAGAGGTGTGTAAGAGGCATGGCAGAGACTTGGCTGTTATACATGCTGATCTGATGCAGTTCCTCATCATTCCTAGGTCATGGGTCACTGCCGTTCTTCATCCCACTTGTGCCACTTTGTCATTTCATTCTCCTAGTTCCCTGATGACCCTCAGAGCAGAAGCACCCCAGGGCCCTCTCCCACTCTAAAGCACGGGGCTTCTCTGCAGGCCCCCTCTGGCCAACCAGCCTCCAAGGAGTTCACCTCTGACCCTCCAGCAGAAGCTCCCAGACAAGACCCTGCCTCTCCTTAGCCTCCTGCCCTTCAGCCTCTACTCCAGGGCTCCCCCCCACCAACCCTGTCACATGTACCCCAGCAATCAAGAGGCTGAAAGCCAGAGTCACTAGGGTGGTCAGCCCCTCAGGTGTGAAGGTGAATCTGAGGAGGTTGAGGAGCAGACCCCAGTCAGGCAGGAAAGGAGGAAGGACTTCTGCAGTTGAAGAAGATGAGCAAGGTTCAACACATGCGGAAACACAAAGAGCAGATCATTGGGAGGAAAACTACAGTCTCAGCGAGATTTTAGGATATGCAAATTAGAACACCATTAAGGCCCCATTACAGCTGAGTCAACTTGAAAATAAATAAATAAGACAAGAAAGCTGCTATTGGGAGGGCTTTGGGGAAGCAGCTGTACATACACTGCAATCGGCTTAACTCTTCCTAGAATGAGAGCTGACCTTGTCTTGCAAGAGTCTAACACTCTGTCCCGGCATTCTGATTAGGAGACTCCAGTTCATGAAAGCAATCGGACGCTCGCAGCAACTGTTCGTGGAGCGAAGGAACGGAAATCTACTTTGCTTAAGGTATGACACAGCAACAGGCTGAAATGTGAATGGGCTCGATACACAAGCCCATCTGACGAAATCCCGTCAAGTGTCAAAATGAGCCCAGAGAAATGTGTAGAGGCCGCTCTGCAGACACCCTCAGGAGCATCAGACGTAATCAGGTGAGAAGTCTGAGCAGTGCAAACAGCTGCAGTGCAATATTTGTCCTTTCAGGCTGAGGAGGTCAGCTTAAATAACAAAGGCCCGCAGGGGTTCCTAAACCAGATCCAGAGCTAGCCTGGGCCAAGGTCCCAGAGGGGCAAAGAGGCTCAGCCCCAAGCATCCCGATGAGGATAGGAAAAGAAATGCATACAGGTAAAGGAGGGGAAATGGATGGGGCCAAAGGACCCCAGAACTTTTATTTATCAGGACAATTTTGAAAGACACCTCTCACAAAAGGAATGAAGTTACCCAAATAAACCCACACCATTTAACCCCACACAGTCTCAGTGCATGTGTGTGTGTGTGCTCTCGATTTTACTAATACCTCCCTTCAGCAGCTTCTGGGGTGATACGAAGGCTCTTTGTGGGCTAGCCTAGGAACCCAGAAACCATTTATAGTATTGTTTCTGTGGAAATGTGTCTCAAGCTTCAAAAGAACCAAGCAGCTGACAACCCTGGGGCACACACATGATCTCTAAATTAGGGAACTGAGATGGGCGGGCCCTGAGCTCAGGAAGACCTGCAACTTAGATTCTGCAGCAAATTAAAATCCAGCCACCAGCAGTGAGCAGAACCAAGCCAACTGTCAGGATTGAGTGAAGATGGAGGCAGAGTACCTACGGAATGGCCACCATGTGCCAAGGGAATGTGACAGCCTGCCCCTCACCCCCACCCCGACTCCAATCACATGCGTGAGTGAGCATTGCTTGTCCCAGAGGACCCCAAACCATCCTGAATATCCCTCATGAACATCCAGGCAAGTCCTGAGCCCACGTCCTTTTTCCAGCTCCTCCTGGACCTCGGCAAACCTCCAGCCGTAAGGTCCTACTTCAGTGTGACCGCAGACCAAAAGAACTCCAGATCTTTGACAGTTCTGGAATTTGGTTTTTAGCACACATATGCTTGAGATAGCGGAGTCCCAGATAGGCCTGGACATATCCAAGCCTATCTCTGAGATCTGTTACAGTGGCCCTTGTTCTAGCAAGCTCCAACCCGCCCGCTCGCCCGCCGGCTCGCTCAAGATACACCCTAAGCTCTGCAGCTCCACCTCTAAACCCTGCCAGTGAATCTCCACTTCCTGCTGAGGTCACAATCCTGGACTGGTCACAAGAAAAGGGCAAAGAAAGGGTCCCCAGACAGAAATAATATGTGTCAAAAAAGTCCCCCCACTTTGAAGAAAAAGCTGCACAAAATGGAGCTAATATGGGGGTGCAGGGCTATTCGCAGGGCACAGTCAATTTAAAAAAATGCCCTAATATGACAGGGTCATCAGAAAAAAGTTGGCTCTCAGCTAGAACACAGCTCCAAGGTGCAAGCTGGTGGCAATGGGGACTCAGACATCTTCTTTGATAAGCCAAAGGTGAACTGGATGAAGGTGGAGGTTTTATAAGGGCCAGCATTAAAAAACAACTCTAAGTGTAATACTAAACTATGTACTACAATGGACACACCCGAGACACTACCTCACCCGGGCCCCACCTGGCTGACGCTAGGCTGTAGAGGTCAGCTTCCAAAGCACACCCTGCTACCTGTTAGGAACTGCAGAAGGAGAGAGCCGGCTCTTGCCACCGGTGGCTAGGGCTTGCAAGTGAGTGGGTGGTTCAGGGCCTCAAGGGCTACATGCTCACCCTACTGGCTGGTTCCCTGGAAACTCAGGTGTGAAACAACCTCCTGGGTCTCTGAAGCACCTGGAGTTTCATGAACCAGCGTCAGGAGGCAGGGCCCTAATGCTGTTAACACTGAAGTTACGGTGTGTGGTCAGGACAATCTGAATTCCCCAGCCCCAGCATGCCCCAGCAGTAGTAGCTGATAAGCAAGCCCGAGCAGTTGGGCCTTGCTGGTGGTAACAGATGGGAGGCTTGGCCTCCCTCCCTGACCTTCCCACCCATTTCCGACGGCTTTGATGTTGGGGCCTAATCTTTTTTTAAGTATAAACGCATACATCAAATATACAAATATTGCAAGCACGGCCTCTTCACCTAAGTCCGGCGTTTGTATTACGTCAACGTATACTCTGACCAAGCACTGAAGACGTCACGCACTCACGAGCATATGCACAGGCGGTTTTATGTTTCACTTAGTGGCATTGAAATTCAGCAACATTTCCCCGCGAATTAGCATCACTTTCATATCAATGCAGCACAACACTCCCCAGAATCCAGGTATCATGAATTATGTAGCCACATGGAACCCTGAGGCCGTTAACAGTTTGCCTGCTATTTTAAACAACACTGCCACAAATACCTTTGTGCTTATAGCTCTCTACTCCTCTTTAGAACTATTCCCTTAGAGTTAATTCCCAAGAGTGGCTCCAATAGGTGAAAGGCAATTAGCATTTTCTTCCAGCTTCAAGCTTGGCATTTAAAAATATATACTGTTCCCTGTGAGTTACCAGGTTGTCTATTTTCCAGAGCTCTTCTGTCAATACCTTTCAAATCCAGCAACCAGGGCACGCAGCACTGCCACAGCCACAACCGTTGCCTCCGCCCCGCCCGTGTGCGTGCGTGTGGTGTGGTGGGGTGGTGGTGGTTTGGTACGTACGTGTGGTTTGTGTCTCTATATGCACACAACCAGTATGTCCCAGCAATCTTCCTGCCTCCACCCCCATGCCCAGGCTTGCATTTATAGGTATATGTTGTCACGGCCAATATTTTATGTGAATGTTAGAATCCAGACTCAGGTCATGCTCGTGTAGCAAACGTTCTTACCCACTGAGCCATCTCTCCAGCCCCCTGTATCTACTCTTAAAAATGCATACTTTCCCAGGGCTGGAGAGATGGCTCAGCAGTTAAGAGCGCTGGCTGCTCTTCCAGAAGACCCCTGGTTCAATTCCCAGCACCTACAGTTACTATCTGTAACTCCAGTTCCCAGGGATCCCACGCCCTCACCCGACATACATGCAGGCAAAACACCAATGCACATTTAAGAAGAGAGAGAATTATATTTTAAAATGCCTGCTCTTCAGTTCCTCTGTGGGTGGGGCACCTGGAGTAATATCCTACGACTGAGCACCCTGTGATGCTGGAAGTGGCATGACCACTTTGTTGAAGAGGAAGAATGACAAAAAGACATTTGGAGGACTAGACAGTAGAGGGCTGGGTGGAAAGAGAGACGAGCGGGTCCCACAGAGATAAAGGCTAAAGCAATGTCCACACACTTGCCATCCTAAAAGAAACTGAAACCTCTCTAGACATCGGCTCACACATCTGCCACCAGGCTCCCCCTGATCTGATCTGTCAAGAACAAAGATGGGCTCCTAAAAGGAATCAGAAACGCCAGTACTTCTAGGTTCTGGAAATGTATCTAGAAACAGCGTCAGCCATGCAGATCAGCACCGGTCTAGCAGGCACGCACTTCAGTTCTGCCCTAAGTTGCCTCAGCTTTGAGCTCATCAACCATAGAAAGAAAGACATTTCCCACAGTACTCTCCAAGTGGCACACAAACCCAAGATGTCTTTTTGGTGAGGGGATGCCTCCATAACCTCTGGTCCCAACCACAAGGCGCCATGAGGACAACCACCTGGCAGGTTGGCAGTGTCTCAAAATGGGGAGCCCTTTGTGTGTTCCAAACCCTTTTATCGACACACAAAGGCCCCAAGTTCCTGCTTTGGATCTCATGCTACACCCTGAAGTCATTATCAGGAAGACAGGTTTCTCCCCACCTTCTAACAGGAAGAACGACCAGAGTGAACAGAGCCTTCATCTAAGAGAGCTTCGTCTGTCTTCCACAGTGGGCTGACCCGATCTCCCTCATTTCCTCTCTGTGCAGAGCATAGGAGAACTGTGAAGTCGCTGAGGGAAACCAGGATTTGTGCTTCCTCCGGTGGAAAGGTAAGTCTACTACCTTTAAACCAGTTCCTCACCACAAACAGATGGTCAGAATGTCTCATCTGAGTCCTTCTCACAGTGGGCAAGCCCAGTAGCTGGGATCTGTATGCTGTAACTCTTTCTGCCTCACCAGGGTCTGGGAAGCCTCAAAAGAAAACAGCAGAGTACCAACGGGTCATTGGTAGCAGCAGAGGCTAAAGGTGACTGAGGGGGTTAGGAGCTGTCCTGCAGACAACCAGTTTGGCATGCACACCTAACCACCAGGTCCCACTGCGTGCACATCCTCTCAGGCTAGTTTCAGTAATGGAACCCCTACTGTGTGCCAGGCACAACTCCAGGCTAGTCAGACTCCAGACCTACCTGCATCAGACTCCCAACATCTCTCAGTTAGAAACTGACTCCAGAACCTCAAAGGTGGTCGTTTGGTGTGGCTCAAAGGAGGCAGTGTGGAAGCAGGTGACTTCTATCTGGCTCTGTGGAAGTCTGCCAAGAGGGAAACGGGCAGGGAGGGCATTCCGCACGGAGGGTACAATGAGCAAACGCAGAGGGGAGTGACAGCAGGCAGAGGCAGTGAGGACCTGGCTCCCACAGGAAGGACTAAGCTAAGGCCATAGGGCTGCGTGCAAAAGGAGATGGGCTGGGACTCAAAGCAAGGGCCTTGGTGCTGTTCTGAGGAAGGTGGGGTTTCTCCTGCAGGATGTGGGCAGCTCTAAGGGTTGTTAAGAAGGGTAACAAGACTAGAGCTGTATTTTAATAGACTAACTTGGGTCCCCTGAGACTTCATTTCCGCTTTAATGCTGCCCTAAACACAATATATTTCATCTCGAGATGCACTGGCCACGTCAGTGTAAATTAGCTCAGAGTCGATATGACGAGGAGCGCAACCTCTTGCCCCCAAAGCCTGGCAACCCTGACCCAACATGGGTCCCAAAGCTTCAGCATCAGGAAGGAAAAAAAAATCCTGAATTCCTCTTTATGGTTGCCACAGCTAAGCACTGGTAAGTTCAAACCCGCATTTTTCTTTTCTTTTTACAGAAATTAGTTCATTTGTCTAAGGCTATTGGAACCAAATGGTCACAGAACCCTTCCTTCAGAGAGACAGTATGGGGACAGGAAGGGGGCTGGAGCTCATAAGAACTTTTGGGAAGTTGAGCAAGGATGTGACAGACGCTGACAGTCCCAGGCAGACAACGCCCAGCTCCTATCTCAGGGGGAAAAGGCTGGGTAGAACATCTTAACCTAGATTGACATCTTCAGAACTGGGGGGGTGCCCACTACTGGGGCACCAGAGGCCTCAACTGTTTCACAACCCAAACCAGAGGTCAAACACAAACCCCTGGTCTGAAAAGCAAGATGGTGCCCTCCCAAATACCTCATGATGCTGAGAGTCACCTGCAGCCTTGGAAAAGGAACAAAATTCCAGTCATAACTGTTACCTAGAGAGCGCCATGCCTTGGCGCGTGTTCCTGTGGTGCAGCGCTGAAGTTTTCCAAATGGAATCAAAAGTCCCGGCCTGCCCACATGCTGGACGCGCATCCTTTCGCTGGAAAGGCTCCAATTTCAGAGAGGAAGCCCAATTGCTAACAGAGACGCTCAACCCTCCAAAACACACAAGAATTCTAAAGCTCAGCCGATGGTGAAAGATTTGTAAAGATGTCCAAAAAGTTTATGATCAAGAAGAGGTGGATGTTTTAATGGCCCGAGAGGGATGGATGTCGGTCTCATGCTCCCACATCCAGCGCTTCCGGTCCCACCAATCGAGGCGCTAGAATGGGCTCTGGGTTCTCTGGGGGATACCGGCCCACTTGGCATGTGTACTCCTCCTCCTCAGTGTTCCTCAGATACCTGGCCTGAGATCCAAGGGGAGGCAGAGCCCCAGCCCTCACTGAAGAAACTGCGAGCTCCTCAGCTCAGCTCCTGGGGACCAGCAGCAAGCACTGTACAGACAGACAAGACAGCCATCACTGGATGGCTTTACCTAGGGCAGGGGTTCTCATCCTGTGGGTCAGGACCCCCACAGGGTCACATATCAGATCTTCACAATACAATTCATAAAAATAGCAAAATTAGTTATGAAGGGGCAAGGGAGGGGCTATGGGTGGGGGTGGGGGTGGGGGTCACCACAGCATGAGGAACTGTATTACAGGGTCACAGCATGAGGAAGGGCAAGAACCATAGCTCAGAGCCTGAGTGGTGGTACCCAAGGGCAGGGGAAGTTCAGAGCTCATTCTGGAGGG
Organism: Rattus rattus; assembly: GCF_011064425.1. Lineage (NCBI taxonomy): Eukaryota > Metazoa > Chordata > Mammalia > Rodentia > Muridae > Rattus > Rattus rattus. The sequence continues at coordinate 98,295,479 of NC_046160.1, forward strand.
GTGGTACTGCCCAGGCCTGAACTCAGCAATAGTCCAACGCCGGTGTCTTCATCCCCTTGGCTCTGATTCTGGCTACCCTGCTTCTCACAAACCCCGATTGATTTCTGAACCTTCCTCCGGGACACTCAATGAGATACCTAACATCCTTCTGGTAAATCTCCTTTCGGTTCAGCTAAAGTCACCTTCGACACAAGAACTGTATTCACCCTGTATCTCCCATCAGCGCACAGACCCTTGTGGTCCATGAAACATTTCACTCGAGCCTGTGCTTAGCTGGGGATTGTAGCTCAGCAATGGGATGTTTGCCTAATGTGCATAAGGGGACCCTTGCCTCTGTTCTTTCCCTCGGTGAAGAATCTAATTACAATACCTGTAACTACCCCAAAGGATCACAGCCACCTGAGAACCACCAATGTGGCAGTGCTATAAAGGCTACAACTCTGGCTCTTAAACTGAGCCGACGCCCTGCATTAAAAGTACACAAGTCAAAACTAAAACGCAATCCCTGCTGCCCTGGACCCTCCCACCCCATCCCCCCCACCGCCTCCACAGCAAAGCCACCACCACTTCATTTTTTAACCAATAAGTCTTTCCAACACGCTCTGTCTTGACTTCCCGCGGATCAATGGTAGATCTACCTTAACCCAATTTAAGAATCTAATGGAGAACTCTCGTAAAGTGCAATGCAACATAATTTTGTGCACAAAAATCGCAGTCCCTGTTCTCAGCACACGCCAGGCTTCTTCCTCCCCTGGCTTTCCTGACAGCCTGTTTTCTTCCTGGTCTCGCTCGCTGCCTTCTCAGTCTCTGTTGTTAACTCTCTTCAACCACAGCCCTTAGCCAGTGATCTCCCCACTTCCTCCTCACGTGAAATCATTTTCTCTGTGAGCTCCCACAGCTTTCTACGTACTGGTGACACCCCCCCATCCCCCCACCCCCACCCCATAAAAATCTGCTCCAGAATGGCTAACAGACCAAAGAGGCCGGAGAGATGATCAGGCTTGGGGTGGCAGCCATCGTCCTTGCTTAAATGCCGTGTCTTTGGAGTAGCCTCGAGAAAATCAGGTGGGCTACTGAGCCGAAAGGACCAAACCCCACAAACAGTACATTGGGGGTTTCCTGCTGCAGACCAATCTGCCCACTGGACGTCTCTCTCAGATTTCCCAGAGGTTCCTCCATGTCAGTAAGGCCGAACTCAATTTCCCCCTAAGACCTACTCTTCCTTCTGTGTCTTGAGCAGAAATCTGAGCTTACCTTTTGACTTCTTTGCACTGAACGTTCAGTGGATCCATCAAGCCAACTCCCTTCTATCTTTCTCCCTCTTTCTTTATTTTTTTAAAGATTTACTTATTTTATTTATATGTTCGTACACTGTAGTTCTCTTCAGACACTTCAGAAGAGAGCATCCCATTACAGATGGTTGTGAGCCACCATTCCCGTTGCTGGGATTTGAACTCAGGACCTCTGGAAGAGCAGTCAGTGCTCTTAACCGCTGAGCCATCTCTCCAGCCCTTTCTCCCTCTTTCAAGGACTGTAACACCATCTCACTATGGCCTTCGGGTTCCCCCTTCCCCAAGGTCCAATTAATCTCTGTGCTAAAGTTCGAGTGAGCTTTGGAAAGGAAACGCCCATAACCCCCATCCCCCTAGGCACACACACCTATGTGGTGCTAGCTGCTCCCCACTGTCTCTGGAGTGGTCCAGACCTCTCTGCTGGCACCCACAGCAAGTCCGCCTGTGCAAGCTCACGACCCGACTGCTCACTCCCACCAGTGCTCGCACTTGGCAATCCGCTCCGAAGCAGATCTGTTGCACCTCCAGGCCTTGCTGAGCTGTTCCCTGTCTCTACACCGCCCTGGCTCCCTTTGCCAAGTGGTGGATGCCTCCTTGCTTTCAGATTCTCAGGCAGCTCAGGCAGCCCCACCTTCATTTTTGTGAGGGGCGGGGGTGTGTGTGTGTGTGTGTGTGTGTGTGTGTGTGTGTGTGTGTTGCTTTGTTTTTGTCAAGGCAGAGTTTCTCTGTGTAGCCCTGGCCATCCTGGGACTCGATCTGTAGACCAGGCTGGCCTCCAGCTCAGAGATCCTCCTGCCTCTGGGATTAAAGGCATGCACCACCACCGCCTGGTAAGCCTCTCCTTCATTAACTCCATGACAGCCATAGACCCTGCAAGGTCTAAGTAAGGTCACACCAGGCCTTCCCTGACTTTTCACTCTCCCTTGACCCCGGGAGAGATAACTAGTCCTGAACACTGAATAACCTAATGCTTAACTGCTCTTGGATGGTGTGCCCCACTGCCCCCTGGGAGAATGCAGATGTGGAGTGGACGCTTGAACTTTCCTCATATTTGTATCCCTAGTGCTTGCTTTCTTCAACACCGCGCTCTTGCTAAATGAATGCAGCTGAGAGAGAGAGAGAGAGAGAGAGAGAGAGAGAGAGAGAGAGAGAGAGAGAGAGAGAGAACCTTGTAAGCCACGCAGTGCAAAGTTACCGCTATGGCTGTGACCAGATTTCTTCCCCACAACTAGAGAAGTCAGATTCTAAATGCCCTCTGCTGGCACACACTCGGCGAGGTGTAGAAGAAATCTTGAGGCCCTGCCTCCTCTAAGACAAGGTACAGGTGTGGCTGGTTGCTCCTGAGGTACCCCAAAGAGCATGCAGAAGACACAGATCCACACTGGTTCCTTCTTTGCCAGCCTCTTCCTGGCCTTCGGCTACAGAGTGAGGCACTCCTCTACATGGGCAGTGCCCTCTCTCAATCCCACATCAACTACAGGCAACCCAAACACAAGGCTTTCATCTGTAACCCTAGGTGACCGCAGTGCAGTTTAAAGCCTGCTCTGCGAATCTCCCTTCCGTCATCCCCCGAGTGCCCATTTGAAGAACCTTTCTAGCTTAGCTCCAAACAGTTATTTCCTAACTTACAGCCCCCATGGTCTTCCCAGGAGGCAATGGGCTCTCTTATGACGTTCATTTACATTAGACGGATTCAAATAGCCAGGCTTACTAGGAGGGAGGAGAGAGAGGAGGACAGGGGAGGGAGCGAAGGGGATAAAGACAGAACATAATAGAACAAGGGTTAAAATAAAAAAAAAAGCCACTTAAGCCTGCCTTTCCAATCAGGAGTAAGCATGTGCTAAGAGCCCCAACTCTGTCGTGGTGGGGTATCCCGAGGTAATTGTTTCACCATACTGGGTAATACAATAGCATTTAAATGAACTACTATTTCATACTCCATATCCCTCTTCACTGGTGTTCAATCTTCTTCTATAAATAGAAGGAATTAAGCTAAATCTAAGTATCACGAGTCTATACGATGCAGGCACGACAGTGCAAACCTGTAATCACAACACGTGGAAACCTGCAGGAAGAGCACAAGTGGGAAGTCAGCTTGAACAATGAGCTAATTCTAAACTCTAGGATGGTCTGGATCCAAGGAAAGACCCAGGCTCAGAAAAGGTGGGGAAAAGCGATTATCCCTGCTGTGCACCTGGTACTCACTAAAGGACTCTCAGGTTAATCTTGATTATTTTTGTATGCTTTACCTTATCTACTGTCCCACCAAATTCCATTCTCCCAGGGACAGTCACACTCACACGGCTCTACGCTCTGGGCTTCACCCAGCTACAGGCTTCTATGAGTCTGTGGGACCCACTCACAAGAGCTCCACCGCTGTCCCACAACACTGGCCCTGTTAACCAGCTGTTTCAGGGCATCAGGTCTGTGTTGCCGGGCCTTCTCTTCATTCCTCCTGGGAGCTGGATTTCTATGTCTGGCTAGACAGCTTAGGGGAGGGCTGGAGAGATGGCTCAGTGGTTAAGAGCCCTGACTGCTCTTCCAGAGGTCCTGAGTTCAAATCTCACCAAACACATGGTGGCTCACAACCATCTGTAATGGAATCTGATGTCCTCTTCTTGTCCATGGTATTAAGACAAAAGAAAAAAAAAAAGAAAAGAAAAAAAAGCTTGGGGGACTTAACAAATTGCTAGCAATTAAAAATCAAAGGCTAAGTGACTGGGGGTGCAGAGGTAGAGAGGACACCTTTAATCCCAGCACTCAAGAGGCAGAGGCAGGTGGATCTCTGTGAGTTCAGGGGCTGGCTACAGAGTGAGTTCCAGGACACTCTAGGGGCTACAGAGAAACCTTGACTTGAAAAACAAAAACAAAGAGAAGAGAAAGAGAATCTTGTATTGAGGGTGAATTTGGCATATTTGTTGCGAGGGCTGGAGATAATCCAAGCACCCTCTGTACTGGAAGTGACTAGTGCCATAAATCACGGCATTCACACAGCAGAATAGAGTTCAGCCCGAGGGAACGAGAGGTCGCCTCACCCGGACTGGTATGGAACTATCTCAAAACTTCCGTGTGGACTCATATTCCCCTCTGCTTGCTAAGACTACAACCGGAAGTAGCTGAAAAACTGTCACATTTAGTTGTCTAAGAGAGAGAAACTGGGGGACTGCAGGCATGATGGGCGTGAGAGGATAGGCTCTCCTTTCCAAACTTTATGTAATCACATCATCAAGTTGTCTCTTTTGTGCATGTGTGTTTGTATGTGTGTGTGTGTGTGTGTGTGTGTGTGTGTGTATGTGTGTACACATGCATGCATGTGTGAGTGTATTCATGGTGTGTGTGTGCATGTCTGTGTGTGTGTGTGTGTGTGTAGTGTATGGATGCATGAATGTGTGTCCATGTTCACAGGGATGGCTGCACATGTGTACAAGTGTGCACATACATATGAAGGCCAGAGGTTGATGTCAGGTGTCCTCCTCGACTGCCTGTCACCTGCACTAAGGCAGGGCCTCTCACTCGATCCCAGCGCTCACTGACTTAGCCAGCCTGCTGCTGTGATCTGAGCTCTGCATCCCCGGTGCTGGGATTTCAGGCCGGCCATTATGTCCTTAGTGGGCACCGAGAATCCAAACTCCAAACTAGCATGGCAATTACTTTGTTACTGAGCCATCTCTCCAGTCCTACGTTAATAGTTTATAATAGCTTCTGGGCTTTGTGTTTTTCTGAAGAAGAGCCTTTCTCTCATAATTAATAATATGTATTTTTCTAATCCTCTTCAAATATATGTGTGTATGTATGTAGAGCAATCTCTTTTGTCTCTGTCGAGATTATTTTGACTTATTTTATCGCATAACATATCATTTGAATCTTGAACTATGCAGATATATTAGTTTCCTAAATAGGAAACGGAAAAATGGGGGGGGGTAAGAATTACACCTATAGGGTGTGTTTTATAATATGTGAATTATATCTTGAGAAGAAAAGAGAAGAAAAACCTTGGGCAGGTGACATGGATCAGTGGGTAGAGACCTGAGTTCAATCCTCAGGAGGACCCATCAGGGTGGGGGAAGGGCGCTGTCCTCACAAAGTTGTCCTGACCCCCACACATACACGTCATATTCATGCACATCCACACCCACTCACACACATCACATATATAATATTTTTAGGAAGAATCTCATTTACAAGGTAAGGTCGTGGGAGTCCAAGCCTAAGAACTGCTCTTACTCAAGCCCCCTGTCAGAGCTGAGCCAGTTTCCCCCCAAGACTCAGTTCTCTCCTTTAGCCTCATTCTAGAGGTCAGCCCCTGATTGCACAAAGCGAGCCTGCAGCCACCTGGGAAACAGCCCACCTCGAGTCTTGCCTCAGGTTCCCTCCAAAGGTCAGGCCAAACTAGAGAATAAGCCCTCGGCCCTTAAGACAGGCCCCAGGGCATAGCAGGGCATCACGGGCAGGACAGGGCACCCAAATCAGATCAAGGAGGAGTGAGCTCCACTACTGCGAGACAGATACTATCTGACACCCAGAGAGAGCGAGCAGTGCTAGACATGGGGAAAGCTAATGAGGTGAAGAGTCAGAAGGGTCCAGGGACAGGCTAACGGGCAAGGGAGGCAGACATGGAAATGTGTCTGCAAGTAACTCCAGGAATCATGGGGTTTGAGGCTTAGCTTATGTGCATACCTATGCAGAAGCAGACAAATTCAACTCTAGCTTTTTGTATCATCACCATCATCATCAAAACCACCACTACCACCACCATCATCATCATCATCACCACCATCATCATCGCCACCACCATCATCACCATCACCATCACCACCACCACCATCACCACCACTATCACCATCATCATCACCACCACCATCATCATCATCGACACCACCACCACCATCCATGTATAGCAATTCATGTTTACCAAAATGTTCTGTAAGTAGAGGAACAGGTCTATATATAAATATATATAGATATAAATATATATAGATATAAATATATACAAAACAGGAGCACCCAGCCTAGTTTTGAACTGATCACTGTCATTTATCTAAAGCTACGTTTAAGAAGCTGAAGGTCTGAGCAAAGCCATGCTCAGAAGAGAGGCTGAAAACCCCATTACTGGGACTAAGGTTCTCTTCAGCAGAAGGCCCCAGTGGTTGTTACCAGAGTCCCAGGCAGAGACTGGGTGGGGCAGGGAAATGCCAGGGAAGGGAACAGGAAGTCAGCAGGGCTGAGCCAAGTGGAAGAGAGGAAGAGGGAGGTATTCCAGGCCTCCAGGAATGCATGAGAGGCCAGCACGCTTGCCACCAGTGGTTGGACAAACACCCGCAGCGGGTCACTGGGTCAGGGCTGTGATCTGAAGCAGGAGAAAAGCGGAGGCCTGACTCCTGTGTGGAAGGCCCTGACCGCCAGCCTAGAAGTTTGATCCTTACCATGGAGACAGTGGGGAGCCACTGAAGGCCGCCGGGCAGAAGGATGATCCTTGCCAACTGGCATTTAAGTTAAGATTACAGAGGAGCCCTTTATCTGAGGCTTTGAATAAGCCTCGTGTGTACTTCAAGTGGTGCTTAAGACACAAAGTCCTAACACTTTGGCCCCGTGTCGTGTGGACCAGAAAAAGAAGGTTTAAGGGTCTCACAAAGAAACGCTTCATGGAGAACTCAAGCAAGGGCTGCTTTACAGAGGGAACCGAGCCCGCGTGTGGTTCCGCACGGCCAACCGCAGCATCTGGAAGATTACAGCACTTTCTTCAGAGTGTGGAATGTCCTCTTCAGCCAGGGCTGCTCCACCTCCCGCCTTTGGAGGTGAGTTATGTCAAAACACTGCATCGGTCGTGCAGGGCCCAAGGCAGCAGGAAGAGGCAGAAAGCTAGAAATAGTTTCAGCTTGGACCACATTAAGGGCCTTCCACACGGAGACCACCTTCTTCACAAAATCTGCTTCTCCCAGGACCGTTTTGATTTTATTTTTTTTCCTGGAGTTGCTGAACTCCAGAAACATCCCCCGTACCATTTCCTATTGGAGCAATAAACATATCTGTTGCCTACGTCAGGTTTTGAGTCAGAGCTTGGTTTTCACTGCTGATTCTAACTGTGCATGGCAAGGTAGCAGGAGGGGCTCTGGACTGAGCAGAAACGTCAAGCGGTTCCCTAAGGTGGGGGAGGACCGAGTACCACCATGGGGCAAGTTCTTTGAACCAAGGCAAAGCCTAGTGAAGCAGGGAAGGGCCTGAGTTCTGTGTAAGACTCAGTCAGGCCAAACTGGAGATGTGGGGACAGACTGCTGCAGATGACTCCACGGCTCCGGGAGCAGAGGCCTTGCAAGAGGCCCCTCCCTGCCATCCTGCCAGCCACACCAGGAAATCTTTAGTGTTTGCAATCTCATCAAGGACATAAAAGATCATAAACTCAGAGTTCTCTTCCTCTGGGGGGGTCAGAAGGAAGCCTGCTCCTCCCTCTCTCCCTCCCATCAATCTTGGTATCACTAGGACCTCACTGAGGCGGGTTTTCTGGTCAGGTGACAAGAACCTTGACAGACAAGTTCAGTAAAAACTCAATATGCCCCTGGGCTAGTGGGTTGTGTAATTCCAGGCCGACTCCTACTGCAGTGGGGCTTTTGTTCTAAATCCATTCCCCTGTGGCTACTGAGGAACTAGACTTTCCAGAACTCTCCTGATTTTACATGTTTTTCCTCCACTCTCTGAAAGCACGCAGATACTGTGCCTGAATGTTATGATGGTCTAGCAAGTCGTCACCATGCCAGTGACATACAGATGACCCAAGGCTGCAAACCAGCAGTTGGCTTCCAAGTGAAATTCCACTGTTTGGCTTGGGAAACCATGACGGAACAGCAGCAAGTTACAGTCACCCATTCCTGCTGCTCTGAGCAGAGGGCCAGGCGTGCCCTACAGGGGGTGGGTGCCAAGCGGTCACACAGTAACAGAGCAGGGAACAAGCATTGTCTGGTGACTCTCAGTCCAGGACAGACTGTATGATTGACATTTGAGGTGACAGGAGAATGGCCTTGCACAAATCCAGCACTCGCTTCTTTGAGTGTGTCAGGATTATGCAGTCCTCCATGACAGTTGACGCTCTCAAGAAGCTGTTAGCCTTCTCCTGTGTGCAGGTTGGGCCCCTGTGGTGGCCTGAATGGGTATGACCCCTGCAGACTCATACATTTAAATCCTTGGTCCCTCGTTGGTGGAACTATTTTGGAAGGATTGTGATGTGTGGCCTTGTTGGAGGAGGTGTGTTGCTGGAAAGTGGACTTTGAGTTTTCAAATGCCTAGACTGGGCTCAGTGCCCCTGACCCCCCTCCCCCAACCTTCTGCTTGTGGATCAGATATAAGCTCTCAGCTCTTGCTCCAGAGCCAAGCCCGCCTCCCCACCATGATGATCATGGGCTCACCCTCTGAAGCGGTGAGCAAGCCTCCCATTAAATGCTTTCCTTATAAGTTGCCTTGGTTACGGTGTCTCTTCCCATCAATAGAAAAGTAACCAAGAGAGCCTGTTTCCTGCAGGGCAGCACTTGGATAGATAGGAAGACCCCTAGACTGTGGGCTGGACTGTACAGTAGTAGGCTGTACTGGGTAAGTAGGTGTAGGACCACACTACAGAAAACCTGTGACTCACCCTCACCCCCACACCCACGGACAACACAGACACATAAGTCTCGGAGCCCTGGCATATTTCCTTTAGCCTCTAAGCACGCTTCCCCTTTGCCCAGAACACAATAAAGGAATTAGGACCCATCTAAATGTCTGCAGCTGATACTTCAAGGCTCAAAGTCTGGCTGGCCAGCTCAGACATACATGACCTGTGATTCTTTTTTATAGCTAGGTCCAATCCTGCAATTCTGCTAATTCAAACAGCCCTTCCGTTAAGAAGGGTTGGATAGTCACCTCCTATCTCCTTTTCCTGCTGATGTCATCCCACATTTTGTCAGGACGAGTGAAGGTACAGTTCCTGGCACGGTGTTCAGGCTGCCTAAGATATTTATTCTGTAGTAAGTAGTAGAAAGTCTGAGGCTGCTTTCCGGAGTAGGCTCCAAACTCTTGGGAGATCAGCGAGCAGTCAGAGGTTAAGGGAGAGGCAAGGAAACAAACCATCCAGCAAAAGTTAAAGGGTTGGAAGAACTCGGGGACTGTAGTTCAGGCCCAGATCCGCCTTAAGCATTTGCAATGCAAATCTACGTTTTGTTCACCACCACCAAGAGCTTGCACAATAGCGTGTGTATAAACATCCACGCCAACAAAGCCTGACTGTGCAATCACGCTGTAATTACAGACCGGCAGGAAGCTGCTGCTAAGGGACTGCACCATTCAACCTCTAGACATCCCATCTCCAACTGTCCGCGGCCTGTACAAACATTCCTGCACACATCGCCCTGTCCTCGCCGCTGCTACAGCTTCAGGCACAAACTCAGGAACCCGGGCGCCAGCTGCTGGGCCACGCCAAGACCCCTGCTACTATGCAAAGATGTCATAAACTTCTCAGCTGTTCTTTAAAGACCCAGAGCCACGAGGCTATGGAGGGCGGCGGGAACCATCATCAAAGTTTCCAGGCAAAACTCCTGCAGCCCTAGCAGTTTTAGAACACAGAAAAGAACAAGATGCCATGGAGTCCACTGGAAGCGGCTTTCTGGGTTTTATATAGAAAACACTCACATATGTACGTGGGTGTGCTGACAGTTTTTATGGCTAAATTGCAAAGTGTTAGGCCTTAGAGAGCCTACTGTTGGGTTCGGGGCGTGGTGGGGAGGGAAGAAAAGTGCAGAGTCGGGAGGAGCCTGGGGACAAATCGGGTTTTGTTAGTTGGAAATGGATAGGGCTGTTGACCCATACTTGTGAGTTACTCTGCTCTTCGTCACTGCAAGGCCGAGCAAACAAAAGTAGAGGGAAAGTTCCTGTAACTTCCTTCCTGCAACCTGGTAGAGGGCTGCATAGAGGAAGAGAACGTTTCCCGGGGAAACACCGGGAAGGGCTGGAAAAGCAGCTGCACGCAACCCGAAGAGATGGGGCGCGGTGTGTAGGGCTGGCTCCGGTCTCAGGTCTGGGGAGGCCCCTTCCCGGCATCGCTGCGCTCAGGGATCACTCCCGGAGGGGGCTAGGCTGCAGCCATGCCGGTCTCAGACCCAGGCAAAGCAGCCACTTGAGCGCGACACCGGTCGAGATCTCCGCCGCCCTGCCCCTCTCCTGCACCCCCCACTCCCGGCGCCCCAGGGCCCGGCAGGCGACGCCAAACCCCAACGAATTCCGGATCCCCCCTCCCGCCCGGAGCTCCACGTCGGCGCCCCCACGGCGGAAAGAGTACTCGGTACCCGCGACTCACCTGCACGCTGGATCCCTGGGTAGCTCCGAGGGGGCGCGGGACGCAGGCGAGCGCGACCCGCAGACTCAAACTTTGTTGCTCTCGGGACGGCGCAGTCGTCACTTCCTCGCCGAGCAGGCGGCGCGGCCAGGGCTGTGACCCAGCAGCTAGCGCGGCGGCGCGCAGGACTCTGCAGCCTCCTGCCCCGCCCGCGCCCCGGCTCCGCGCGCCTCCGCGCTGCCCCCAGCGGGACCCTCCGTTCTCCGTGCTGCAGCGGTTGGGGAAGCCTCGCCCCAACCCCCACCCTGCTCTTGGGAAAATGCAGTCCGAGACGCCCTGCTCTCCCTTGGGTGTAAAAAGTGGCGTTGGAGCGCAGGGACTGAGTTCAAAGGACCCTAGGAAAAAAAAGTCCCCCACCTACACTCCCCCCCCACACACACACACATACAGGCGCGCGCACACACACACACACACACACACACAGACACGCACAGACACAGTCGGGAGAGAGGAATGAGATAATAAAGGTTTTTATTTCATGTGGTATTTGGACTAGAGAGGTCATGTGTGAAAGCAGTGTGCTATTTTCCTGAATAATACTAGACCTACTTAAAAACTCCAGTCTTCAGTCCTCACAGGTCTGCACAGTTGTCAGTGGCTTTCCCCGGGTGGTACTTGTACACAACATTACCATGCATTGTGTTTCAGGAACTATGTCATCACCCACGTCAGGTCTGGGAAATAGTCGTTCCGTTCTCTTTCTTCTCGGATCCCCACCTCTTCCTTGTACACTCAGGTCTCAGAATCTTTGGAGCCTGATGCGTTCGGGTGTCATCATAAGCCAAAAGTGATTTACAAGGTGGATCCTGGACGCAGGAGCTTCAGGCAATAGTAATTTTGAAGTTTATCACTGCCCAAAATAAATTTTCTCAGCGTATTAAAACTTACATCAACAAAGAGCTGCCCTTTGAGTCTCCGGTGAGCAGTAAGAAAGCAGTTACACAGCAGTGCCCAAAGAAAGACTCCTAATTCCCTTAGGCTGGAGAGAGAACTGGGCTAGCCCTTGCTGTGGTTTAAAAAAAAAAAAAAAAGCAGACAGCCAAAACTGCAGGGCAAGGTTTTCCCAACAGAAACGTTCAGTGAGGCAGAAGCTTGCCCTGGAAAAACAAGGACCCATAAAAGGCCATTCAGAGACCTCAGCTAAAGCTGGACAAAATTTTCCCTTTCCCACTTCCAAACTGTTCCTACTAACACACTGGCCTGACCTGATATTTTCTCCCAGCCCTCCCATCTCCTCAGTAAAGCCCAGAAAGCCCTCTGCTTGAGTGCAGGTTTTGTGTCAAAAGGTGATGTAAGATTAATGAAAAATAATATGTGGGAAATATCCCCACCCCAAGTCTGCTTAATACCTCAGGGAAAGCCACAGACCCACCCAAAGAGTAGAACATGCTGACCCAGACCCAAGCTCTCGAGGCAGCATGAATTCCTCCATCTTGCAGCTGTCAATGCATTGGGTTCTGCCTTTTACTGCGACATTACTGTTACATTATAAATACAAACTGTACAGTGATGGAAAGTAATACTGTTTTAAGAAGTATAGCATAGGCTTAAATATAACTCTTTGACATTTTACTCTAATCACACTGTGATGGAGTGCAGTGTGGAGGCACTCCCCATTTCGGTTTTGGAATAGAACTCATTCCTTACAGCAGTGACCAGGCTTCTGAAGGAAACAGTGTTACTCCACATTTGCTAAGACCCAAGCAGAAAATTTTTTGTTGTTGTTCAGTATTGTGATTCTAAATCCTCTGTGGTAACTTCATGAATATTCAGTATTTCTGCATGCCCAGGAGTAATTAGCAAAGCCCACAAATGGTGTGAAGGCCTGACATTCACACATGCACATACACACTGCTTTGTCTTTGCCTAGTGTGGCATTTGCTGGAGTCCCGGGACATTGTGTGGAGGATGTGGTAGACAGCTCCCTGCCAATGATCTCTGCCTCCTGGCATTCACACCCTTACACAATACCTTCTCCTTAAGTCCATTGACTCAATTCTAACAAACAGAGTATGGCAAAAGGAACGTGATGTCATTTGTGAGGCTGGGTTATAAAGAAAGCTGTGGCTTCCATCTTGGGTCGTCTGTCTCTCAGTCTATCCTGCTTCTTGTAGGGGAAGCCGACTGTCGTGTTCTTAGACAGCCCCTTGTGAAGGAAGTGAGACCTATTAACCACCATTTGAGTGGGTTTGGAAAGGGATATCTCTCTCATATCCAATGTTATCCAAGCCTTGCAAAGTCTCTTAGCCCAGGAACCAGTTTAATGTCCGTAGCAATAGCGGTGGTGGTGGTGGTGGCGGCAGCGGCCGGCCCGGGCGGCGGGCGGCGGCGGCCGGCGGCCCGGCGGGCGCGGCGGGCAGCTCACGCCTTTAGACAGGCAGAGTCTGCAGAGCTCCTTTTAGGACAGCCAAAGCTACACAAAGAAACTCTGTCTCTTTGAAAAAAACAAAAACAAAAAATAAAAAATAAACACAGACAAACAGCAACAACAACAAAACCCAATTACCTCATCCCAGCTAAGCTACCGAGAGGCCTGACCAACAGAAACTGTACAGTGTTTGTTATCTCGGACTGACCTGCCTTTAAGTTTGTGTGTGCATGTGTTACTGGCGACTGAACCCAGTCCCTTGTGCACACTGGGCAAGTGTCTGAAGCACGGAACTGCTACAGCATCCCCAGCCACGCTGCTGTGTTAGCGTAGTTGTCAAACAGCTGCGGGTTACTAGCGTAAAAGCCAACATGGAAGACAGTGGGGGCCCAAGGACAACCTCAAAGGCCACTGGCAATTCCTCCTCTGCACAACAGAACATGAAGAAAAAAACAAGGGCCCTGAGCAGATGTAAGTGCAAAACCTGAATCTGAGCCTTCACTCCTTTTGTTGAACAGAGGTTATCTTTCCATTTAAACTAGGTCAGAGGGTGTGGTCTGCTGCGCCATCCCTGGCAGCCCCGGTATTGGGTGTCACCTGCCTCACAGCACATGCAGATGTCTTTGAGTCACAGGAATTCACATCTGTCCATGCAGCCCTTCTTCCTCCCTGGGAATCTGTCCTAGCTTCTGAGACACTGGCATCTAGAAGTTAGGCTCTGGTGACTTAAAACTCTGGCAGCCAGAAAATGGCCAGGGATGTAGCTCAGTGGTAGCGCTCTTGCTTAACATGTCTGAAGTCCTGGGTTCAAGTCCCACCAAAAACAAAACAGAAAAATAAAGAAAAGAGTTAATGCTACTCTGGGCTAGAGAACATTGGAATGATGGAATGCTTGCCTGGCACGTCTACAGCCTTGTGTTTGATCTCCAGCCCCCCTCCCCCCCGGAAAAAAACGATCACAAAAATAAATTATTTAACACAATGAAATTCAAAATGAAAACTATAAGCCATGCCTGGAGGTACAGGCCTGTAAACCCAACTATTCAGGAGGCTGAGGCAGGAAGGTCACAGGTTCAAAGCCATCCGGGGCATCTTGGTAGATTCTGTCCCCTAAAAACTAAAAAGAGGATGTAGCCCCGGGGTGAGGTGCTTGACTGGTTTTCCCAGGGCCTGCTGTTCGTTCAATCCTCAGAGCTGTAACAATAATGATAACGGTAATGATAATAAATATGAAAACTAGAAAGAAAAACCTGTGATCCTAAGAGAGCAAGGCACCCGCTCTAGCTCACTCTGACAGGAATCGCTTCCCTGCTGCTTCCAGGCCGAGAAGAAAGGCCGGTCACGTGACCGAGGCTTTTGCTCAGTCTCTGGCTGGAGCTTATTATTTACTTTTAAGATACAAAACAAAAACTTTTAGGAAGTAGGAAACATGTCACCCTCCGTTAGCCCCAACTAGGGCAAGTATCTGACTACGATTGCCCTCATGTTCCCCCCGCCCAGCCCCTCCAGCGGAGACTGGCGATTGGACCGGCCATTTCTGGTTTCCCTCCAGAGACACCAGGCTCTGATTTTTCTCGTGTGCAGTGGCTGCAACCGCTGTGTTGCTATGCTGTCATCCGGTTGCTATGACTCGTGAGGTGGTGAATGTGCCAGAACGTGAATCTATTAATTTAACAGGAACTGGGCTCAGCACATATATTCCTTGTTAGATCATTTGCTTTGCTACCTAAACCACAGCCAGTGTCCTCAGCAATGGGCATGTTTCCTGGAGTCTGGCTTTGCAGAAATGTCAAATGCCCTGACTTTTGCCTGTTCGCTGTTTTCTGTGACCAAATTACAGCCATGGAGATGAAGGCAGAGGGGATCCGTTTAGAAAAGTTGTGTGTGTGTGTGTGTGTGTGTGTGTGTGTGTGTGTGTGTGTGTGTGTGTGTAATGGTTAAAATATCTGGTCCTCATTCTTTATGCATTTAGGCTTTCTCTGCAGAAGCATATACTGATGTTAATAGGAATCCCTCTGTGAACCCCAAGGGCTAACTAGCAAGTTCTGAGCTCCCCACAACCGGTCCAGATGTTGTGGCTGCAACAAAAGGGATCCTGTCCCTTTCTGCTGTGCTGACCACATAGGCATTTTCCATTCACCCCTCAGTTACTATTGGCAGAACGATTGCTACTGAGTGTGCTAGGGGTGCAAAGACGAAAGGGACAAAGTCTCTCCCCAGTGGGAGAAAATGACAGACACAGGGATTATGGAGCAGCAGGAGCAATGTTAAAACCCCAGCTTTGCATAACACAGATCTCAGACCAGGGAGGTTAAGTCTGCAAGGGCAGGATCTGGGTTCACTTGCTTTTTTTTAAAAAAAAAAAAAAAACTGTTAAAGATGATCGAGACGTGTTGTATTGAATAAGTACCAAACTGTGTTGCATTATATCAGATATTTACATCATAATTCATAACAGCAGGAAAATTACAGGTCTGAGGTAGCAATGAAAATAATTGTATGGTTGGGGTCACCATAATGTGAGGAACTGTATTAAAGGGTCTCGACAATAGGAAGGTTGAGAAAAACTGGCTTAATCAGAATCACATCAGACACAGAGAGGGGCTCTATCCAGCTCTCCACTGGGATTCAGGAAAACAAAACGAAATAAAACAAAACAACAACAAAGCCGTAGCTAAGGTTGATTTATACCAAGCCAGGGATAGCCCTGTTCACAGTGAATCTGCTTGTCAAACCTAAGAAGGCAGACAGTGGGGTGGAGAGACAGCTCGGCAGCTAAGAGCACTTGCTCTTCTAGAGAACTTGGGTTGGGTTCCTAGCACCCACACCATGGCTCACAATCTTCCTTATCTCCAGTTTCACGAGACCCTCGGACCCTGGGCAGACAGCCCACACATCGCTGTCATACATACGTGGAAGCAAAACCCACGAACACACACACTAAAAGTAAATAAGGAGAGCAGACAGCATCTCTGGACTGAGCTCTCCCGGGTGTGTCAATGCTACACTGGGACGGCTCTCATGGGGCAAGATGACCCTGCTGCGAGTGAGGGGAGGATTGTGGTCCGCCCCAGTGGGAACTCAGAGAAAACTGAGAGCTGACTTGGAAGAAGGTGAAACAGATGTAGAGTGGCTTTGCAGGAGAATGGATCACAGCAGCCCACAAGCAACAAAGACTCCTAAAGAACAGAGAGAACCCGGGCAACTGGTAGACCCATACTGTTAGGAACAAAGTTTCCGCACTGTCCAGGCTGTGTCAGGTCCCATCTTTGGTGCAGATTATGTGACTGTGGACAAATCTGAACCACCCTCTATCAAATGATTCTGTCTCAAAGAAAGAGGGAAAGAGAGGAGAGGGGAGAGGAGAAGAGAGAGAGCACGAGAGCGAGAGAGAGTGAGAGCGAGAGAGAGTGAGAGCAAGAGAGTGAGAGAGCAAGAGAGTGAGGGGAGGGGGGTGTCTAGATGGCTCTGTGGGTTAGAGTACTTACTGCCAAGCCTGATGACCTAAGTTCAAGGCCTGGAACCCTCATGGTGGAAGGAGGGGACCAACTAACTCTTCCAAGTTGTCCAATGACTTCTGTCACACACAGAATGAAAAAATAACAAGTGGGAAAGATCATGCACCAATGAATGAGGTTGGATTCTAGGAGCTAGAGAAAGGCAAAGACACAAATGCTTCCTTGGAGTCTCAGAAAGGACTCTTGCCAGTGCTTTGATTTTTAGCTTAGCGATCCTGTGCCGGACCTTTGACCTAAAAAGCTACAACGCTGATTAAGTAAGTAATAAATCCTATGTTATTTTAAGATACCACACCTCTGGTAGTTTGTTACAGTCATTGTAGGGTATGAAGAATGCAGGGACATTGATTTTCTAAATGGAGTATTTTCTGAAAAGGGTTTGAACCACGCACCAACAGCCCTTGTTTTCATATAAGGACTTGAACAGGAAGCTAGGTGGGGTGGACTAGGCAAAATCCCAGGAAGTCAGGTCATCAGAAGGCATCCAGGTAAATAGGCTGCTAGAACCTCAGTGGCATCAGTCCTAAGCTGTATGAAGCTACGTTGAAAGTACAAGCTGTGTGCAGTCTTCGGGATTAGGCGTGGGCTTTGCACCACACGCCATGTCTTGACATTTCTCTCAGATTGTTCATTATGTCTCTTAAGTGTCCCACTAAGGTCTGTATACTGAAAGCTTGATCTCCTGCTCCTACCACTGGGAGGTAGTAGAACGTTCAGGGGTGGGTCTAGGTGGAAGGAAGTTAGGTCATTGGAAGCAGGTCTTCAAGCAGGTATTGGGACACTAGCCACTTCCTGTCTCTTTCCTTGCTCCTGCCTACCATTAAGTAAATGGTCCTCTTCAGACACAAGTTTCTACCATGATGCCATAGGCCCAAAGCAACAGGTCTATCAAACATGGCTGATGTAAGCCATTTCTTTCATTAAGCAGATCACCCGAGGTATTTTGTTATGACTGTAGAAAACTGACTAACATTCATCAGGCTGGCTACGGTGTGGAGGCCATGTGCAAGAGTGGCCAACAGCAGCAAGCCAGAGTTCTCAACACTCTGTGAAGAGTTCTGTGTACTCAACAGCTCCAGGACTCCAGAGAGGCTTTTTGGACCACCCAGGCTTTGTAAACGCATCTTTCTTTTTGGCCATGAATGGAAAATACGACGTCAAGAGCCAAGACATTGTGCACAGCATTCCTGGGATCTAGGCTAGCCAGCAATGCCTGAGTCCTCTACTGTCCTGGGACTCTGCTTTTTGCTGAGACAGGTGACTGTTGGCTGGCAGGCCCAGTTCAAAGGTCAGAACTCATTGCACAGTGGGAAGGAAGTGTTTCTATAAGTCTCTGCCAGTCATAAATGCTGGTTCTGGGATATCGACCTTACCATACTGTGGGAGGTACCTTCTGGGTTCACAGCCAAGAGGGTTAGGCATCTCGAGGTTACTTTAGTGTTATAGCTTCCTCAGAAAAGAAGAAAGCTTCCTTTCCTGTATATAGTAATATCTAGGGATTCCAGCAAGGAGCTAAGTCTCTGGTCTCCTTAAGCAGTTTTTGTTGTTGTGTATCTTTGTGTACAAAAGTTCTCCACAGTAGCTTCTAGGAATTGTGTGTGAAAGCTGTCGTTTGGATTGACCAGATAGAGCAAAGGGCTCTCTACACACTTCCTAATGTACCCTTTTCTTTGTCCTAATTCCAACTGAGATCTGCAGAAGGCAATGGGATAGAAGGGTCACCAGCTCTAATTACGCCTGTGCACGTGCACGAGTGGTAATTTCATGGAGAGCAGCCTGTCACATCCACAGGAGGACCTGCATCACCTTTGTCCCTCTTTTAGAATCTTTAGGGTTATTTCACTTGGATGGCCTTTCCTGTAATGTTGGGCTCTGCCTGGTTTCCTGACACATTTTTTTGCCCTTTGTACCCAGTTGAAGGGTGTGGTCACTGACTCATTGGCCTGAGTCCAGTCAAAGAGTTACCTCCCACCTGATGTGGTGGCAAAGGGCCTCGAGACACACAGAATGCTACAGAATTGCCCTGTGAACCAAACCTCGGGTCCTGCTCAGGTGCAAGCTGTGCCTTAGAGTTCTTGTCCTAAGCCCTCTCCTCTTCTAGGCCGAGGAGCATGGCTGGGCCTTAGGTATAGACAGGAAGTATCTACTTTAGCAATGTACACCAGTGGGCTTGGAGAGTTGGTCCAACAGTTAAAAGTACTTGAGGTTCTTGCAGAGGCACCGGTTCTATTCCCAGCACCCACATGGTGGCCTATGACCATCTGTAACTCCGTTTCTAGAAGATCTGATGCCCTCTTATGACCTCTGCTGGTAATCGGCCACACAGGTAGTACACAGATATATGTGCAGTCAAAACATTCATCCACATCAAATCTAAAAATCTTGAAAGAAAGGAAGAAGGAGAGAGAGAGAGAGAGAGAAGGAGGGAAGGAGGGAAGGAGGGAAAGAGGGAAGGGAGGAAGGAAGGAAGGAAAGAAAAGGGAGGAAGGAAGGAAGGAAGGAAGGAAGGAAGGAAGGAAGGAAGGAAGGAAGGAAGGAGTCCATATCTCAAACGCAGCCTACCTACTCTATGGCCCATCTAGACATGGTTTCAGATGACAAGGACCATGTCAGGAATCTTGCCTATTGCATCCTGGCGACCGGCAAGCCTTAGCATATTTACCTTAGATGTTGATGAAGATGGCGCAAGATGCACATCCTACCATCAACATCCCTGTGGCAACCTTGGATTTTCCCAGCACTGCATGTCCAGAAAGCAGATAGCATTTGGAAAGCTATACTCTTCTCCCATCTGTGGAGTTATGAGCTTCTCGGGATTATTCTTTTTTTTCTTCTTCTTCTTCTTTCTTTTTTTCGGAGCTGGGGACCAAACCCAGGGCCTTGCACTTGCTAGGCAAGTGCTCTACCACTGAGCTAAATCCCCAACCCCTGGGGTTATTCTTAAAGACACACAAAACGATGACTTAAAAACGGCCCAAAGCCTTTGGGGACAGTGATCTGAAGGCAGTAGGCACAGAAAAGCGAGACAAACGTCAAAACCCACAAACAAACCTCTCTCAGGCTGTTCTTTTTTTTTCTTTTAAGATTTACTTATTTATTATATATAAGTACACTGTAACTGTCTTCAGACACACCAGAAGAGGCGTCAGATCTCATTACAGATGGTTGTGAGCCACCATGTGGTTGCTGGGATTTGAACTCAGGACCTCTGGAAGAGCAGCCAGTGCTCTAAACCACTGAGCCATCTCTCCAGCCCCTCTCCGGCTGCTCTTTCCATGACCAGAGCCAATAAAAAGTGATATGGAGAGAGCAGAGCAGTCGGCTTGGGCCCTGCATCTTCACTTCCATCCCTTGTCCTTCAAAGGAGCAGGGGACCATAGGCTGTTGTCTCACACGCCTAACATTTGCTGGGAGACATGGGTCTCTTGCCTGTTTGCATGCCTGGACAGAAGAGCTACTGGCAGCCCTTGGTTCCAGATTTTGGGCCGTTTTTGTTTGTTTATTTGTTTGTCAACAATTTCTTTCCCAGAGCAAAGTGAAGCCTGCTTAACCGTGCAGAACTTAGGATTCTGATTTTCTAAACTTAAGACTTTATTCTTGCGGGGTTGGGGATTTAGCTCAGTGGTAGAGCACTCTCCTAGCAAGCGCAAGGCCCTGGGTTCGGTCCTCAGGTCCAGGGGGGAAAAAAAGACTTTACTCTTGTGATGTATTTTCCTAAGGTATCACTTAGACATCTCTTCTTTTGGGAATTTTGTACTTTCTCCCTCACAAAAAAACATGTTGGTAGCCTGACTGTTGCTATTATCGTAAATAGATATATTTGGGGGTTTTTGTTTGTTTGTTTGTTTGTTTTGTTTTATGTATGAGAGCTCTATCTGCATGCACACCTGAGTCCTGCGTGCCAGAAGAGGGCATCAGATCCCATTACAGATGGTTGTGAGCCACCACGTGGTTGCTGGGAATTGAACTCAGGACCTCTGGAAGAGCAGTCAGTGCTCTTAACCTGAGCCATCTCTCCAGACTCGATATTTTTTTTATATAACCCAAATCCTGCATCCACAAGACTGGCAGGTTCACTTGCTAGCTTCAGATTCCCCACAGTTACAACACCCTCTCACCTGTTTCTCGTATAAAGGCTCCTCCCCATCCACCAGCTAATTCCCCTCCTACCCATGATCCTCAAGGCCACACTGCTCATTCAGTGTTGAAGACAGGTCAAATTAAAGAGCAAGACCGAAAGTAGGGCAGGACCAAGTGACAGGCTGAGAGATCCGGAGGCTTGCTTTAAACTCCAGAGCACCACGGGATCACTGTAATTCCGGGATCGTTAGCTGTAGGTTCTGGTCAACTGGATGTCCTGATTGGCCATGAAGAAGGCTGTATTTGACACATAGGCCACACTGGGTTTTTTGATGGGCAGTTCTCAACATGCTCAGGTGAACAAACTCTCCTGTCTGTAAATGAAATGAGAGGCTTCGGTCGTTTCCGAGGTATCTCTCGCCAGAGCATTGCTGTTCACACGCTTGTGACAGGGCTGCACGGCATACACATCAGGCACTTGACCTAATTTAAAAATAACGATGGCAAAGACTGTAATACATCAGAGGACGCCTGAGTGATGAGCCCATGTGCCACTCCTGGCTACGTGACATCCTAGAATAAGTCACCTTGCTTCTGCCTGGACGGTCCAGGTACTGCTTATAGACATAAATGACTTTAGATGCCTTGGGGATGTGACTTTAAAGTGCATTGTGAAGAACTCACTTTCTCAGTGCTCTAAACCACTGAGAGCAACTTGGTTGAGTTCTGTGGTCATCTTCCACGAGCCTCTGACGCCAGCTCCTCCAGCCCAGTTTTTTACAAAATAGGAGAGAAGTCTCAATTTCATATAAGCTAAGGGCAACACTGCCCAGAATGTATTTAATAACATTGCACAGCTCTTGTTTTATTTATTTTATTCTGCTTTCTATAGATGTCAGATAGCATAAGTTTTCCACTCATGGTATTAATACATTTTTTTCTTTAAAGGAATGTTAATTATGAAAACACCTAAAATTGATTAGGGAAATGGTAACAGAATATGCATAAGAAAAATTGAATTGTACACTTTTCTCTCTCTCTTTTGCTCTGAGATCTCTCTCTCTCTCTCTCTCTCTCTCTCTCTCTCTGCCCTAACAATGTAGACCAGACTGCCTTCTTCCTACTCAGTGGTGCTGGGACTAAAAGTATGCACGACCACACCTGGCTTCTCTATTTTTGAATATATTATTTATATGGGTGAACTGGATGACATGTGAATTATATCTCAATAAAAATGTTTAAAGTAAATTAAGGCCTTGGTATCTAGCTAAGTCTCAGAACACTTACCTTCCATAAAAAGACTGTTGGATCAATTCTAGCACCAAAATTTATTAATTAAAAGTGTAGGGCTGGAGAGATGGCTCAGTGGTTAAGAGCACTGACTGAGTTCAATTCCCAGCAACCGCATGGTGGCTCACAACCATCTGTAATGGGGATCCAACGCCCTCTTCTGGTGTCTAAATACAGCTACAGTGTACTCATATAAATAAATAAATAAATAAATAAACAAACAAATAAACAAACAAATAAATAAATAAATTTTTTTTAAAGCGTAAATTACCTTCTGTTGAGCTTTTCCTCTAATAACAGCTTCTAGGACTCAAGATTTTCTGTCTTTCCTGAGGAGAGTTCAGTTCCCAGAACCCATATTGGGTGGCTCATAGATTCTTGAAACTCCAACTCATAGGAATCTGAAACCCTCTTCTGGACTCTAAGGGAATGTATGGTCACAATATAGTCACATATCCACTTATACACACACACACACAATTAAAAACAAACCTTTTTAAAGATTTATTTATTTACTATATATAAGTACACTGTAGCTGTCTTCAGACACACCAGAAGAGACCATCAGATCTCATTACAGATGGTTGTGAGCCACCATGTGGTTGCTGGGAATTGAACTCAGGACCTCTGGAAGAGCAGCCAGTGCTCTAACCACTGAGCTTATATCAGCTTTCTGTTCAAATTTTAGCTGACTGTCTGGCATTGAGCCAGTGCTGACCCTTGACTCCTTGAGACCTGAAGGGGTTTCTTGGTCCTACTGGTCTTCTGATTTGATGGTTAATCCCCTGCAGCAGATAACCACACCCAGACTACTTTTCTCCTGTGCTACTGCAGGCCCCCAGTTCAAGTTGCCACCCCTTCTTGACTGGGTGACTGTGATAGGCTTTTTGGTACCCAAATGGGAAGACCTTCTCCAAGTCTGGTGAAAAGCCAGTTTTCCCAAGTGCAACCTGGTTGTGGAATCCTCCTGATTATTCCGCCACATCCCTCATGCCCCACCCCCACCGGACTGTGAATTAGGTATTCTCCTCTCTGCCTGGGTTGGAGGTATCAGGAGCCTCCTGAGCCATCCAGCCTCTCCTCTGTCAAGCTTTTATTTTTCCGTATAAGCCAGTGATGTGACAGTGGGATTTACAGTCCCCAAAGGCTCAAGGTGTGCCGGTCACGTCACTGACGCTCACTAACTAGTAGCCAAGGAATGAACCCCTTTTCTTGTTCTCTTGGTCTGGAATGTGTTTTCTTCCCTGTTGTGTGACCAACTTTTCTTGGGGAGACACAACACACACAGGTCTGTTCACCACAAATAGGGAACCTACAACAAAGCCAAGTAAGGATGCCACTGAAGTCCAGCGTGATGAACCAATGAGCTTTATTGGGGTTACTTACAGAAGCAGAAATGATTCAAAGACAGCTGTATCACCAAAGCCCACCCCAGCATGGGGTGACAGCTCCCTAAAGCTGGGAACCTGGAGCACACCGCACAGCCTGCAGGCAGCTCAACGGGTTGGAGAGGGTCCTCTCCAGGTACCTCAGTTGGTCTAAAACTCCTCCAGGTCTAGTCTCACAGTCCTCTTTATAGCTTAGTTTGTCTGAGTCTTCCGGGCAGCTCAGCTCTTCTTTGCAGCGTGGCTCTGCTTACTCTGTCAGGGAGAGGCCTTCTAAATCTGTTTAGTCTCAGGAACTTCCTGAAGTTATCAAATTGTTTACCTTCCTGTGTAAGGAGCTCCAGGGCAGGATGAATGTTTCAACCTCAGGAAACTGTTACACAATACTCTCCCTATTCCTGATTGATTTTAGACTCTGACCTATGTCACCGCTTCACCAACGTCTCCCTTGCCCTCCCTATACTCAGAGAGTAACCTGGGCTTTCCTCTACCATGTACCAGAATCATGGCAGGGAAGCCGCAAGCATAGGACTCCACAGCCAAACTACTTGGGTTTAAATAATTTATGTGTATTAACGCTTTGCCTGCATGTATGCGTATGCAGCCTATGTGTGCCCGGTGCCCTCAAGTTAGAAGTAGGCATTGGATCTCCCGGAAATAGAGTTACAGATAGTTGTGAGCCACCCTGTTGGTGTTGAGAATTGAATCCACATCTTCTCTAAGAGCAGCAAGTGCTCTTAACTGATGAGCTAACTCTCCAGCCAAAAAACAACCTGGATTTAAATTCTAGGTATGCCTCTTGCTTCGGCTGTGTGACCTTAGGCAAGTCACTTAGTGTCTCTGGGCCTCCATTTCCTCCCCTGTAAGAAGGAGATGATAATAATACTGGGACAATTACAATTACACAAAACAATGCCTGGTCAATATCTTTTTGAGTGCAGAGTCTGGCATATAGTGAACATTTAATGTATGTTAACTGCTGTTATTAGAGCATGCATCATTGTCTACTGAAAATACCAGGTCCCTCTGTCTTTCTTGAGGGCAGGGAGTATGTCTCATTCACCATCATTCCTCAGCACCAAGCATGGCGGTACCCAACACCTGCACTTTTGAATACAGATCTTGGAATGGAGGCGGGAAAGTGTATCTTCCGCTCTGATTTAGCTCAGCCGACTTGGGTCAATCCTGAAGTTCTTCTGGATTCTCAATCTTTCTCACTTTAGCCTAGGGAGGGCTCACCCTAAATCTTGCTGATGGCGTTGAGCTTCCAGAGCTAAATACTCAGCCTCAGTACCAGGCAGGAATGCCCCCAGGTGTTGTGGAAGGAAAATCTCTGCCACACAGTTTGTTAGAAATGTCCTCCTCAGCTCCTCCACCCTCCTCTTCTCTAATTAGTCACCATGAGGTGTGGGCCACACCCAAAGAGAGCAGGTCATGCATCCCTTCAACAAGGTTTGTTGGCCCAGGCACTGCTGGATATTGAGAAGGCTGTTAAAGGCCGGGACTGGAATCCTGCTGCCAGCAAGCTTCCTACAGGGTGGCTGGGTCAGCTCACCTTGGCTGGCTAGGCCAAAAGACAGTGCTGGGTACATGCAAGAAGGCAAAATCTGACTGGGAACGGGGATAGGAAGGCAGGACCCAGAGCAAGTCAAAGACCAGGGCAAGAGGAGAACAATACTGTCAGGAGGCCAGAGAGGCTGGAGGTCAGAGTCCAGCAGGTGAGAACTGGTGGCCCAGGGCCCAGCAGGAACAAGGCTTCTAAGGGAACAAGCTCAGGGTGGGGGCCGACGTGCTTGCTCTCCATCCCTTTCTTCTCTCTCTCTGGACAAGAGATAAGAGACCGAGAGATGGCTGCTCTGGATTCCACACCCAGTGGGTGACTAAGTCAGCAAGGGCAGCGGTCGGTCGCCACAGGCCAGCCCAAAGGCCCCTGTCTGGACCTGCCCAGGGAAGGTGAGGCCAGCTTCCTGGGCTGGCGACTGGTAACATGGCAATGGTGGACACTGAGGACTGGGGCATGAGGCCTAGAATCAGCTACGAAAGCAGCATGGTGGCTTCACACACTCCACCTCATCCTGTGGGTTCTATTTCTTCCTTAAAACAAAACAAAAACAAACAAACAAACAAAACCCAGCAACAACAAAACCATTAGTTCAATGCTCAGTGGCTGCAACTTCTACTATAAAGACTTTTTTTTTGTAAAGTGCAAACAGGGTTGGGTGTGGTGGTGCATTACTAGTCACACCACTCATACTTGGGGAGCAGAGGCAGGGGGATCACTGTGCATTTGAAGCCAGCCTAGTCTACATAGTAAGGTCTTTGGATTTTCGTGGTAATTAGTCAAAGGAACAACCAGTACTGTCATTTGTAGGGGGACAGCATCTTTCAAAGAGCAGAATCACAGCCTCCGTGCACAGCGCTCCCCGATCCCACCAGCACAGGCGCCAATGCCTCTGAAGAAAAACAGGACAAAAGCCACAGAGGGACAAAATAAAATCAAACAAAATGAAAACAAGGGGCACCTAACCTTTGGAGCAGCAGTTCTAAAATGTGTTTACTCTAAGTACTTAATGCTGTTCGTCTATCAGTGATGTTGACATGCTGGGACAAAGTTTGAAGGCAGGATGGCAGGTGACATCTGTCACTCTTTGGCTACTCAGCTGTGGAATCCTTCCCAAATTTTGTGGATGAGTCTATCTTACTGGTGACAACTGTTAAGCCAGTACTTATCTGCTTAGACGTGTGATCCACACTCGGTCACCCAGGTGTTCTGTCCTGGGACTCTGAATCAGAGGCCCACACCAACCACAGAGACCAGCAAAGAACCTTATCTTATGACAGTGGCCACAGGGCTGTGACAGCCTTGTGCAGATTTCTGGGAAAAGCAACAATATCATCTTTCAGGGCCTGCCCTTGAGTACAGTACAGGTTGTCAAGGTCTCCGGGGTGCAGAGTTGACATTGTTTTGGGCCTTGTTCCTACTTATGCCCTGACCCTGGCCCTCCATCCTTCACAGGGCCTCTGGGAGCACCTCAGAATCCTGTCTATACGTTCTTTTTCTATTAAACTAGCCAGCTGCTGCTGAATTTTAAAGTCAGAGCTCTGAGCGGTCTGTGCCAGTCCAGTGGTGAGGCCGGTTTTGTGTTTGCTTGAATACCAAGGGCTGTGAGGAGATTCTGCTCTGAATAGCTGTGGATAATGATAGAAGCCATTGCATGGTCCTCACTGTACACCAGGCCCGGTTCTCATCACGGCCCACATGCCAACCCATTGAATCTTATGAGGTGTGTTTGAGTTAGGGTTTCCATTGCTGGGAAGAGACACCGTGACCAAGGCAACTCTCATAAAGGAAAACATTAACTGGGGCTGGCTTACAGGTTCAGAGGTTCAGCCCATTATCATCGTGGCAGGGAGCATGGCAGCATGCGGGCAGACATGGGCTGGAGGAGCACAGAGTTCTACAACTTGACTTGAAGGCAGCAGAAGGGGACTGGAATTCTGCACTGGGTGGACCTTGAGTATAGCAGTACTCAAAGCCCACCCACACAGTGACACACTTCCTCCAGCAAGGCCACACCTACTCCAAAAAGGCCACACTTCCTAATAGTAGCATTGTCCCGTGGACAAGTATTCACACGTGAGTCAATAGGGGCCATTCCTTTTCAAGCCACTGCAAAGTGGATTGATCAGGAACATCCAGCTCCGTCCCTCCCCCCTTTAAATGTTTCCTTTTTTTAAAAATAATTAATTAATTTAATGTCTGGGTGCTTTGCTGCATGTACACCTGCAGGCCAGAAGAGGGCAACAGGTGCTCTTATACATGTGAGACACTGTGTGGTTGCTGGGAATTGCACTCAGGACCTCTGGTTCAGAGCCAAGGCTCTTAACTGCTGAGCCATCTCACCAACCCCAAACTATCTCCTTTTATAACTGAAATATGTAGGAGTTAGTGATTTGTCCATGGTCAAGGGCCTTCACACTAAGATTTGGGCTCTTTTTGGGGAGGAGAATATTCAAGACAGGGTTTCTCTGAATATCCCTGGCTGTCCTGGAATTTGATCTGTAGGATCAGACTGGCCTTGAACTCAGAGATCCACCAACTGCTTCCCAAGTGCTAGAATTAAAGCCGTGTGCCACTACCACCCAGCCAGATTTGTGTCCTTTATTTTTATTCCTGGTAGCTTCCCATCACACACTTAAACTCAAACATTCTCCTACTTTCTGTCTTCCCACTGCAGAGGGCCTGCTAGATGAAGTCTGCTGTGTGCTGAAGCAGGGAGCTGAGCAACTCATGGCTCTGATCTTCAGAAGGGGACATGTCCAGACAGACCCAGGCAGCACCGCAGTATGCCTAGACACACCCATTCGGGGCCAGACCAGGCTGGTGATGCCACTGGAGCTCATGGTTAATTTTAAACCTGTACAGAACTTAGTTTAAAAGAAAGAAACAGGGTTGGGGATTTAGCTCAGTGGTAGAGCGCCTGCCTAGCAAGCACAAGGCCCTGGGTTCGGTCCTCAGCTCGGAGAAAAAACAAACAAACAAACAAACAAAAGAAAGAAACAGAGCCAGCAAGGTGGTAAAGGCACCCGACGTCATGAGTTCAATCCCTGGAACCCACATAAAGGTGGAAGAGAAGAACCGTCTTCGGACCTCTGACCTCTACACACCTCCCCCCATCAAATACATAAAACTAAAAGTTTTTAAAAATGGTTAAGAAGCAAGCAAGCAAACAAACAAAAACCCTACACTGTTAGAGATTTGTAAAAGGGCACAGAAATCAGTGAGAAAAATCCCAAAGGCCAAGATGGGAACAGGCAAGTAAAATACAATGGTTCGGGGTTACAATTAATAAATATTAAATAAATAACTGAGTATGTATTTATATAAATGTGTGTATGGTGTTTATATTCAGTGCTGAGGATTGAACCGGGAACCTTATGTCTTCTAAGCAAGCAGTCTCAGTCTACCAGTGAGCCACGCCCCTACGCTTACACTTACATAAAGGTTTTTAAAAATATTTTATTTTAATTTACATGCACTGGTGTTTTGCCTGCATGCATGTCTGTGTGAGAATGGTGGATCCTGGAGTTACAGATGGTCGTGAGCCACCATGTAGGTGTTGGGAACTGAACTTAGGACCTCTGGAAGAGCATACAGTGAGTGCTCTTAACCTCTGAGCCATCTCTACAGTCCCACAGAGGATTTTTTTTTTCAAGATTTATTTTGACTTTTACTTGGCGAGGGGTGGGGGTGAGGACTGTGTCTGTTAAAGCCAGTGGCATCAGATGGCCCTGGAGTTAGTCTCAGGCAGCTGTGAGCCACCCAATGTGGGTACTGAGACTAGAACTCAGGTCTTGTGCAAAAGAAGCTCCCACTTTTAACCACTGCACCCCTTCTCTTGCCCATATAAATTTTAAAAAAAGATTTATTTATTTATTTATTTATTTATTTATTTATTTATTTATTTCATGTATATGAGTACACTGTAGCTATCTTCAAACACACCAGAAGAAGGCATTGGGTCCCATTACAGATGGTTGTGAGCCACCATGTGGTTGTTGGGAATTGACCTCAGGACCTCTGGAAGAGCAGTCAGTGCTCTTATCCTCTGACCCATGTCTCCAGCCCCCATAGAAATGTTTTAAAGAATGAAAAAAAAAAACAATTATAAATCACGGTGACATTATATATATATATTTTTATATAAGGTCAAGAGCCTCCATCCCAAATCAGGAAAACAAGAGAAGGAAAGCTGTGGGCTAGTCCCATTAGGAAGCCAGCCTATAACATATCCCACTCCATTTCCCAAGCCTACAAACCCACCAGCAGCAGAAGCCTAGGGAACTGTCACAGCCAAGGAGCAGGACGCCTAATGTAAGGTGGCACTGTAAATGGAGTTCTGAAACCAAAACCAGGTCATTGGTTAAAGACAAAGGAAGTCTAACCAAACCATGGGCTGCTGTCTATAATCTGTCTATAAATGTTGGCCGTAAGTCATGACAGACCTATGGAAGCTGTTCTGGCTGGCCCGAGCTCGGTAAATGTGGCTCTGACAGCCATTACCCCTCCCCCCATTCCCTCTGTCTTGCTAAAATTCATTAATTTACATTCCTAAATCTGTCCACCAAGTCTGCTCCCTTATGTGGCCACTTCCTCCTCCTGAGACTGACTACCAAGGTCCAGCTACTAAATTATTGAAGTCCAGCAATCAAAAGCCCCCTTTGTCTTACCTAATTAACACGGTCAATTAAAATTAAATACCTCCTTCTTCCCCTTTAAAAACCACCATTTTTCTGTGTGCCACTTCTGTTTCCTTTCTATCCAGCGGCAGTTCTTTGTCCCTTCTCCCTCTCCCCTCATCTAAGTCCTCTGGCTCCTGACTTTGTCTCTTACTCCTCGACCTCTGTCCCTCTGAGGCATAAATAAATAAATAAATAAATAAATAAATAAATAAATAAAATAAAAAATAGCTCGCTCCTTTGTGCTGAGAACTTGGTCTTGGGGTATCTTGTGCTAATACCAGTCCTTTCAATATCCTATGTAAGGAGAAAAAAGGTTCTGGAAAGGGAGAAGGTAATAAGAAAATTCTAAATCAGGTGTTGAGGTTTTTCGTGTATCTATTCCTTTTTTTTTTTCCCCAAAAAAAGAATATTAGTAAAAATAATAAAACTCAAAGAATTGATTTGCCTAATGATGTAATGTAAGCCACTAAGGTAAATATTACCTTAAATAGGTAAATAAGATAAAGATAAGTAAGATAAACACTAAAATAAATATTTAACCCATTTTTAGTGTTAATGACTGAACACTTGGGAATGGGAAATTTGATGTTTTACCCCCTGCTCGTCTGGAACTCCTGGGCTCAAGCCATCTCATCTGAGCCTCCGGTAACTAAGACTGTAGCTGTGAACCACCATACCGTAACTTGAACTAAAAACGTTGACTTGAACTAAATGAACGTTTCCATTGTTCTTTTTGACCACCCTGGTCTACAGAGTAAGGTCCAGGACAGCCAGGGCTACACAGTGAAACCTGTCTTTAAAAGCAAACATAAGAAGAATTAAATACATTTTCATAAAATGCTACACTCTTGTCACTGACATCCCTGAATCACCCTCCAGAGTTACTGAACACACAGTGAAATGCATGGAGCGCAGCTCTGACTGGAGGCAAATCAAAGACAGTGTCCTGATCTCTGCCCCTTTGCCCCTGTGAAATGTAAGGAAAATGCCACACACTTCCAGGCAAAGCCCTTACAACTAACTCAGTAATGTTTCTTCCTCCCTGCCACTACCCAAGGCATTCTGGGAATGACTGTTTGAGGTACAGGCAGCTGTTCTTTGTCTGTCAGATCCAGGACTCCCCAGCAGTAGACCGACACCGGGCTGGCATTAAGTGGGATAACAGATGATTGGGACATGTCCTCTTGATACTCAAGTGCACTATCGGCCTGCCAAGGGTAAACATTTCAAAAGTTTGAGGTTCAACCCAAAGAGACAAGAAATGATTTTAAATCTCTTGCTGAGACCCATGGCTGGTCCCAGGGAGCCGAGGAGAGAACTTTAAAACTCCACTTAAATCCCGTGTGGGCAAGGAGGACACCTACTGCCTCCTGGGTTTTGACTTATACCAGCCATCCTCGGGGTCATCGGGAACCTGTGCAGGGCCTCAGTGTTTACCTGCTTTGATCCACGTGCTTACGTGGGATGAGGATATGGAGGCACAAGATCTGTACCCCGGCATTTCTTCCTGGATGCAATGGAGGGGACCCCTCCCCTAAGTCCACCTGTTTAGAGACCCCTTCCTCCATCTTGCAGGGTTTCCTTGTGGATTCTGTCTGCAGCCTCTGGAGCGCAACTCAGCCCACAGTCACCGGCATCCTACAACATGGGGGGCATCGTGAAGAGTTCCTTCCCTAGTCCCACTTCACTCTCTCCTTCCTGTTTCCGGTAATCTCCTCTCCCTGCTTCCTGTCTTCACATCCTTTTCATTTACCTGCTCCTATTATTCTACCAAACTTTCCCTTTGCCAAGGTTACTAGAATCTTCTATGGTGCTAAACCCAACAGATCCATTTGTCTTCTCACCAAATAGCCCCTTAGTACCATTTGGCATAGCTGACTATATTCTTCTCTCTGTCTCTGTGTGTCTATGTGTCTGTGTGTCTGTTTCTCTGTCTCTGTGTCTCCTCAATCCCTGAACCTTTCTTTCTTGTTTTTTTTTTTTTTTTTTTTTTTTTTTTTTTGTTCTTTTTTTTCGAGCTGGGATCGAACCCAGGGCCTTGTGCTTCCCTAGGCAAGCGCTCTACCACTGAGTCTTTCTTGTGTTTAACGATGACCTTCTCTCCTGGTTTCCCACCACCACTACCTCTTTCTGGTCCACTTCAAGTCTCCGAGTCATGGTCCTCCTTTTATCCAACCTGTTCAGGTTGGGGTACCTCAAGACTTAGTCCTCAAATGGCACCTCATTGAGGTTCCCAGAAAAAGCACAGAATGCCCAGTTAAACTTGAATGTTAGGTAAGAATTAGATATTTTTAGTGTAAATATATTCCAAATAGTCTAAGATATTCTAAATAAGTATTCAGCACTCATTTCAAATTCAATTTTAACCGGGCATCTTTTATTTTGATTTACTAATAACTTCCAGATAACTCCAGAAGTAGTTTGGCCTAAACAGTCTGACTTACATCTGCCGAAGCTTCTAACTTGAACCAAACATGCAACAGAGAAGTGTACGTGGAATGTCACCATGTCAGTGAACCAGCAGTTTTACAATTAGTGAAAGATTTGGCTTTACCACTTAACTTTCTCAACAAATAGTTAAATTTTGCCTGGTTTTGGCTTTCACTGTCATCACAAACTACAACAGAGTGAACGAAAAGAAATGTTTGCTTACTGTTTGGTCCAAGATCCAGGGGCATATCTGGAAATAGCTTCCTTAGGGCAGAGTCCCAAAATCACACACAACAAGAGACAGGGAGTGTGTGTGTGTGTGTGTGTGTGTGTGTGTGTGTGTGTGTGTGTGTGCATGTATGTATGTATGTGGTGTGTATGTGGTATTGTGTGTGTACATGAGGTCACTATGAAAGTCAACCTGTCTTTTGGTTTCTGAGGTATACACAGGACTCTAGTTAGAGGCTTCCTTTGTGCTCCCTGCCCTATACTTTACTCGGTAGCAATAGCAAGCACACTGAACTCCCTACAGACAGTCCTGAGAGAGGTCTCCTGTGAGTGGGCCAGGCAGAGGGGTGATGTGAGGAGGGAGAAAGGCTGAGCTGACTACCTGGTGAGAGGAGAGCAGAGCTGAGAGACAGCAACCTCGATGCAGCAGGCTCTTTGCAGAAGCAGCAGAAACACAGGTTTAGCGGTGCGTTAATTAGGGGTTTTGTTACTATGATGAAACACTGTGACCAAAAGGAACCTGGGAGGAAAGATTTATTTGGCTTACACATCCATATCATAGTCTATCATCAAAGGAAGTCAGGACAGGAACCTGGAGGCAGGAGCAGGTGAAGAGGCCATGGATGGGTGCAGCTTACTGGCTTGCTCATCGTGGTTTGTTCAGCCTGCTTTCTTATAGCACTCAGGACCACCAGCCCAAGGTTGGCAACACTCACCACGGGCTTGGTCCTTCCCTATAATCACTGATGAAGAAAATGCCATACAGGTCTGCATATAACCTGATTTATGGAGGTTTTTTTCTCAACTGAGGTTCCCTCTTCAAAATGACTCTAGCTTCTGTCAGGTTGACAGGAAAACTAGCCAGCACAGGGATGACATGGTATATGACTGCCTTTTCCTGCTCAGAATGTTTTTAAGAAGCTGACTTGGAAGCTGGGATAGGTCTCTGAGATATCCCAGGGTGGCAAGCATATGTCAGGTCATGGTCTCACAGCTTCTGTTCACCTCTGTCACCTTACTAACCATGAGCCCATAAGGTAATGATTCTCTGTAGGATGTCATACAGGTGAGTGCAGGTACAGGCCAGAACAAGGCCTGTCATTGGACGAGAAGGAAGGATGGGCAGGAGCAAAGTTTGAGGGAACAGAAGGAGACTGGAGAGTGGAGGAAACTGAGAGAGGCTGTGGAGAGAACATGGAGGCTGACGTTAACAGTCTACTCTGTATGAATATTCTTAAGGGATAGATGTGTAAAGGGCTTTGTATGTGTAGGTAGGCAATTATATCTTATCAATTGGATCAGAAGTTATTGTGTTGTGTGTTCTTTCATGTGGAGAACTGAGTTTGGATGTGGCGGCAGAGACACTGGGCCGCCAGAGAGTTGGGATGTGTGTTTCTGGAAAAATATCTAGCACATATCTTGGGGCACTGCAGTGCTGGATTTAGTGGGGGAAAAAGAAAACCATTTTTTCTTTTCCTTTTTTCAGAGCTGGGGACCAAACCCAGGGCCTTGTGCTTGCTAGGCAAGTTCTCTACCACTGAGCTAAATCCCCAACCCCAAGAAAACCATTTTTTATAATTTTACAACAACAGTTCTCAACCTCCTTAATGCTGCGGCCCTTTACAGTTCTTCATGTTGTGGTGACCCCCAACCATAATGTTATTTTGTTGCTACTTCATAACCATAATTTTGCTTCTGTTATGAATCATAATGTAAATATCTGATACGCAGGCTATCTGATATATGACCCCATGAAAGGGGTTGTGACCCACAGGTTGAGAACTGCTGCCACAGGGTAAAGACAGTGATTCTATTTCTCACTGCCTACTTTTTTTTTTTTTTTTTTTTTTTTTTTTTTTTTTTTTTTTTTTCTTTTTTTTTTTTTTGGTTTTTTTTTTTTTTTTTTTTAGGGCTTTTTCCTTTTCTTTTCTTTTTTTTTTTTTTTTTTTTTTTTTCTTTATTAACTTGAGCTAAATCCCCAACCCTCTTTTTTTTTTTAAAGATTTATTTATTTTACATATATGAGTACACTGTAGCTGTCTTCAGACACACCAGAAGAGGGCATCAGATCCCATTACAGATGGTTGTGAGCCACCATGTGGTTGCTGGGATTTGGACTCAGGACCTCTAGAAGTGCAGTCAGTGCTCTTAACCACTGAGCCATCTCTCCAGCCCCCTCTCACTGCCTATTAAACTGTCTGTAACTTCCTGGGAAACAAGTAAGTGAACGAATGAATGAGTGGCAGCCTTGGTCCATGCAGAGATGGTGGGTCCTCGGATATGTACAACAAATGTAGTCCTGAAGTGTGTGACACACACGCACACACTGGAACATGCATTTTAGCCTTTGCCAGTTTTGTCCACAAGGAGGGAATGTTTCAGACTGAGAAGCAAGTTCCCTGACATAGACAACCCAGAGTCACTTTCTCAGGTATAGAGAGACTCACTTCCTCCTGTGGAGGAAAGCCTGGGCCACTTCCTGTTTTCACTTGCAGCTCAACTGTGAAGTCTCTGGTGTGGTGTGTCTTGTGATGTCTTACAGAAACTTTGAAAAGGCTCATGTCCCAGTTAAAGGGCCACCTTGGAAGGGAACCCTGATGGAGTCAGGGATAACAGCAAAGGTAGCCAAGGGTCCCTCGAGGAAGGGCTGGCTCTTTGGGATAGTCTGAATTCTGTGCCACTCAAGATAAATGCAAATGATATTGTTGTCTTCACCCCATTCCTCTATCAGGCAGGAAACACATAGAAGGAAGCTGAGAGAAAGGCTACCCGTGAGAACATTGGGCATCAGTACCCATGAGAACACTGGGCATCAGTTTAAACAATTTCCTCGTGCATCAGTGACACAGTAAGTTATTTTAGCTCTTAGATCTGGATGGCAATGTCCCTTCACATCCTCATCTTACTGGCTGTTGACATCTCCACGAACCTCTTATTAGAATATATTATGGGCAGAGGAATTAGAACAAAAACAAAGACTTAATCCCCTTCCACCTAACCATATAGCTTATTCCCCAGACATGGCTCTGATGGTCTGAGGAATATCTGAAAGCTAGTCTCCAGAGACTGCAAGTATGGGAGGACAGGGTGTGGCTGTGCATGGACCCTTGATTCACGGTAGGTGAGTGCTATGGGGCATTGAGGGAATAAAGAAATGAGGACTGGCACATAGGGACACATAAATTCTGTAATGTCTGTTGTCTTAGTTAGGGTTTCACTGCTGTGAACAGACACCAAGACCAAGGCAACTCTTAGAAGGACCACATTTAACTGGGGCTGGCTTACAGGTTCAGTCCATTATCATCAAGGTGGGGGCATGGCAGTCCCCAGGCAGGCATGGTGCAGGAGGAGCTGAGAGCTCAAATGTCTTGTTCTGGTTTGCAGGTAGCTAGGACAAGGGTATTAAAGCCCACATCCACAGTGGCACACATTTCCTCCAACAAGGTCACACCTCCAAATAGTGCCACTCCCTAAGGCAAGCATATACAAATCACCGCATCTATTAAAAACTACAAAAAAATCTGGGGGAGTGGTGAGAAGCCTCAGCAAGTGAAGGAAGTGAAGGCGGTTGACAAGCCTGAACTCAGAGATCTGCCTGCCGCTGCCTCCTGAGCGCTGGGATTAAAGGTGTACACACAAAACCTGGCTTGGGCATCATTTTTTAATGGAAACTAATGGGGAATTTTTCTTTTCTTTTTTTAAAGATTAATTTATTTTATGTATATGAGTACACTGTAGCTGTCTTCAGACACACCAGAAGAAGGCATCGGATCCCATTACAGATGGTTGTGAGCCACCATGTGGTTGCTGGGAATTGCACTCAGGACCTCTGGAAGAGCAGTCAGTGCTGTTAACCTCTGAGCCATCTCTCCAGCCCCGAATTTCTCTTTTCAAATCACTGACTACAGTGCTTCTGTGTTGGCGGACGAAGCTGCAGTATTGGAGGCTGCTTCCTCGCTCCAGCTGCAGTTCTATGGTTCCACAAACTGGTTGGCAAGCAAAAATACATTCCTTTCATGGTTCGAGAGGCTAGGCATCCAAACTTTGGTGTAGGCATGGCCATCTTCAAAATCTGGGTATAAGTGAGGGAGGCCATGCTCTCTCTGCTAGGTAATGGGATTCCTCCATTCCTTGTCCTTCTAGCTGGCGGTTTGCCTGCGCTTGCTGCTGCAGCACTCTGACCTCTGCCACCAATGTCATGGTGTCTCTGTCTTCCTATGGCCATATTCTTGCAACTGATGTGATAGTGAATTAAGGATCCATCCTATTCTGATATGACACCATCTTAATTGCTTTTGGCAAAGATTGCTTTTAGATAAGGTCATGGTCTTGGGTAGTGGGTTTAAAACTTCAACACATCTTTTGGGAATGAGGAAGAGGCGTTACAATGCAATGAGTTATTACAATTAAAACAGCATCTGGAGCCACATTTTTAGGATATAGCGCACATTTTTTAATCCCAGCACTCCAGAGGCAGAAACAGGAGGATCTCTGAGTTCAAGGCCCGCCTGGTTTACAGAGTGAGTTCCAGGACAGTTAAGGCTACACAGAGAAACTGTGTCTCAACAAACAAACAAACAACAGCCAAACGGTAAAAGTGGTTATAATTGGGCATGGGGTTCCTTGCCTTTAATCACAACACTCAGGAGGCAGACGTCTTAGAGTTGGAGGCCATCCTGTTCTACATAGAGTGTTCCAGGGCAGACAGGACTGTAGAGAGAACCTGTCTGAAATAAAATAAAATAAAATAAAATAAAATAAATAAAAAAACAGGATTCCGTTTACCAGCAGACTCACAGAATCAAATTGGTTCATGCTGGATTGCTGCCTTTGGCCTATGTCTGGTGACTTGTCTTCGTGCCCTGGTACCTGGTTTCACTTCAGTACCTGTCCCACAGAGATACTCCCTGTCTTTCTTACTGGGTTACAAGTCCTGCTTTGTCCTCTCCTTCTCATTGTCTGAGTCCAATAGAGCAGACTCGAGCTTCCTGAGTGATCGGAATGTCACAAACCACATTGGAAACAGCCTTTGCCTGTCTCCACTAAGTCGGTTTCCTAGAAAAGCACTGTTTGAGCCTGGTGCGATGCTGCCCACAGGAGAAGCTCAGGCAGGAAGGTAGAAAGGCAGAGACCAGCCTGGGCTACATAACAAGTTTCTAGTCCAGTCTCAGCTACTGAGTGAGATTCTGTCTTTTAAAGAAGTGGGGAGTGGGGCTGGAGAGATGGCTCGGCAGTTAAGAGCACTGACTGCTTCCAGAGGCCCTGAGTTCAATTCCCAGCAACCACATGGTGGCTCACAGCCATCTGTAATGAGGTCCGATGCCCTCTTCTGATGTGTCTGAAGACAGCGACAGTGTACTCATCTACATAAAATATCTAAGTAAATCTTTACAAAAGAATGAAGAGTGGAGCTGGGCAGGGTAGTGCACGCCTTTAATCCCAGCACTTGGAAGGTGGAGGATCTACAGCAAACAAACTAACAAACCAGAATTTCAAAAGCTCTTAAGAGCTCTTCCCCTGCTCACACCTGGCTGCAGGGAGCTCAGTACAAACAAACAAACAAACAAACAAACAAACAAAAAACCCTACTACTCCCCTCAAAACTGCTAAGTCCTTTACTTGAGGATGCTCTTGGCTCCCACCCTCCTGCCCATCCCTTTGGTTCAATTTTGCTTGCCTCTGTTTCCTGGATTGTCACCTACCAGGATTTTCTGGAGAGCAATAACTCCTTCTTGGGCATTGTTTAAACCTCCTGATTGTCTCTTGCTCCTCCCTTGGAACTTGGTCACCTAACCATGGCTGATCACCCCACCCAGGAAAATTCTCAGGGCTCCAAGAACTGCCGTCAGAAAGAGGGGCTCAACCAGCATTTGAACAGCCTTCAATCATGTGCTTATCTCAGTCCTTCCTGGTTTATTTACTTAATATTTTCGAGATACAGTTTGCATCAGGTAAAACTGACCCTTTAGAAACACTGGACTTGTAGAGCATGATGTAGAGTAGCTACAGGGTTGGGGCTGGGGAGATATCTAAGAGCACACCTGTTCTTTCAGGGACCCTGGCTCACAATCTTCTGTAACTCCAGTCCCAGGGCTGCAGGGTCCTGCTGACCTCTAGGGACACTGCTTGCATACAGGGGGTTTACACAAGAGAATGCAGATGCCAGAAGAAGCTAGAGGTGGGAGATGGAGTCACAGGCAGTTATAAGCTGTCTGACAGGTGCTGGGAATGGAACTCTATAAATTTTAAAACTTATAAATTACATTCATTCATTTATTTTTGCAGAGGAGGAGCACAGTGTGGGTGTGGAGGTCAGAGGACTATGTGGGTCCCAGGTACGGAGCTCAGCTCATCATCAGCCTTGGTGGCAAGCACCTTTCCCCACTGAGCCCTCCCGTCACGTCTTATGTTTTACAGGTACTGGATGTTGAACGTAGGTCTTGCATAGGCTAGGTAAGTATTGTCCCACATAGAGCTACTGTCCCCGCCCCAAGAGCTGTTCGCGCCTAGTTCTGTGAAAGGTACACAACAACCTTTGACCTCCGTCATGTCAAAATCAAATACCTATGTAATAAAAGGCACTTCCCAGGCTCCAGCCGGGCTGTCCCCAGACCATAACAGGCAGTACTGTGGATGTTGACTTTGGAGGTGGTGTGAAGCTGGACGGTATCCTCTGACCTCAATCAGGAGGAAGAAGGAACACAGATGCAGAAGCCTCAGGCAAGGCCTTGCCACTCTATGAGCTGTCAGCTCCTACAGGCCTGACCACCCTTCTGTGTCTATGGCTCCTTTTCTGTGGTTTTGGTTATTCAGTTCTGCTTTGTCTGACACGATGTTTGGGTCTGGAAATCTTCCTTATGTCTTTGAGCAAATGGTACCATCCTCTTTCTCCTTCCCGTATCCATCTCTGTAAGGTGATGGTAATATTTGTTTCTTGTTGCTTTTGTTTTTGAGACAAGGTTTCTCTGTGAGGCCCTGGCTGTCCTGGAACTTGCCCTGTAGACCAGGCTGGCCTCGAACTCAGAGATCTGCCTGCCTCTGCTACCAGAGTGCAGGGGTTAAAGGTGAACGCCACTGCCACCTGACTGGCACCACTGGCTTTCGTTCCCAAGGGCATTGCTTTTGCAAGGTGCTACCCTTCAACCTCAGCTTTCTGTTTATTTGAACCTGTCTCAAAACAGTCAACAAATTCAATAACCAAACTTCCTCTTTCGTATGATTAAGTTTTCTGGAATATAGATTAAGCACACTTGGAAGAATGGGACCAAAAGAAAGATAATTTAAAGGGTTGGGGATTTAGCTCAATGGTAGAGCGCTTGCCTAGCAAGCGCAAGGCCCTGGGTTGGTCCCCAGCTCGGAAAAAAAAAAAAAAAAAAAAAAAAAAAAAAGAAAAAGATAATTTAAATTCCATGTATCTTTTCATACAAAGTCATAACTTACATTTTTTTTTTTTCAGACTGCTCAGCTGCTCAGCCTTGATGGCAAGCTCCCACGGAGCCCTCCTATCATGTCTTTTATGTTTATAGGTGCTGGACATTAAACCCAAGGTCTTGCATAGGCTAGGTCCTCAATGTGTAGCCCAGGATAGCCTCAAACTGATGGTCTCCCT
Source organism: Rattus rattus (assembly GCF_011064425.1). Classification (NCBI taxonomy): domain Eukaryota; kingdom Metazoa; phylum Chordata; class Mammalia; order Rodentia; family Muridae; genus Rattus; species Rattus rattus. The sequence goes on from NC_046160.1 coordinate 98,335,280, forward strand.
ACGTCATCTAAAGTGTTGGGATTATGGGCCAGCACTTTATGCTTCTTGAACCAAACCACCAAAGAATGTAGTTAACGGGGCTAAATTTATAGATTTCTTCCATGAGAAAATCTACCTCCCTGGGGGGAGATGAGTTAAACTTAGCTAAACCAAATCTCCTCTTCTAGGCAGTCACAACACATCCAATTCAAGGGCAACTCATTCGTTCTTCCAGAGTTTTTTCTTTTTCTCTTGAGGAAAGGTTGAACTACGTAGCGTCCAGCCGCCTGAGCTTCTGAGTGCTAGAATAATAGATACCGGCCACGTTAGCATTTTCTTCGGGTAACAATAACTACGTTTTTCTATCATATGATTTAAGAAAAAATGTAGTGAGCATATTTTACTGCAACAAGTCCTTATCCCAAACTCAAATTCGTGTTCAACATTTTTAGAACAGGCATCCAAAAGCACACGCTTGAACTTGTGCTTTGCAGAATAACTTAAAAAAGTAAGCAGTCTCTAAATGGTGGAGAAGCAGGCCAGCCTCCCCGGCTCCTGCAGGTGGGGCCAGCCCCTGCAGGTGGGGCCCAGCCCTATAATTTCAGGTCGTGGGGAGCTTTGCCAGAGTGGACCGTTCATGGTGCCTCTGCCCCCTTCTGGAAAACTGGAGAAACTGCAGGCTGTGGCCACGTGGTTCTTTAAGGGTAGGGACCTAGGAGAGCTATTTGAGAACCCAGTGGCATTTGGAAAAAATGGCCTCATTACTTAGAACTGTTCTGGAAGCACATGCCAGGGAGCAAATAATCTCACTCCCTACCCACTTTTAAAAGACATATTTTGAGAAATTTAGTCAGAATTTGTGTAGGTATTTACACACAGAGAGAGTTTGTAGAAAATATTGATTCTTTTAATGCTCTCCACTCACATTTCTACATTGTATTGCATTGGCTTGTTTTGCCTTTTTTTTTTTTAAATCCTTTGATGCCCTTGAAAGACCCCACAAATGACCTCCTTATATTTGGGTCTTTTGTCAGTCTATGCCACCCTGTTTTTCTATTATTGTTTTCTGTTCAATGTCCTTTACATTACACACACACACACACACACACACACACACACACACACATATTATATATGTGGATTTTTCAAGACAGGGTTTCTCTGCATAGCCTTGGGTAGAACTCACTCTGTAGACCAGGCTGGCCTCAAACTCACAGAGGTCTACTTTCTCTGCCTCCCCAATGCTGGGACTAAAGCCATAGAACACTATCGCCCGGCTGAGCAAATGCTCTTAACTACTGAACCATCTCTCCAGCCCCTTTAGACATTCCTATAAACCGTGAAACCCAAGGCATTCATATTTACAAATTCCTATACTTTTTTATTGTGTGTGTGGGGTATAAATCCGAGGACAGAGTCAACCATGTACACTGGCTTTCTCCTGCCTTTGGGAGGGGTCTAGAGCTAGAACTCAGGCTTGAACTGAGCCACATTGCTGCCCCTCACTCCTCTTCGTTCCTCCTTTCTTCTTCGTTTCTGTTCTTACTCATTATGTGTTTTAGGGGTGCCATGGCACATGTATGGAGGGCAGAAAACAATTTGTGGGAGCTGACTCTCTCATTCCATCAGGTGGGTCCTGAGCCATTCCACCAGTTCCTTTATGCTTTTTTAAAATATCTGAAGAGTTCATGACAGAAATGGGCCAGAGGAACCATTTCCTCCTCGATGAATTTGTTCACTGTGTCTGTGTTCTGGCTATTCGAAAACATAGTGTCGGCGCTCCATGCAATCCTCTGGAGAGAGAGAGAAGGCTTGGCAGGTAAAGGCACTTAGCTGCTGAGTTCGATCCCAGGAACCTATGTGGAGGAAGGAGAGAACTGATTCCTGGGAGTTGTCCTCTGTCTGCTAGGTGAGTGCCCCTTCCAATGACTGACTGACTGAATAAACAAGCTTAATTAAAAAAAAAAAGCCTTGAGAAACTTTTCTTCCTTAAGATTATGATGGTGTTTTCTCTCTCTTTTCCTCCCCCCCCCCTCCATTAATTATGGTTCTTCACTGCAGAGCTGAGCTACTCCTGCTACACCACAGATTAAGTTTCAAGTGAAGGCTTATTTGGCTCCCGATTCTGGTTTAAGATTGAAGGGCGGAATCAGGCGATGGCCATTTTGCCATCAGAACTTGGCTAAGAGCCTTGAGACACAGGTCATCATACAGCAAGGGACAGGGAGCATGTGCCTGTGTGAGTCTCTCTCTCTCTCTCTCTCTCTCTCTCTCTCTCTCTCTCTCTCTCTCCCTCTCCCTCTCCCTCTCCCTCTCCCTCTCCCTCTCCTCTCCCTCTCCCTCTCCCTCTCCCTCTCCCTCTCCCTCTCCTCTCTCCCTCTCCCCTCTTTCTTTCCTGGCTAACAGCATTCACTCTTGGGCCCACAGCCTCCATGGCCCTGTGTAATCTCAAACATCACACTAGAGTGAGATTACATTTCACCCCCATAATACCACATTACAGAAGTTAAATTGTGTGCAGGTCTGCACAGGGATGAGTGCTATTCAAATAGCAGCAGTCGTGTTCCTCAGCTTCATTATTCATCCATGTAAGATAATTCTTTTTTGTTGTGTTGCTTATTTCTTTTAAAAAATTATTACTTTATGTGTACATGTATGTATGTGGGCCTGAATGTATGCATGTGCATCATATACAGAGGCCAGAAGAGGGCACTGGATCCTCTGGCCTTGAAGTTACTGGTGATTGTGAGCCACCTGATGTGGGTGCTGGGAACTGAGCTCAGGTCTACTGTGGGAACAGCAGGTGCTCTTGGCCGTTGGACCATCTCTCCAGTCACTATTTGCTGTGTCATTTCCAGGATTGCTTCCATTTTCCCAGGATTTTAAAAGTACTTTACTGTTGTCTGTTTTCTTCTATCAAATACTTATCCACACTGGCTTGGGTTAACTGACTGAACATATCTAACTTTTGTTTCCTTCCTTCCTTCCTCCTTCCTTCCTTCCTTCCTTCAATTTATTTTGAAACAAGGTCTCACTATATAGACCAGACTGGCCTTGGACTTACAGAGATCTACCTCAGCCTCCCAATTACTGGAATTAAAGTTGTGTGCCACAACACCCAGTCAAAAGATTTATTTATTTATTTATTTTTGTTTATTTTTTTCCAAGACAGGGTCTCCCTATGTAGCTCTTGCTGTCCTGGAACTCACTCTGCAGACCAGCATGACTTCAAACTCAGAGATGCACCAGCCTCTGCCTCATGAGTGCTAGGATTAAAGACGTGCTCCTCCACCACCCAGAGATTCGTTCTTATTGTAATTAATTATGCGTATGTGTGCCTTATGTATGAGTGTGTGCACACATTGGTGGAAGCCAGGGGCATTGGATTTGTCTGGAGCTGGAGTTTTAGGTGGTGGTAAATCACTCCACGTGGCTGCTAAACTTGGCTCCTGAAAGAGCAATAGACACTCTTAATCACTGAACCGTAACTCCAGCCTCTTTGGTTATATTGACTCTTAGTTTTTGAGAAGTTTTGCTGGAAAAAAAAAAATCCTAATTTCTGGGGGTAAGGATGGCACAGTGCTTGCCTAGGATACACAAGTCTGATTCCCGAGGAAAACACACACACACACACAGACACACACACACACACACACACACACACACACACACGCACGCACGCACGCACGCACGCACGCACGCACGCACGCACGCACACTGATTTCCTTAAGCTACAATAAAACTTCATTTGTATCCCTCCCAGAGAAAAGCCTTGGACAAGGAGACAGTAGGACGTCCCTGGTGTGAGAGGAGGGCAGAGCAATACAGGGAAGAAGAAGTAACAAGGGTGCATTCGGGCACTGGTTGTCACGGCAGACACGTGGTTCAATCTCCTTGGGGACCTTCTGAAGAACTATGTAGAAACCACCCAGGACTTCCTGTTCATGCATAGGAGAGAGAGTCAAGAGAGCAGCCTTGTTCTCCACTGGTGCCCTCCTACCGTAACCCCCCTCCGGCCTCCATGTGCGCCTCCCTGCTAGGGCTCTGTCAGGAGGTAGACTGAGCATGCATCCAAGCTGAAGGCAAAGTCCTGAGACGGGAGTCTGCTGCAGTTTGACAAAAAGATAAGCCTCCCCGCCCCCCCCCCCCGACAGGGTTTCTCTGTGTTTATCCTTGGCCATCTTGGAACTCACTCTGTAGACCAGGCTGGCCTTGAACTCAAAGAGATCCAGCAGTCTCTGCCTCCCGAGTCCTGGCATGCATTTCCACCACCTGGCTAGTATCTTCTTTCTTTCTTTCTTCTCCTTTTTTTTTTTTTAAAGATTTACTTATTTATTTTTTGTATGAGTATGCTGTCTTCATGTTCTCCAAAGAAGGCACCAGATCCCATTACAGATGGTTGTGAGCCACCATGTGGTTGCTGGGAATTGAACTCAGGACCTCTGGAAGAGCAGCCAATGCTCCTAACCGCTGAGCCATCTCTTCAGACCTGGCTGGGATTTTCTTTAAACGAAGTGTTTTTGTTAGTTTATTGCCTAACTCAGTCTCTTTACTTGTTCTGGATCAAGTTCAATTTTTTATTTCTTCCGTCGCATGACCTCCGTAGAGAATGGTCTCTGTATACTTGTTAGGTGGTGTTCTAGAGATAATGTTAGGCTTCGTCACTTCAGTTAGTCTGGTACTTTTCCCTTTTTCCTCCTCCTCCATCTCTTTTGATGTTTTGAGATGGGGTCTCACTGTGTAACCTAGGATAAGTAGAAAAATGTCTAATGCAATTTAATCACTAAATAGCAAGAACAGTGCAAAATGGTACACAGCTATCCCTTAGTTTAGCTTAGTTTCTTGCCTTTCTTCCTTCCTTCCCTCCCTCCTTCCTTCCTTCCTTCCTTCCTTCCTTCCTTCCTTCCTTCCTTTCTTTCATTGGTGTTTTGCCTGCATGTATGTATATGTGAATGACAGTGTTGGATTCCCTGGAACAGAATTTACAGACAGTTGCAAGCTGCCATGTGGTTTCTGGGATTCGAACTCAGGACCTCTGGAAGAGCAGCCAATGCTCTTAACCGCTGAGCCATCTGTCCAGCCCCTCCTTCCTTTAGGTTTGAAGCCAAGCGCCGTCACTGAGTCCCTTATACAAAAAGAAAGGAGCTGAGGGTGTCAGAAGGTGTCGTGTGACTGATACAGGCAGAGCTTGAGAGGCAGCGTTTCTCTTTAAGGGCTTTTTTGTTTTGTTTTTCCCCTCTTCCTTATTTCTGTGACAAAATACCTGCCAACAAGCAAGGTAAAGGAGCTAGGGTTTGTTGGGACTTAATGGTGGGTAGGGCTAGGGTCCATCATGGGGGGAAGACAGAGGGGGAGGAACAGGAAACGCCATTTGCGTGGAATCTTCAAGGCTCACTTCCTCCACCCACTTCCTCCACCTACTTTCTCCTCCCAAAGGTTCCACAATGTCCTAAACTGTCACCACTAGTTGGGGACTCAGTGTGCAAACACATAGCTTGTGGAGAACATTGCGTGTCCAAGCCACACAAAACCACCATGGCAACAGCTGATTGGCCATTGACTGTTGACTGATCCTTGGACAAGGGACTTTGCTTCTCATGCCTAGTTTTTGACCTTTTAAATAGAATATAACTCTTGGCTGACCTGTTGTTTACATGCTTTTGTTTTATTGTCTTGGTTCATTTTACCACCGCAGGATGGTTTTTTTTAAAATGCTCCCCACCCTGACCAGGGTCAGCTTTGGAATCTCTCCCCAAATCAGCCTCTAGATACATAAAATGTTACAATTAGAAATTGATTCATTTGATCCCTTTTCATAGTTGTATGGAACAGGATACATTTTAATCCTCCTTGGCCATGTATCTCACAGTGTGGTGAACTTATGACCCTCTCCTGAGAGCTAGTTTTGAAAGACGAGACAGGGAAGAAGCTGGAACGCATTAAGGCTGGATTAAAGAGAAGCCACACGAGGTCATCACCCCAGAAAAGAGCAAGGGCACATGGATCCCAGGGTTTATTTGCAAGAATGTTCCCGGCATCATGTTCACAGTGGACTTGAACTAGAAACAATCCTATCAATTAAGAGCAGAGTGGAAAATTACACTGTAGTGTATTCTCTCTTGGAATACAACAGTAGGGGCTGGAGAGATGGCTCAGTGGTTAAGAGCACTGACTGCTCTCCCACAGGTCCTGAGTTCAAATCCCAGCAACCACATGGTGGTTCACAACCATCTGTAATGGAATCCGATGCCCTCTTCTGGTGTGTCTGAAGACAGCTACAGTGCACTCATATATAATAATTAAACAAATCTTAAAGAATACAACAGTGAAAAGCAGCGAGACACAGAGCCAGTGAGCTGCTTGAATCTCACAAACGAACTTAACAGGGAGAAGTCTGCAGGTATAGAACAGCGTATACGGTGGGGATTCCTTGTTTTTAAGTTATTTATTTTATGTATATGAATGCATTGTTGCTATTTTCAGACACACCAGAAGAGGCCATCAAATTCCATTACAGATGGTTGTAAACCACCGTGTGGTTGCTGGGAATTGAACTCATGACCTCTGGAAGAGCAGTCAGTGCTCTTAACCGCTGAGCCATCTCTCCAGCCCGGGGAATTCTTAAGATATGAAATTGTAGTGCGGGTGTTGAATATCAAGAAGGAGATTTAGATCACAGAAATTAGGATCCTGTCATGAACACTGATGAGGAAGAAGGAGCTTGTGACAATTCAGGGAATAGAAAGAAATGACCTAGGGCCACTCGAGGTGATGCATACCTTTAATCCCAGCACTTGGGAGGCAGAGGCAGGCAGATCTCTGACTTAGGAGTCTAGCCTGGTCTACAGAGCAAGTTCTATGACATCCAGGGACTCAGAGAAACCCTTTCTTGAACAACAACAACAACAACAACAACAACAGCAACAACAACACACACACAGGAATGTTCTGGACACTGATAATTACCACCTTTTAATTGTTTTATTATCGTGTTGCTTGCATGTGTCTGGTGGGAGTGAGGCACACACACCACACTCACTGCACATGTGTAAGTTAGAGGACAACTTTCAGGATGTCCTCTACTTCCCTGGTGCTCTGGGGTCACACTCAGCTCATCTGGCCTGCATGGCAAGAGTTGTTACCCGCTGGTCCTTTCTTGCTCATCCTAATCATTGCTTCTTCTGTTTTAAATTTTTAATTATCAGAAGAGGCTGTCAGAGTTGTAGTGACTGACAGTTGTGAGTCACCATGTGGGTGCTTCGAGATGAACCCACGTCCTCTGCAAGAGCAAGTGATTTTGTTTTTGTTTTTGTTTTGTTTTGTTTGGTTTGGTTTAGTTTTCGTGAGTCAAGGTTTCTCTATGTAGCCCTAGCTGTCCTAGAACTAGCGGCATCAAACTCACAGAGATCCACCTGCCTCTGCCTCTCCAGTGCTGGGGTCAAAGGCTTGCACCACTACGCTGAGCTGTTCTGTTTGGCTTGAGTGCGGGGTACGGAGAGGTTAATTTGCTCGGTTTGATTTCTTTTTTAATTGAGGCAAATCCTCACTAGGCAGTCTTGGCCTGTCTGGAGCAAGATGGCATCAAACTCGAAGGAATCCTCCTGCATCCACCTTCCAAATGCTGGGATGACAAGCATGGGTTACATACTGTGAAACTATATACTACAATGTCCAAATACATGCTGTGAGATATTATGTGTGTGTGTGTGTATATATATATACACATATATCCTTTAAGAGACAGGCTGCCCAGAAAGCTCGTGTAGGCGTGAGGGAACCTTCCTTTCTGCTGCCTGATGACTGAACCTGATGAAATGAACAGCAGTAACAGATCAACAGGTGGAAATGCACACAAACGAGTTGCACACACAGACACATCAGAGGCATGAAGACAAGGGCCCAGTATCCAGTGAGAGCCAGGGGATTTATAGCCTCTCCACAGAGGAGAGGAGGTGGGCATGCAGGTGGTTTCTCTGAAAGGATGAATTATACCAAGGGGAGACAAGTGGTCCTGGGGTCTAAGCCACAGCCCAAGAACAAGTTCCTCTGGACGCTGGGTCTGCTGTCAACTGCCAGCTCCTTTTGGGAGAGTGAACTTTACTGGAGCGGGGCTCAAGACAATTGCTTTCTGTCTAAACGGATCTCCCTAAGTTTGAGACTGGTGAGAGACGGGGGTCAGGAGAAGGTGAGAGACTGGTTCTGAGACCTTTTAAAATGTTTTGTGTTTTCTCCTCAGACGTAATACTTTCTGAAATATGACATTAAAATTTCTAATACATTCTGGGCAGTGGTGGCACACACCTTTAATCCCAGGATTCAGGAAGTAGAGGCAGGCAGATCTCTGTGAGTTCGAGGACAGCCAGGCCTTAAAAAAAAAAAAAAAAAAAAAAATCGAATGCACATGTTAAAAACAATCCTCCTATCTCTTTTTCAATTCGAGATTGTAACAGTCCCCCAGACCTTCCTTAGCCCAACTGACTCCATGATGGAAGGAAATACCATTTATCCCATATAAAACTCAGATGTAGAGCAGCGCTTTGGAGATCCCGAGGATCTGTATCTTGCTTCAACAGTGTTTGGACGGAACAGACCCGGGGACTCCCACTTTATTCACTTCCAGCCGCCTTACAAGTCTCTCCAGTCGCAGCCTCCAGGACCATCTCCTCATCGCCTTTGGCTCCTAGGACCAGCCAGCCCCGTCTTCGCAGTTAGCTCCATACTCCGGATCAGCCATGACCTCTCAGATTCGTCAGAATTATTCCACCGAAGTGGAAGCTGCCGTGAACCGCCTGGTCAACTTGCACCTGCGGGCCTCTTACACCTACCTCTCTCTGGGCTTCTTTTTTGATCGGGATGACGTGGCTTTGGAGGGCGTAGGCCACTTCTTCCGCGATTGGCCGAGGAGAAGCGCCCGCGGAGCGTCTCCTCAAGTTGCAGAACGAACGCGGGGGCCATGCACTCTTCCAGGATGTGCAGAAGCCATCTCAAGATGAGTGGGGTAAAACCCTGGAGGCCATGGAAGCTGCCTTGGCCCTGGAGAAGAACCTGAACCAGGCCCTCTTGGATCTGCACGCCCTGGGCTCTGCCCGCACAGACCCTCACCTCTGTGACTTCTTGGAAAGCCACTTCCTGGATAAGGAGGTGAAGCTCATCAAGAAGATGGGCAACCACCTGACCAACCTCCGTAGGGTGGCAGGGCCACAACCAGCGCAGACTGGCGTGGCCCAGGCATCTCTGGGCGAGTATCTCTTTGAGCGCCTCACTCTGAAGCACGACTAGGCCTCTGTGCCTTCCAAGGGGCTCCCTCCTCTGCTCTGCACCGACCCGACCGCCTCAGCACCTCCACCCGAGTGAACCTCTAAAGCCACTAGGCGGCTTTGTAACCGCCCTGGAGCCTCTCCCAAGTCTTGGACCAAGTAAAAATAAAGCTTTTGAAAAAAAAAAAAAAAAAACTCAGATGTAGACAGCACTGCCTGCCAAAAACAAAAACAAAAACCTAATTCATCAAAGTCCACAGTTCTGGGAAAGTCTCTAAGTGCACTAACCTTGTCTTTTGGCTTTTGCAGTTCTGCTTCTGACTAAGTGTTCTTGCTCTCTGAGGTGCATCAACCCAGGGTATGCTCACAAGCTCTCCTTGAGAAAGGCTCAGGGCTACACTGAAATCCTGAACGCTCAGTGTAGTTACCTGCCAGCTAATAAAGACTTCCTATTGGTTTAAACCCATGTCTGGGCAGTCTTCTCGGGTGGATCCTCTCAGTGGCTAGAAAGGTTAATAGCCCAAGGATTGATTAAGACATCATGGAGCAGGAGGTGGGTAACAGGCATTTTCCTGGTTATAATCTGCCTTTCTTTTTTTTTTTTTTTTTTTTTTTTTTTTTGGTTCTTTTTTTTTTCGAGCTGGGGACCGAACCCAGGGCCTTGCTTCCTAGGCAAGCGCCTACCACTGAGCTAAATCCCCAACCCATAATCTGCCTTTCTTGTTGTAACCAAACACCCGGAAAGAAGCAACCCAAGGGAGGAAGGATTATTTTGAAGGAATACAATCCGTCACGGCAGGTGTGGTGGTTTGGATAGAAATGGCCCCCACTGACTCATGTGTATAAATAAATGCTCAGTCCACAAGGGATGGTGCTATTAGGAGGTGTGGCCTTGTTGGAGGAAGTGTGTCACTGTAGGGGCGGGCTTTGAGGGCTCCTATGCTCAGCCTATGCCCGGTGTGGCAACACAGCTTCCTTCTGCTGCGTGTGGATCAAGATGTAGAGCTCTGAGCTCCTTCTCCAGCACCAGGTCTTCCTGGACCAAATCTCTGAAACTGTCCCTCGGCCTCAATTAAATGTTGTCCTTTATAAGAGTTGCCGTGGTCATGGCGTCTCATTCCTAGCAATAAAACCCTAGCTAAGACAGCAGGGAAGACGGGGCAGCAGCAGTCGTATGAGGCAGCTTCTCACACTGCACCTGCAGAAAGGAAGCAGAGAGAAATGAACGCCAGCGCTTGACTCCTCTCTCTCCGTGCATTCGGTCCAGGAGCTCTAGCTACGGGAACGTGTACCTACATTCACCCTCTGCAAACACAGGCAAGCCCAGTGATACATTTCCTAGGTGGTAATAATCAATTATCTCACTCTACCCCCTTGTCAACCTGATACCCAAACATATCACTTTAAATTGTGACGCTCCAGCATCACAATTTAATTTGCATGCTTATCTCGCAATGCAAAAATTGTTCAGTCCAACTTCAAATGCCCTCACGGTCTTTAGCAGTCTCCGCCTCGTTTTAAGATACAGAGCCTCTTCTGCGTTGCGAGCCACTCTCCTAACTGTGAGCTACTATAAAATCAGAACACGTTTTCCTTCCAACGACCAGGACATACAGCCGTCATTGCTGCCCCACAAGGGAGGGTCGCACACAGCAAGGAAAGACTAGACCACAGGAAAACCAAACGGAGGGGAGCACATACCGAATCCTGCAGGTTCACTTCCGACATCTGTGGCTCATGATAGAATCACCTGGACATCAACAGCCTTGGGAATCACTGGCCCTGGAGCCCATGGCTACAGTACAAATAGCCTTTGACAGAAGTTCCACTGCGTCTGCAGTTCCCTGTGGTGGACACCCCTCAGCCCTGGCATCTCTAACACTTCGAGTCTCTACTGAAAAGTAAGCTTCGCCTTCTCAGCTGCATTCAGTTTATCCCTCAGGGCCCGCTGCAGGAAATCCTTGACCTCATCGTCCTCACGTGATCCGTGCCTGCAAAACCAGTTCCATGGCGACAGCACTGCCACGTTCTGTTACCAATTTGAGACGTAGGCTGGCTCCTTGGACTGTCTTTGCAGTGGCCTCTGTGCGCCTTCAAGACTGACTGAGGAGAAATACTTCCCTAAACAATCGTCTTTGAATGGGGAATTTTCTATCGATAGTATCAGCTTGGGCTTTCTCCTCAGGATATCTTTGCCATTGTCCCGTCCCCCGAGGTTTTGTTTGAATGATGATAAATCTCTGTAGCAGCTGCAGATGGTCTCTCTGCACCTGCCTTGTCCGTGAGTACAGATCGCTCCTTTCCTGAAGGGCTGATAATCGAATCCAATGAAGTAGCTGACAATCTTGAGATTTTTCTCTACAAAACAAAATAATCCATTACTCGTGTGTGTGTATGTGTGTGTGTGTGTGTGTGTGTGTGCGTGCATACAGAAGCCTGAAGTCAATCTCATGTGATGTTCCTCAAGAAGCATTAATATTTAATAAAAAATAAGACTTTTATTGTGTGTGTGCATGTGTGTCTGTGTATGTCTGTATGTCTGTCTGTGTGTGTCTGTGTGTCTGTGTTTCTCTGTGTGTGTCTATGTGTGTCTCTCTGTCTGTGTGTCTGTGTCTGTGTTTCTCTGTGTGTGTCTCTGTGTGTGTGTGTCTCTCTGTTTGTGTGTGTGTGTCTGTGTGTGTCTGTGTGTGTGTGTCTGTGTGTGTGTCTGTGTGTGTGTGGGTATACGCATGTGCTACAACATGCATGTAGAGGTCAGAGGACAACTTTTGAGTCAATTCTCTCCTTCACCAGTGGGTTCTGGAAAATGAGTTCAGGCCTAGTGGCAGCTGCCTTTAACTGCTGAGCAACCTCTCCAGCCCGCCGTCCTGATCTTTTTTGTTGAGACTGGGTCTCTTGATAGCACAGAGCCCACTAAGTGAGCTAAGCTGGCTGGCAGCAAGCCCCACCCCCCAGTGCTGGCATTCTGAAGGTGTTTGCTCTGCCTGGCTTCTTAAGTTGGGTTCTAGGAACTGAGATACTGATGGAGACAGGTACCTGACACCCAGCTGTCCCCACGGCCTAGTCCATTACTTTTGAACCCAGCTTCACCAAAGTTCTCAGGACACCGGCAGAATGAAGCCAGATTCCTTTTCAGAATGTAACATGAACGGTCCCCAGTCCAGGTCCCAATAGAGTTCTTGTTATTCTCAGAGAGCTATGATCTTGGGCTTCTGGTGTCCACATTTCTCCCCACAGTCTGGTCTTCTAAACTCTCCTGGATGGGCCATCAGCTCTGCTTAGAGCACTGTAGGGCTTTGCTACTTCAAAGGCCCAGCCATTTCCACAGTCCTCCAGCAAAACACATCCAGAGGCATGTGAATCACACAGTAAGTCTCAGCACAGAAACCAGCCCCCCCCCGTCTCCTCTCAGCGACAATTTTCCAAGTCAGTTCCTTTGTTGTTGCCGTGACCAAATACATGGCAGAAATCAACTCAAAGGGAAGAGGGTTTATTTCAATTTATAGTTTGAGAAGAAATAGTCCATCACATGGAAAGCTTGCACACTGACCCACAGTCAGGAAGGAGAGAAAGATCAATCTATTTCCACATCATGTTTTGTACAGAGAGGGTTACTAGTAGCTCTGGCTAGCCTGAGCAGGCTCGCTACAAACTTTAATCTGTCTGCTGACTGCTGGGATTAAAGGTCTATGTTACCATGACTCCTCTTTCTTTCTTTCTTTCTTTCTTTCTTTCTTTCTTTCTTTCTTTCTTTCTTCCTTCTTCCTTCCTTCCTTCCTTTCTTTCTTTCCTTTTTTCTTTTCTTGCTTTAAAGCAATTTTTATTCACTTTACATCTCAATATCAGCCCCCCTCTCCTCCTACTACCCCTCACACAGATCCTCCCCTCATCCACCCCTCTCCTCCTCTAAGAAGTGGGAGCCTCCTATATCACCCCACCCCCAGACACATGAAATCACTGTAGGACTAGGGCACATCCTCTCCCACCGAGGCCAGACAAGTCTGCCTAGTTTTTAATCTTAAAACATTTTTATTTCACACACACACACACACACACACACACAAACACACACACACACACACACACACACACAGAGAGAGAGAGAGAGAGGGAGAGAGACAGAGAAAGAGAGAGAGAGAGAGAGAGAGACAGAGAGAGACACAGAGAGAGGGGCGAGAGGGGGGGAGAGAGAGAGACAGACAGACAGACAGAGAGAGAACAGAGAGAGACAGAGAGAGAACAGAGAGACAGACAGGGAGAGACAGAGACAGAGAGAGAGACAGAGACAGACAGACAGAGAGAGAGAACAGAGACAGAGAGAGGGAGAGAGGGAGAGAGGGAGACATATTAGGAAGTGTTACCACTGAGCTACATCCTAGTCCTGAGATTTTTTTTTTAAGTATTTAATATGCCAAAGTACCAGACTTAGGGTCTGTTTTCTGAGCCCCAAACACACAAGGCCATTGTGGGAAGGGCGGAGCTTGCTGCGCACGGCCTGATTTTACTTCCCTCGTGCTCTCTTCCATCAGCAGAGAAAATGGAACTCTGGCACTTGGTCGGTCATATAAGCATTTCGTTCATACATTGATGCCAGAAAGAATAAAACCGGAGAGGCGTCAGAGGTCAGCCAACTTGAGAAGCTGTCTTTCCTAGATTAGATCTTAAGTCTAGACGAGGAATATGGTCGCTGCATGAAAGCGATGTGCCGTGCCAGGGCAGATAGAGATGTTCACAGCTCACCAGGGGACAGTCACACTGCTTGAGAAATCAACATAAAGAATGTTCTAATGGGCTGGAAGGCCTTTAGCAACCCTCTGTAAAATACCTCCTCGCGTGTGGGACTGGCTGCTGGAGAAAGGAAGGAAACTGAGCCGCAGCCTTTTAATCTCCATTTCTCTCAGGGAGGACACACGATTCAGATACAGACACTGAATTTGTAGTCTGTTTAATTTTCACACATGAGAGGGAGAGAAACTTTGGAAACACAATTAGTCAGTCTCCCTGTGTGATGGTTTGTATATGCTCTGCACTATTAGAGGGTGTGGCCTTGTTGTAGTGGGTGTGTCACTGTGGGAGTGGGCTTTAAGACGCTCACCCTAGCTGCCTGGAAGCCAGTCTTCTGCTAGCAGCCTTCAGATGAAGGTGTAGAACTCTCAGCTCCTCCTGCACCTTGCCTGCCTGGATGCTGCCATGCTCTTGCCTTGATGATAATGGACTGAACCTCTGAACCTGTATGACAGCCCCAATTAAATGTCCTTATAAGAGTTGCCTTGGTCATGGTGTCTGTTCACAGCAGTGAAACCCTAACTAAGACACCCGTTTCCAATCCTGTCCCTTCCCCAACTTGCCAAGGAAACTCTCGGTTTAGCAGATGGGGGTGGGGTCAGGGACACTAATGTAACAAGAGTTCCCAGGGACCAGAGACTTTGAAGAACTGTAGACAGTCTTAAGTAAATGACTTATGGGTAAAACTTTGGGGCTAGAGAACTTCCTGTAACTTCTTTCCTAGTTGACTTAGATATTAAAGAAAAGCATTACTATTTGCAAGATTATTGTGCGTCAGGTCTGTACTGCTTTTGATGATGATACAATACTATAGGTCTTAAGGAAGGAAATGGGGCTCAGGTATATTTGGGTCACATTCATCTTTATCTTCATCAGCAGTATCTGATATATAAACATTTATTCTACAAGAATGACTGTACAGGATGTAGTATTACTGAAGGAATGGGGGTGTAGCTCAATGGCAAAACACTTGCCTTAATGGTTGAGAACATGTGACCTGTCCCCACCATCAGAAAAATAAAATTAAAAACTTAGAATCTCGGAAACCCCTCAGGGACTTCTTAGCAAACCTGCAAGCGGCCTGCTCTAGCTCTAAGGCCCACAGCTGCATGATGGGAAATAAGGATTTGAGTGTAAGGCATTTGTTTAGGAAGAATTCTAGGAAGCCTCTGAGGGAGACTGAGGAATGCAGGCCCAGTAGCTGGTCACACCAAAAGGTAGTGTGTGTGTGTGTGTGTGTGTGTGTGTGTGTGTGTGTGTGTGTGTGTTTGTGTGTGCGTGTGTCCAGGCCAGCAACAGATGTGAGGCCGGAAGAACGTCCCAGCTGTTGCTTCCCTTGTGCCTTCCAACATCACTCAGTGCTTTCTCTGTATGCGAGCCTTATTCTCATGTGTGTGTACACATGCCTGTGTGAATGTGTGTGAGAATATGTGTGTGTGAGTGTGGATGAGTGTGTGGGGGCATTGCTTTTGTGTGTGTGTGTGTGAGAGAGAAAGAGAGTATATGTGTGTGTGGGTGAGTGTGAGTGTGTAGGAGCATGTGCTTCTGTGTGAGAAAGAGAGAGTGTGTGTGTGTGTGTATGAGTGCATGTGTGAGAGAGAAAGAGAGTGTATGTATGTGTGAGAGAGAGTATATGTGTGTGTGTGTATATGAGTGCATGTGTGAGAGAGAAAGAGAGTGTATGTATGTGTGAGAGAGAGTATATGTGTGTGTGTGTGTGTGTGTGTGTGTGTGTGTGTGTGTGTGAGAGAGAGAGAGAGAGAGAGAGAGAGAGAGAGAGAGAGAGAGGGGGGCAGGTGGTGGATGTGTCCTGGGAGCTGGATGAAGACAGTTTGTTTTTTTTTTTTTTGAAGCTCAGAGACTAGGGTTGTCTGTCCACATTCAGGCTCTGTTGTCCATTATCTTGGGCGTCTGCCTCTGAGTCACATTCTGGCAGAATCTGGTAACATACTTAAACAGACGTTCTTGGTGTTTCACACCTTGGAATCGGGGAAAGACTGTGCGATCCATGTTGGAGGTTCCCTTTTGGTGCCATTCCTGAGATCAACCCTGTCTGCTTCAGACGCCGCTTCAGATCATCTGGCGACATCTCCATTTCCTGGTTCTATTTGGTTGCAATTACACTGGGACCCTGACTGGAAACCAAAACTGAGTACCATTTGTATTTAAACCCCTTGAGCCCTTTCCCTTTCTCTTCCTTGTTCCATATCTTCTAGGACTTCATTAATGAGAACCAAAACGGCACTTTGCCTTTCAGAGCCCTTCTCTAGGGAAATAAAACATAAAACTTCTGCTTGATGGGAGACATAAAATGTTGGTTAGAGGGCCGTAAATTAATCATTAAAGCTTTATCCAGGTACCCTGCCTGCAGTGTCTCCTTCCTTTGTCTCATGGGAACCCTAAGATAGATAGATAGGGTGGGTGGGAGAGTGGGTGGGTGGATGGATGGATAGCTAGGTAGGTAGCTAGCTAGTTAGATGGATAGATAGATAGCCTTTTTGAGTTAGTGAGATGGTTCAGTGGTTACCCTCTGGCTTCTAAACCTGATGATGACCTGAGTTGAATCTCTGGAACCCTGGAAGGAGAGAACTGACTCATGCAAGTTGTTCTCTGACTTCCACACATGCTAGGGCATATGTGTACACACACTCAAAAATAAATACAATTAATTTATGAACTTGTCCAGTTTGACAGCAAGCAGTCAGAAACCAGCAGAAAGTCAGAATGTGAATTCCTAGTAACTCTCTTGGAACAAGAGCCCCAGCGCGCACACACACAACAGCCCACCTTTATTTGCACACTGTCCACTTCTGCCATGTGTCTGTCATTTAGCGGATCCTCCACAGTTTCTTTACAACCCTGTTTCTGAACAGCCTTGAATGAGCGTTCTTCCTGTGAGTGACCTCACACTATTGTCAAGGACTTCAGCGCAGCTTGTGTTTTAGACTAGTTGTACATGACACCTCTTTCAGTTTACTTCATCCCTGTGCCGGCTAGCTTTGTGTCCACTTGACACCAGTTATGATCATTTGGGAAGAAGGAATCTTTTTTTAAGGTTTATTTATTTTATATAAGTACTCTGTAGCTGTCTTCAGACATATCAGAAGAGGGCATCGGATCCCATTACAGATGGTTGTGAGCCACCATGTGCTTGCTGGGAATTGAACTCAGGACCTCTGGAAGAGCAGTCAGTGCTCTTAACTGCTAAGCTATCTCTCCAGCCCCTGGGAAGAAGGAATCTTAAATCAAGAAAATTCTTCCAAAGGATTGGCCTACAAGGCATTTCCTTGGTTGGGGATTGATGTAGGTGGGTTCGGCTCACAGTGGGTAGTCCCGCTCCCGGGCTGGTGGTCCCAGGTGCTATAAGAAAGCAGGCTGAGCAAGCCCTAAGGAGCAAGCCAGTAGGCAGCACCCTCCACGGCCTCTGCTTCCATTCTCTGCTCCAGGTTCCTGTCCTGACTTCCTTGATGGATGAACTACAACCTGTTAAGCTGGAACGAAGTCTTTCTTTTCCAATTTGCTGATAGTTATGGAGCAGCTTGTTCTGGGGGTGATTTGGGGGGTGGTGGTGAGACACAGTTTCTCTGTGTGGCCCTGACTCTCTTGGAAGTCACTCTGTAGACCAGGTTAGCCTTGAACTCAGGTCTCTGCCTCCCAAGTTCTGGGATTAGAGGCATGCACTACCACCACCCAGCATGTTCCTACCACAGCAAAAGGAACCCTAAGACGGTGACTGGTTTTATTCTACACACCTTCCTGAGGCATGTCCTCTGCCCTCCCGAACACCTCTTCCTGTTTTATCTGTCTAAAGATCTTATTGTAATTATGGTTTAATGATTTTTTTTCTCAGACTGATGGCATGGTAAAATCAACTAACAGTTGCATGAGTATGCAGTGTTTGTTAGTGATATCAGGAAAAACATGAAGAAGGCTGCATAGTGAGTGGATGACTGAGTGTGCTGTTCATGGGTGAACACACTCGTGGCAGTGGCTGGTAAAATACTTCCCTTTGGCCTCTGGATTCTTTGAATAAATTAAGTTGACATTAAGACAGATTAAGAGGGGCTGGAGAGATGGCTCAGGGGTTAAGAGCACTGACTGCTCTTCCAGAGGTCCTGAGTTCAAATCCCAGCAACCACATGGTGGTTCACAACCATCTGTAATGGGATCTGGTGCCCTCTTCTGGCTTACAAGTATACATGCAGACAGAACACTTAATACATAATAAATACATCTTTTTCTAAAACGGTAGATTAACAGAAGAAAAACAAGTCTCGTCATGCAAATAAGCACAGGAGTCCCTCAAAAATTAGTCAGAGAAGGGGCCATGTGAGGCTTAGGTAATTATCCTCAGCTGCAGAAAGGAATGGGTTTGGGGTCTCTGGGAGGGGGTGAAAAGAAAATTTAGGAAGGTAAGCATGGGGAGAGAAAGAATGGGGAGCAAAGGTTACCCTTCATGCCTGTAGTGTCTCTGAGTGGTCTTCTGGGTTGTACCGATATCTTGCCTAATAATGATTTGCTTTAAGGATGTCCGTTTTTCTCCACCTAAGGACAAATCTAGGTAGCTGAGTGGGAGGTGATGAGCATTTCCTAAATCGGCTGGTTGGTTCTCAGTTTTTTTGAGCTCAAATAAAAAAAAAAATCAATATTCCAAAGTAGTATATTTGTGGGTGGCACATTCTGAATCTCTTCTTGAGCATTTTCTGATTCAGTTTTTTTTTTTTCCTCCTGTGAGCATTTGGGCACCATTCTGAGAAGATATTTAAGTGGTAAATTGGATATGATCTTCAAGTATTTTTAAATATTTTTTATTTCATTATTTTGTGTGCTTGGATGTTTTGCCAGCTTGTGTAGCTGTGTTCCATGTGTGTGCCTTGTGCTCACGGACGACAGAAGAGGGATCCCCTAGAACTGAAGTTAGAGGCTGTTGTGAGCGGCCATGTGGGTGTTGGGAGTCATAGGTAGAACAGCCAGTGCCCTTAACTGCTCGCCCATCTCTTCAGTCCCAGTCCTCAGCTATTTTCAAACCTGGGTATAATCTGTGTCTTTTGTACAAATATCTCTTGTCAAAATAAACACGGAAATAGAAAGTGAAATTATTAGCCAAAATGTAAAATTGTAATTCTGTTCTTCATGGTTAAGTCTCTATTTATTAGTCATTGTTATAGTCAATTCTTAATTAGTTGATTATTATAAAATATGTATTATACAGTTAGTCAAAAAGTGATTTGCTAATCAATTTGATTTTTTAGTTTTCAAAACAACCAAAAATCCATTGTGTGTGGTTGTGCACACCGCATGCCTTTAAACTCAGCACTTTGAAGTCAGAGGCAACCAATCAGATCTCTGTGAGTTTGAGGCCAGCCTGGTCCACACATTGAGGTTGAGGCCAGCCTGGTCTATACATTTGACTTCCAGGCCAGCCTGGTCTACATAGGGAGACTCTGTCTCAAAAAACTACCCAAATCAAAAAACATTTTACCTGGTTATTCTTTTTTAGGTTTTACTTATTTTTATTTTTTATTTACGTCTATGTGTGCCTGCGTGAGTTTATATCCACCACATGTGTTCAGGTGCCCATGGAGGCCAGAGGGTGTGGGGTCCCTGGGACTAAGGTAATTGTGAGCCACCTAGTGTGGGAGCTGGAGATCAAATCCAGGTCCTCTGCAAGAACATTAAGTGCCCTTGACCACTGAGCCATCTCTCTGGCCCCTGAAATTTCATTTTTGAAAGATCAATAGCTATCTTTGCAGCCTCCCATTGAGTATCAGGTTGGTTTTGGTTTAATGTTAAAATGGGATTTTGGTTTGTTGCCCTGGCTAGTCTTGAACTCCTGGGCCCAGGTGATCCTCCTGGCTTAGCCCCTCCCAGTAGGTGGGACTGTAGGTGCTGCCCAGTTCCCCAGAGGGACTAGCCTAGTTTTCATTATCTAGGAGTCGATGAGTGGACATTGACCATCTTAGGTAACTCAGTCTCTGGCTTTCTCCCATTCCTGGAGATTAATCTAGTAAGATCCAAGCTCCTAGTGGTTAGTCCTGACAAGAAGCTCCCCATCTCAAGAGCAATCATTGTCTCAGCATAAACTCGGGTGAAACAAGGGACTCATGCATCTAACGCCTAGTATTCCAGAATCCAGGAGGCTGAGGCAGAAGGATCTTTAGGTCAAAACCAACTTGGATTATATAGCTAGACCTTGTCTTAATACATATCCCTAAATAATAATAATAACAACAACAACAACAACCACCACCACCACAACAAAGACGGTTTCTTTATTTAAAAAATATTTATTTTATGTACGCGAATACACTATCGCTGTCTTCAAGATTTATTTATTTATTATTTTAATGAGTACACTGTAGCTGTCTTCAGACACAACAGAAGAGGGCATTGGATCCCATTACAGATGGTTGTGAGCCACCATGTAGTTGCTGGGATTTGAACTTAGGACCTCTGGAGGAGCAGTCAGCACTCTTAACCATCGAGCCATCTCTCCAACTGCAAAGACAGTTTCTTGATTTGGAAAGTACAAAGATTTAAGTTCTTCCAGGAATCAGATACAAAGGCCAGCCAAACTCACAATCCTCCTGCCTCAGACTCCCGAGTATTAGGATTAAAGGCACGTACCTTACACGCAGCCCAACTTCATTATATACGCTTAATTATTCTTAAAAATTTATTTAGGTTTTCAAAACTTTTTATTGATTCTTTGTGAGTTTCACATCATGCACACTAGTCCTGCTTATCTCCCTGTCCCTTAACACACACCCTTTGCCCTTGCAGCCTCCCCCTCAAATAACACACACACACACAAACACACACACACACACACACAAACACACACACACACACAAACACACACACACACACACACACACATCAACAAAACAAAGCATAGAAAATCTCATTGTGAAAGTTGTAATATGTCCCAGTGTGTTCCACAGTATACTCCTCTGTCCCCACATCTTTACTTGCAAATGTTCATTGCAATGAGTTGTTGATCTGGTTTAAGATCTCTGGTTTCTGTGACACCATCAACACAAGATCCTCATCAGGACTCCTCCCTGTTGCCCTGTGTCATGGAGATCGGGCAGCTTTGGAACAACCGGGTTGGCCCTTTCATGTGTCCCAACTGTTTGCAGATGATATAGATTTGGGGGTAGGTCAATTCACAGCTCTGGATCCAGGCCTGGTTGGTTGCTAAGCTGGTCAGTCAGCCTGCGCCTACTCTCTTTATCCATCTCTCCCGTGCAAGCTCTCCAGCACTGCTCTCCCTAGGCCACTCAGTACTACAGGGCCAACTCTCCCAGGCTCTCACCCTCGGGGGCAGCTCTCCTGTGCCCACTCTACTGTCCTGCCCAGACAAGGTGTAGGGCCTGCTCTCCCTAGTGCTGCAGCTGGTGAGAGGTACAGCTAGCTCTCAAGCTCCCATGACCCAGGGCCAGTTCTCCCAACGCCACAGGCAGTGAGGGGTGGGGTGGGGGTAAGACATCACCCTCACCACCTCATGGTAGATGAGCAGAGGATCCAACTCTCCTGCAATCATGCCCTCAAGGCTGGCTCATGTGGCCCCTGCCAGCAGGGTCAGCTCTGATGTGCTATCCAGGCAAGATGTAGGGCCCTCTCTCTCAAGTGTAGCTGCTAGTGAGAAATGGGGCCAGCTCTACAAAGTGCCACATCCAGTGAGTGGTAGGACCAGTTACACACAGCCCCTGCACATCTGTAGAGGGCCGCAATAACATTCGCCACCACTAGATGGCGCTGGCTTCCACTGCGCCCCACGTGGAAGGCCAGGTCAGTCAAGATGGCGCTAGCCTTTACCGCACAAGCCGGCTCCCTATGGGGAGATTATCTGTGTGCGCATGTGCTAGAGTGCCTTCATGCCAGGTCTTTGCCCATTTCCGGGGCGTACCTGATGAGGTCATGAGTAAGCAACCAATCAGGTGTGGGTGCGCACACGGGGGATAAAAAGGGTGCGCCTGGCGGCGCAAGGGGGGCTTCCACCATGAGAGAGGAATAGACAGGAATAAAAGTCACTCATAGTAAGAATTTCTATGTCTCGCGTGCTTCTTGCCGGCGGGAAGTCGTGCGTGGGACATCTGGTGCCAAGAAACCCTGGATAAAAACATCGCCGGTGCCACGGGAAGCCTCCATTTCGTGGGAGAAATTCAGAAGCTATGAGTGGGGTAAGACCCTGAGAGACCATGGCTAGCCTTGATCCGCTCCAACTCAGCCCCTTGCCGGACGCGGCAGGTGCCGCTGTGGTTGCTCTGGCAACCCTCGGGCTTTTTCTATTGACCTTTGAGTTTCTAGCTACCACCAAAAGGCGTCAGAGGTTGCATGGGAACTGCTCAGTTAAAACAACAAAGCGGAGAGCGTTGGGGGAAGGAAAAAGATGGTCAGAAACAGGGGGTAGTGAAAAGTTGCAACGAGAAAAGGAAGCTGATCGATCTCAAGTAGCAGTCCCCTCCAATTCGGAGGTGAAATATTGGGGAAAGAATGCCCCGGTAGAGAAGGGAGGAGGTAAAAGGAACACAGTATGTTGGCAGAAAACTTTGTCTTGGTGCTTATAAAGGTGTATTTAAGCTCCGGCGCCGCTCTCGAAGTCACAAGGCGTCGTCGCTGACTCGACAGCTTTACAGAGTCATGCTGATCAGATTTGATCGAGGCAGACCGCCTGAAAATTTATTCAGGAGAATCAAATAAAAGGACATCTCAGTGCCCGTGCACAGCCTGATGGAGTTTATGTAATTGGGTTGTGAGTAAAAAATATTCAGGGCTGTGTTTCACTTCCATACCATTGGCAAATGTCGGTCGTGCCGCTCAGATAATATATCTTAGTATCTTACAGGAATTGGGTTTCAACACGTTGGTGGACTAGTTCAGGAATTGAGACAATCCATCGCCTATATCAACTCCACCCGAGTGGATAGTCACCGTGGACACCATCTGGTTTTTTCCTTCTTTGTCTATTGTTTGTCTCTGGTGCACCAGGATGTCTCCATGTCTGTCAGTTTATGTCTGTGATTTTTGTTTCTCGTTGTTTAAATGTTTTATGTTTCATGTTCAAAAAAAAATGGTAAAAAACCTTATCTGCCGGGTCGTGCACACCTTGACTTGGTTTTAACTCGTTTCAAAAGGGAACAAATGAATAGAAAAAGGTTTCAATCAGGTCTTTAAAGCCCTGTGCCTAGAGCCAGGTGTCTAGATTAGCTGGAAGAGCTGCTTAGAAGCTGGCTAAGCGTCTACACGGGCTGATCTTAAAGGTGCTAACAGCTTCTCAGCTTCTTTGGTACGAGAGTTGATAGCTGTTTCTCTTAGAAAAATCCCTGACTGGTTAATTGACTCAACAGGTGACAAGGTGCATCTCTTAAAATCATAGCTAAAAAGGTAAAATGGTGTTTGATATGTGTAGCCACTTCAATTTTGTTTCTCATTGGTTTTAAATGTATAAATATGCTCTGCTTGCCTTGGTTGTGGACTATTGGCTTTCAAGTTATTGGATATGGTTAAAAAGGTATAATATTGGTAACAGAAAGTTAGCTTAAAACTGTAATTTAGATGAAGTAATTCTAGATACATGTGACATTGGGCCACCCTAGTGAGACAGGTCTAAATTGAGGTAATGTTTTTATGGAATTCTTATGCTAGAAACCAGGCTTCTAAAAGAATTTAGGACATTGTCTAGAAAGGTATTGGAGACCGCACCATTGTGCGTTCAAATGTAGAATTGATAGTCAAACTTTACAACATAATAGATAGACTTGTGGTGCCTTGGAGACTAGATTGTTGTTGGGGGTTGAGTTTTGCTTTCCATAGGTGTGGCTTGCCCTGAAGTTATCTGTATTCTAATGCTAATTTCCACTGCCCGGAGAACAGCTGCCTAGTCACATACTAAGAGCTCAGGTGACCTTGTGGTGGTGGTCTGCTGTTACAAGGAGAATTTAAGATTGTGATTAAGGATTGCCAGTGTTACATTGACTAACTCAAATTTATTTATAATTGAGGAAAAAATCAAACAGGTAGAGATTGTATTGATAGAGATTGTTACAAGATTTATAAAGGATTGATGAGGTTTTAGAACTTATGAGAACATTACAGCTTGTTTGCTTACTCCAACTGCCATTTCAAGATAGATTTAGAGGATTGTTTTTATGCAGTTTGTTTACATCCTGGCGATTGTGAGTTTTTATTTTGTGAGCTTGCTTATAATTTTAGAGAGCCCATAGAGTGATATCATTAAAAGTGGCTAACAGCCTTATATTATATAATTTTGTTACTTCTTCAATGTAAAAGGTTAGAACCTTAAATCTTTCAGTGTATATGAAAAATTTTACTACAAACTTTTGCTCTCAAAATGAGCTTTAATATTTGGGGAGTAGCATGTTACACTACTCCAGAAAAGAATATTTGAAGCTAATTTCAAGCTTCTAAAGATATGTTAATTGGCTAAGTACCTCCCCTTACCAGAGGACTTAGGTCTTTGTTATGCACATTGGAGACAAAACTTCAGCTGTGTTAATACAGAATTGTAGGCTAGAGTCATGAAAGTATTTTAAAAAGAAACCTGGTGAAACATATCTTATTCCAAACAACAGTTAATTGGTTATTACAAAATACTGATATTTGGCCTATCACATATACAAATTTTCAGGCAAAGTTGATTTTACTCTTTGCATGCTTTTTTATTTACTGCAAATTTGTGCATGCTGAAAGAAAAAATGCAGCCAAAAAGTCAAAAGTTTAGGAATGCTGTCCCACCCATAAGAAGCCCTAAATACCTCCAATTCCAGACCTGCCCTCTACCTGAAAGTAGAGCCTGCTCTCCCAGGAACTAGAAGAAAGGACTTAAGATAAGGCCCTAGATATGCCATTCCCACCTGGTAAAGATAATAGCCTCCCCCAGGGAACTTTTGACCATAAAGTTAAATTAGAATCTTAAAGAATTAAAAAGAAGCTGGAAGCTTCCCTAGGAACCAAAGGGAACACAAAGTTAAGCAATCTTGAGAGACTGGAAGCTTCTTGATTTTCCAAAGACACCCCTGCCCCTTGGGTTGTGGTTTCTCCCTTTAAATACCCTTCCTCCCAAAAGCCTCTCGGGGTCAACACCTCTGTCTCCCCTGCGTGGCATAGTGTCGGCCTGGAGATCTCCATACAGATCTCTGTAATAAACCTCACCTTGCATATTACATCCCTGTGTCTCCCTGTGTCTGGGGTCTGTGACTTCCCAAGACTTGAGTAAGGGTCTCTTCAGGGATCTTTCAATGTAACCCATAGAAAATGTGCTTCCTGTATTTATAGGTGGTTCATCTAATGAAAATGCTACATATATGATTGGACCACTTGTTTATTTTCTTGAGTTTCTGCTGCTTCAGCACAGATTATTAAATTCCATGCTTTAGCCGCTGTTTTTAAAATGTAAAAATCAAGCTTTCACTTCATATACTGATAGTCATTGTGTGGTTTGTGGTTTACAATTGATTTCAATCACTTAATGCTTTATTGGAGACAGGTTTTCTACTTGAAATCAGTGAGTGATTCCAGTATAAATTGTCTGACAACTCACTGTCCTTTCAGTGCTCTGGCTCAGAGAACTAAACAAAACCATAGACCCAGCTCTTTGAAAATGATAATGGAGTTGATAACACACCCTCACGAAAAGAGGAAGACTCCGTTTGCTTACTTTCAACGCCCAGCCTCACCCTGCCAACTCAGATTTCTAAATAAGACTAAATCTGGACCTTGTTTACAGGATTTGACATTTCTAATTAATGCTTATGTTTAGGTAAATAAAGTTTGTGAGGTGCTGGAGAGATGGCTTAGTGGTTAAGAGCACTAAATACTGTTCCTTTATAGGACATTTAAGAACTCAAACTGGATTGCCTAGACTCCTTAACTAGGGAGGACAGATATCAGACAGATTAGGCCTTACATAAGAAAAATTAGTGAAAAAATCTCATTCTTTATATATCCAAAACAATAATGCTAGAAACAATAATTTGGTATACAAGTCAAATTATAAATACAAGTGCTCAGTGTCCTCAATTTAATCCTCGAGGACTTATCTTAATAAACAATATTTTAACAATTTTAATAAATAAATAGGGGGAGATATACCTGAATGCTAATAATACTCCTTTTATTTCAATTTTAAAATTTGGATGCCAAAGTTTATGGCACCCTACAACTAGGCATACTCCTGCCTAGGTGAAATAGAGAGATCCACATATTGACATGATCCTGTCCAGATATTTTATATGGGGAAGAGGGAATGTTTGTGTTTTTTCTACAGGATGCTACAAGAGTGTGCCAGCTGCCTGGGTGGTTGCTGAGACTTGCTGATCCTGGTTACATGAAGATTCAGCTCTCGTGGTTCGGGTCCCTAGAGTCATTCCTCTGCCCTGAAAGGAAGGCGGAAGATCCTCCCTTCACCTTTTGTCATCACATAAATCTTGCCGTTGCTGCAGTCAGTGTTACCGCTGCGTGTGTTCCCGTCCCCACTGTGGCCTCACGCTCAGACTCTGTACACTGCTGCTTACTGATTCCAGCTGTTACCCCTGTCCCTTCATTTCCCTGGTGACTCTTGCTGCCTTAACTGGTAACTGGTGTTGCCATTTTACAGACTGTAGCTTCACAGAAAGCCACCTGTGTAAAGCTACAATGACTGGAGAACTCTGTCCTGGTCATACAGATCTCAGAATTTGGTTCCATTGTTTGCTGGTTGTTCCAGAGAAAAATGACTGATCCTGAACTGTCCTGGAAAAGACCTTGATACTTTCGCTGCTATTGTAGCAGTCATTACAGCTGCAGACATTGTGTCTGCAGTGTCTGGAGTTATCCTCCACCAATCTATTGTTAGACAAGTACAGTGGGTGAACTTTCTGGAGTAGTTACTAACAATTGGAAATTCTAAATTTCATTATAGGAGTGGCTTGACCATGGCCCTTGGTGGCAACAGCTGAGGAGGACCAAATGAGGTGCCCACTACTTATCGGGAGTGGCTCTGTTTGATGCAGCCCTATGCTGTGGATCAGTATTCATACCATGGTTGGTTTGCAAACTCAGATCTCAACAGTAATGTGACAAGGCCGTTATTCACTCAAGCACTTGTGGCCATTGTACAAAGGGCCTCCCCTGGAATTTGGTTATCTTGCTCAGGACTTACTCTGTATCTGAGTTCCCTGCTCCTGCACCCCAAGGACCTGTGGGTCCATTTGCACTGGGAGGAGAGGGTCTCTCTCTGTATTCTGAGTTCTCTGCTCTTGCACCCCATAGATCTGTGGATCATTGCACTGGGATTGAGAGAGACTCAGTGATTTCCTTTGATCAGCCCCTACACATCGCTGAGGTTTCCTCATTACACGCGATATGGGTGATCATGACTGCTATAAAATTTATAAATAATAAGGGTGAGATGTAGAGGGCCGCAATAACATTCGCCACCACTAGATGGCGCTGGCTTCCACTGCGCCCCACGTGGAAGGCCAGGTCAGTCAAGATGGCGCTAGCCTTTACCGCACAAGCCGGCTCCCTATGGGGAGATTATCTGTGTGCGCATGTGCTAGAGTGCCTTCATGCCAGGTCTTTGCCCATTTCCGGGGCGTACCTGATGAGGTCATGAGTAAGCAACCAATCAGGTGTGGGTGCGTACACGGGGGATAAATAGAGTGCGCCTGGCGGCGCAAGGGGGGCTTCCACCATGAGAGAGGAATAGACAGGAATAAAAGTCACTCATAGTAAGAATTTCTATGTCTCGCGTGCTTCTTGCCGGCGGGAAGTCGTGCGTGGGACACACATCCATGTGGTCCCAGGAGGCTGCCCCAACTAGAGACATCCCCATGTGCTCTAGTGATAATGGGCCATGGATCTTGACATGGCCCTGCAGCTTAGTAGCCATGGACTCAGACGTGCTCCTCAGTGGCTGGGGCATCACCGGGGGCTGGGCTGGCCATTCACGACAGGCTTCTCCTCTCTACCCTCACATCTCCAGTTCCTTCTCTTCATAAGGCTCAAGCTGCTCCACTTCTCTTTCTCTCCCATCTGACCACCACATATCCACTCACACATTGAGGTAGCTCCTGCTGTCGGCTGGCCATGCAGCAGGCAGGCCCCTGGTGACCTCCTCCGTCCATGCTGGGTGGCAGCAAACAAGTGTCTATGGCCTGCCTGTGCCAAGAACTGGAGGGCAGGTATGGCAGTCCACAGGTCTCTGTCTGCTTCTTTCTCCTGTGATACAGTGAGTGGCTTTGATTTCATTTGATTTTTACGAGTCCTAGGCATAAGACAATTTTGGCCACCAAGCTCTGCCCCTGATGGGTAAAAGAACACTGCCAACAATGAAGTGTCTCTTTGACCATTGTCAGGGGTATAGATGTTTTTTGAGACAGGCTTTCTCTGTGTAGCCCTACTACCCTGGAACTCACTCTGTAGACGAGGCTGGCCTCAAACTCAGAGATCCGCCTGCCTCTGCCTCCTGAGTGCTGGGTTTAAAGGTGTGCACCACCACTGCCTAGCCTAAAGATTTTATTTTTAATTGTGTATGTGTGTGAGAGTTTGTATATGAACATGAGTGTATCAATGAGGCCAGAAAAGGGAGGAGAAGCAGCCCCTATAGCTGGAATTCCAGGCAGTAGAGGCCGCCATTAGGATATGGGTTTTGGGAACCAAATGGGAGTCCTTTGTAAAGGTAGTACACACTCCTAACTGCTGAACTCTCTCTCAAGCATCTTTTCTTCTTAGCATTTATTTAACGTGTGTGTTAGGAGGTGTCTAAGAGTGTGTATGACCTGCATGTGGAGGTCACAGGACAACTTGCAGACGTCAGTTCTCTTTCCAGCATGAGGGTTCCAAGGACTGAACTCAGGCCTTCAGGCTTGGGCGAGAGTGATGTTACCCACTGAGCATCATCCCAGCCCCAGATGCAGGACTCAAAGGCCTTCTACGTCTTCTTTCCTGTGTGGATGAATACCATCTGTGTACTACAGCGTTCGGTTACGTTTTATGGTCCTTTTAATAGTAACTATAGTAGCAAATCATAAAATACAACTGTAAAACAGCAAAATATAATAATAAAGTGTAGTAAAATACAGTATTTTTTGAAAAGATATTATAATTTGAAGCAGTTTTATAAAACGTCTCCAGTCAGAGATGGTGTCTGATTTGGGAACACGCTCTGAAGTACGTGTCAATCAGGTTTTCATTATGGCAAAAATGTGAGAACAAGAGTTTAAGGAAAAAGACTGGCTTAGGTCACAGTCTCCGAGGTGACAGTCGACTGTTAGTTCCGGTGGGCAAGCTGGAAAGCATGCCAGAAACATGTAGTAACCCGTTCACCTCATGATAGAAGAAAGCAGGAAGAGCAAGGCAAGAAGGACCCAGGGATAAGACACACTCCAAAGCCCCCACATTCACAACCCACTTCCTCTAACCAGGCCTTTCCAGATGTTTCCAGAATCTTCCAAAAATAGTGTACCAGCTGGGCCTGTGAGGACTTTTCATATTCAAATCATAACAGGCATGAACTGACCGTTTACGTGAACTACAAGCCCTGTCTGGTGGTTCTTTAGTAGCCACAAGGATCTGGAAGTCTTTCCTAGGAGCCTGGAGGAGCCCTATAGCACCGGTTGATTAATTAAGGGAGACAAGACCTATTTTAAATGTGTCCAAGTCTATGTGGTGCTGGGCCTCATATCCTGTGTTCTCACAGACTGGATGTGGAATTGCAAAAGGGAAAAGGTAAATGTAAATAATACCATTCATAGTGTTACCATTCCTGATGTTACCATTCCTGATGTTACCATTCCTGATGTTACCATTCACGATGTTACCATTCCTGATGTTACCATTCCTGATGTTACCATTCACGATGTTACCATTCATGATGCCCCTACTTCTTCTGCAAAGAGCCCTGCTCTAAGCAACTGCTCACCCCAACTTCTGTTTTAAGATTCCTGTGAAGGAGCTGGAGAGATGATTCAGGGGTTAAGAGCACTGGCTGCCCGTTCAGAGGACTGGAGTTCAATTCCCAACACTCACATGGAGGCTGGCAAATGACTAACTTGAGCCCCAGGAGATTACACATTTCTTCCCGCCCCTGTAGGCACCAAGCTTGTACCTGATGCTCCAATGAATATGCATGCAAAACATCCATACACATAAAATAAAAAATAATTTAAAATGGTGTTTTAAAATGCCTATGCGGGCTGGAGAGATGGCTCAGTCGTTAAAGGCTAGGCTCACAACCAAAAATATAAAATGCCTATGAAATGGAGGATGTTAATACTATAATAATGTATACTCCACTGTTCTCTGGGGTTAAATTCAACACTCAATTTAAGGATAGTGCTGCTTTCAAATTCACACTGAAATGTAAAACTAACTTGGTTAGGAAAACATGTAGATAAAATGAAGCGGGCCATGATAATCGTATGGTCTTTCAATTATGGATCTCATGTTGTGAAGACTACAAACTGTTCCCTGAATGTTAATGAAGGTTCTTAAGAGTCTGCTGCTACTGGGTATGACAGCACACGGCTTCAATCCCAATACTCAGCAGGCAGAGGCAGGATGTTTGTGAGTTGGAATCTGACCCTGTCTCATAAAAGAATCCTAGAAGCTGGCAAAATAGCTTAATTTTTAAAAATTATTTTATTTTATGGGAATAATTGTTTTGCTTGCATGTATGTATGTGCATCACATGCATGCCTGGTGCTCAGGGAAGTCAGAATAGGGTATTGGATCCCCTGGAACTGAAATTATGAAGGGTTGTAAGATGCTACATGGGAACCTGAAACTGAGCCCAGGTCCTCTGCAAGAGCAGCAAGCATTCCTGACTGCCATGCCACCCCTCCAACCCCTGGCAGGATGGCTTGTCAGGCAAAGGGACTTGCTGCTAATCCTGACAGCCTGAGTCTGATCTCTAGAACACACATGGCACAGGGAGAGAACTCCCACAAGCTGTCCTCCTACGGCCACATGTGTACTATGGTCTATGTTCACACTTGTGTATGCATGTCCATGGATGCCTTGCACACCACTTCAGTGTACACACACACACACACACACACACACACACACACACACACACACACGTCACAGAATACATGCTAAACATTTCTTAGGAAGATCTCTAGACATTTTATTAAATTTACAAATACAAGTTGTGCTTTGGGGGGTTGGGGATTTAGCTCAGTGGTAGAGCGCTTCCTTAGCAAGCGCAAGGCCCTGGGTTGGTCCTCAGCTCAAAAAAAAAAAAAAAAAAAAAAAGACAAAATAACAAGTTGTGCTTTGTTCTCACCATAGCCCAGGATTCCCAGGCTGGCCTCAAACTCTCAACAATCCTTCTGTTGCAGCGCCTAGCTCCGAGCTAGGACATACAGACATGAACCACCATGTCTGGTTTATGTTCTTTTTCCTTTTTGAGATAGGGTCCCACCACGTAATGCTAACTGATCTGGAACTTGTCATGTGGACCAGGAGAGCCTTGCAATCAGAGAATTCTCTGTCTCTACCTCCCAGAGCTCTGGACTTCAAGGCATGCAACACCACACCCAGTAAGCTTGCATTCCCTGTAGATGTCAAAGACATGGGCTCACATGGGCTCTAAAGAATGAATGAGATATGATCTCTAGGCTCAAACCAGTAGTGAGATAAATGGGCAAAGAATTGTTAAAACAGGGCAAGAACAACTTTCTATAGGTAAAGGGGACAAAAATGCTGGTAATCTAGCTAACAGGATGGGAAGATAGCATTTTTTCATGTTACCGTAGCAACACCATTCACCATGCAACAACAGTGTTCTCAGATCTCTGTTCTGTACATTCCAGAGAATGATCTAGAGCCTGTGGCTTGTGATCCCTTTGGGGGGTCAAATATCAGATATCTTGCATATCAGGTATTTATATTATAATTCATATCAGTGGTAAAGTTACAGGTATGAAGTAACAACCAAATTAATTCTATGGTTGGGGCTCACCACAGTAAAGGGTTGCAGCATTAGAAGGTTGAGAACCACTAATCTGGAAGATGATTTACAACAGACATGGTCCAAAGGTTTATCTTCAATAGGCAAACTTTTAGTTTCAAATGAGTGTTTATGAAGCATATAGCAAGCCCTTGGTAAAGAACAAGGGTCTGGAGAGATGGCTCAGTGGGTAAAGGTGCTTGCTGTCCAAGCCTGGTGATTGCAGTTCCACTCTTGGAACCCACATAAATGTGGGAGGAGAGACCAGACTCCATAAGGTTGTCCTCTGATCTCTATGTGTGCACATGGACTATGGACCCATGCACAGTAAATAATAAATGTTCTGAATTAAAAATATAACAGAACAAATAACAAGAAGTCAATAGATAGAAGCATCAGATGGATTGCAAAATGTACTTCCACCAGGCACTGAGAACATTCAACAAACAGAGACAATGGAAGCAAACACAGGCAACGCCATCCAATGGGCTATGAACACGCAGACTGGGAAGAAACATCAGTGGGAGCTCCTAACTGAAGTTGCTCCATCAATGGGGTTTTGTCTCCTCACCCTCTCCACAGGCATTTTACATCACGAGATAGATAATAGTAACCTCTGTCCACACACGTTCCCCTGAGCTGTCCTCAAGGCCACAGTCTTTCACTCTTAGGCTATTCTACTGTCTTGTGTCCTTGTCACAGGGTCAGGGGGACATCCCATCTCTGAACAAGAACTCTGGGAAGACACTGAGACAAACGTGCTTGGGTCTGAAGAGAAAGGAGTCTTCCTCACTTCCAGGGTCACTTTGTGATAAGCTGAGACAGCCCGTGACACTTTACCAAAGTAAGGTATACTTCAGTCTCCAATAAATTCCTCATGGTTAACTATGCAAAAGCTGAATTCTTGGCTTCTCTTGCCTCTCGGCAGCCTTGGGCAATTAACTTTGTTCTCAATTTTGGTTTGTGGAGCTGGGGTAGAATTCACAGCCTTAGGAATGCTAAGGCTAACACTTCCACTCCCTGCTCTCCCTGTGAATGTGTGAGTGTGTGTGTTCCCATCCATGTCGAGAGTGCGTGTGCATGTGTGTGTCTGGAGGCTGACATCATGTGTCTTCCTTAGTTATTTTTTAATTTTTTAAGACAGGGTTTCTTACTGAATTTGTTTGAGCTAAACTGGTGGATTTCCATGATCCTCCTGTCTCTGCCTACCCCTAGCAAGCCTGGCATTGTAGAACCATACCTGGATCTCTATCTTCACGTCTGACAGGGCCCGAACTTAGGTCCTCATGTTTGTGTGGCACTTTGCCCACTGAGCTTGCTCATACCCAGTTCTCCACGCCCTCCTCTCTGAAGCAGTCTCTTTTTATTTTATTTTGTTAACATGGTGTCTTAGTTCGGGTTTTACTGCTGTGAACAGATACCATGACCAAGGCAAGTCTTATAAAGGACAACATTTAGTTGGGGCTGGCTCACAGGTTCAGAGGTTCAGTCCACTGTCATCAAGGTGGGAGCATGGCAGCATCCAGGCAGGTGTGGTGCAGGCAGAGCTGAGAGTTCTACAGCCTCATCCGAAGGCTGCTAGTGGAAGACTGGCTTCCAGGCAGCCAGGATGAGGGTCTTAAAGCCACACCCATGTGACACACCTACTCCCACAAGGCCACATCTACTCCAATAGGGCCACACCCTTTAATAGTGCCACTCCCTGGGCTGAGTATATACAAACTATTACACATAGTATTTTTATTATTTGGAAATTTCACCTAATGCACTGGAGTCACAATTTCTAGTTCTCTATCCTTTGCTTCTGTGATCTTCTCCAAAATGAAAGAAGAGGGAGGAGAAGAAGGAAGAGGAATAAGAGGAGGAGGAGGAGGAGGAGGGGAGTGAAGAAGAGGAGGAAGAGTAAGAATAGGAGGAGGAAGAGGAAGAAGAGGAAGAGGAGGGGAGGAGGAGGAAGGGGAGGAAAGGGAGGAAAAGGAAGGGGAGGAAGAGGAAGGGGAGGAAGAGGAAGGGGAGGAAGAGGAAGGGGAGGAAGAGGAAGGGGAGGAAAGAGGAAGGGGAGGAAGAGGAAGGGGAGGAAGAGGAAGGGAAGAGGAAGAAGAGGAGGGCAGGAAGAGGAAGGGGAGGAAGAGGAAGGGCAGGAAGAGGAAGGGGAGGAAGAGGAAGGGGAGGAAGGAGGAAGAGGAAGGGGAGGAGGAGGAAGGGGAGGAAGAGGAAGGGGAGGAGAGGAGGAGGAGGAGGGAGGAGGAGGAAGAGGAGGAGGGGAGGAAGAGGAAGGGGAGGAAGAGGAAGGGGAGGAGGAGGAAGGGGAGGAAGGAAGGGGAGGAGGAGGAAGGGGAAGAAGAAGGGGAAGAGGAAGGGAGGAGGAGGAAGGGGAAGAAGAGGAAGGGGAGGAAGAGGAAGGGCAGGAAGAGGAAGGGGAGGAAGAGGAAGGGCAGGAAGAGGAAGGGGAGGAGGAGGGGAAAGCCCAAGTTTAATCTGTGTTACTCATATTCTCAGTGAAGTATGCTCGAACTTCCAATGGACAGCCACTTAAAGAAAACTGAGGGGCTGGAGAGATGGCTCAGTGGTTAAGAGCACTGACTGCTCTTCCAGAGGTCCTGAGTTCAAATCCCAGCAACCACATGGTGGCTCACAACCACCTATAATCAGGTCTGGTGCCCTCTTCTGGCCTGTAGTTGCATACATGCAGGCAGAAAGCTGTATGATGCATACTAAATAAATAAATAAATAAATATTAAAAAACAAAAAAAACTTAAAAAAAAAAAAGAAAAGAAAAGAAAACTGAGTTCTAGTTGGGTGGTGGTGACCCACACCTTTAATCCCAGAACTAGGGAGGAAGAGGCAGGCATATTTCTGAGTCTGAGGCCAATCTGGTCTACAGAGTGGGTTCTAAGACATCCAAAGCTACACAGAGAAACGCTGTCGTGAAAAACCGACAAAGCAAAACCAAACGAAACACTGAATCCTTCTCACCCCACCCTCCAGAAGCTCCACTGTGAAGACTGCACTTCAGCATCCCCATCACGCTTTTAAAGAGTTCTCTTTAGCGGCTTTCCGTCTAAACTTGATTTTTTAGGGAGTGTAGGGGAAAGAGAGGGCGTCACAGAAGCCTTCTCTGTCTCATTCTCAATAGTAAATCTGCAGTCATCGACAACACCGCAAAAAAGGCTTCCTTGCCCTTTACAGTCAGTGGCAACATGGATCATGGACTTCCACATGGCTTCTGTCAATAGCACGGGCCTTGGGCATTAACATGGATGGTTACACAGACTACAGACAATCCCGTAGCTTGAGGTTTGTGATGGTTTGTGCATATTTGGCCCAGGGCGTGACACTATTAGAAGGTGTGGCCCTGTTGGAGTAGGTGTGTCTCTGTGGGTGTGGGCTTTAAGACCCTCACCCTAGCTGCCTGGAAACAAGTATTCTGCTAGCCGCCTTCAGATAATGTAGAACTCTCAGCTCCTCCTGCACCATCCCTGCCTGGATGCTACCATGCTCCTGCCTTGAAGCCATCCCCTTGCAAGAGTTGCCTTGGTCATGTTGTCATCAGTAACTAAGACACGGCGTTATAACATATGGGTCACACCACAGATATAACACAGCCCCTGCTCACAGCGAGGTCACAGACACCCACATGGCCTCTGACTGCAGCATGGCCCATGAACATCAACATGAATTCAGGCGACATCACAGACTATGAACATCCACACAGCCTTCGGTGGTAACAGAAGCCACAGACATCTACATGGCCCTCAGCTAT
The DNA here is from genome assembly GCF_011064425.1 of Rattus rattus. Lineage (NCBI taxonomy): Eukaryota > Metazoa > Chordata > Mammalia > Rodentia > Muridae > Rattus > Rattus rattus. The sequence goes on from NC_046160.1 coordinate 98,371,026, forward strand.
AGCAGGACCAAGGATACCAACATGGCCCTAGACAGCAGCACCGATCATGGACATCAACACAGCCTCAGGGGTCAGCACCCGCCCCGCACATGAATTGAGGACATCAGCACGCCCTTGGGTGGTAACACGGTCCACAGACACCAACACAGTCCTTAGCAGCGTATGCGCCATGGACGTCAACATGGCTACAGGCAGCAGCTCAGGCCATAGACATCCACTCGGCCTTTGGTGCTAACACCAACCACAGACATCCACACAGGCCCCAGCTGAAACTGGATTACCAAGACCAATATGGCCTTACTGGCAACAAGGACCACGAATGTCAAGATGGCCTTAGGTGGTAGCACAGACCACAGATATTCTCATGGTCTTCAGTGGTAACATGGGCCATGGACCTCAACACAGCCTTCAGGGGTAACACGGATCACAGACACTGCACGGACATCAACTCAGCCCTCAGCCGAAACAAAGACCTTGGACACCATCACGGCCCTTGTCAGCAGCACAGGCTGTGAATATCAACATGGTCTCCGGCAGCAGCACGTGAGGCACACTCTTGACTTTCCTGGCATTCCGTGGTCTGGTTTTTCTTTCATGTTCCCTTCTCTCCTTCTTTCTGCACCAACTCTTCTACTTTTCTGTATTGCTTACATTTTCCAGCACTGTTCCAAAATACCAGAGAGAAACAAATCAAGGAAGGAAAGGTTTATCTGGGCCCGTGGTTTGGGGGTGCAGTCCATCATAGCAGGGAGGGCTTGTTAGCAGGAGCCTGAGAGAGCAGATCTACAGTGAGGCAACAAGGAGATGGACGGGGAGCCCCATTTGTTTTCTCCATACTAACCTCATGATCCTAGCCCTTGCAGTGATGCTGTCTTGGGTGTTCTAATCTCAGCTAAACCCCTCCCAGACACTCCCAGACACAAGGTTTGTATCCAAGGTCATTCTAAATCCCCTGAAGTTGACAATCAAGATGAACCATCACATCCTCCCCTAAGTATTGTGTTACTCAGGCTTCTTTCAGTGTGTGGGGTCGAGGAGTATCTTGTCTCGAATGTCTCTTCCTGAGTGATCTCATTTGTCCACAGATCTTGACTTGTACGTCTGTACCTCTAGTCTAGGTGTGTATGTCTGTACCCATGTGTGTGCTCTCCCAGTTGGCTAGCTCCACTTGAGGTTAGATCGTCTCGAGTGCTGTTGGCTCGGACCCCTAAACACTCAGTCTGTGCTTTCCCTTCCATTCCTTTTACCGTTGGCTTCACTGAGGTCATTGTTAGCTTTGGCTCTGATTTCCTGTTTTCAGTCCAGTGCATTTAAAATCCATTTTACGTATTTCAGACATATGACAAGATATCTTTGTTTGTTTGTTTTTTCAAGATAGGGATTTTCTATGTAACCTACCTTCTATCCTAGAACTCATTCTGTAAACCAGGCTGGCCTAGAACTCACAGAGATCCACCTGCTTCTGCCTCCCAAGTACTGGTATTAAAGGCCTATACCACTTGGCAATATGATATATATATATATATATATATATATATATATATATATATATATGTGTGTGTGTGTGTGTGTGTGTGTGTGTGCGTATAAAATTTTTAAAAGTATTTTTTATACAAAATTTTTTTTATGTGCATTGGTGTTTGGCCTGCATGTATGTCTTTGTGAGGATGTTCGATTCCCTGGAGTTGCAGACGGTTGTGAGCTGCCATGTGGGTATGGGAATTGAACCCTAGTCCTCTAGAATAACAGCAAGTGCTCTTAACTGCTGAGCCATCTCTCTGGTCTGAGACATGATAACTTTTAAAAAACAAAATTTTGGGGTTGGGGATTTAGCTCAGTGGTAGAGCTCTTGCCTAGCAAGCGCAAGGCCCTGGGTTCGGTCCCCAGCTCCGAAAAAAAAAAAAAAAAAAATTTTTACCCAGATCTGATGTTACCCACCTGTAGTCCCACAACTAGAGAGGCTAAGACGGAAAAAAAAAAAAAAAAAACCTCGAGTTTTAAGTCAGTCTGGGCTACATAGGAAAATCCAATCCCAGAACCAACTAACCAAGGAAAGCCACGACAAATATAATCAGACCCGGTTCCTTTAAAAAGGAACCATTAAGCTTTTAATAGTTCTCTCATTTTTCTAAGGGTGATCCCCTCCTCTCCTCCCACATCCCCTATTCTTGAAGGCTAAGCAAATGCTCCAATGGTGAGCTGCACCCCAACCTGGAATCTCTCATAGCATCCACAGTTCTAGATGATCTGGGTTTGGTAGGCAGGGGGGCGAAGGAAAGACACGACTGCCACAGCCGCTCCGTGACATGGTTAAGTTTTTTATTGTGTATGTGAGAGAGTGGACAGGCAGAGGCATCCGGAGGAGTCCAGAACAGAGAAAGACAGACTGGACATAGACTGGGCACCGTGTGTGGGAAAGGGGAGAGTAGCAGGGGAGAGAACAGCGAGAGCACAGTGAGAACAGGACAGCACGGAGACCTGGCTCTCACAGGAAATACTAGTGTGTCTGACAGGAGGGAAGCCTGAGGAGGGGAGGAGACAACGTGCTAGCTTTTGGAGGCGTTGGGATCTATGGCAAGTACTTGTGAGCAGGGACTGAGGGAGCACGGAGCTCTCAGCATGACTTTGATGTGCAACCCCACGGATGTCAATGGAGCCCATTGTCCCTACTGCCAGAGGTAAAGGAGTGGCTCTTTCAACCTGCTTCCTAAGTTCCTGAGGACAGCTGGCTTTTATCTAACCACCAGAAATCCTCCTGTGCTCCAGCTTGAGGAAATTTCTGGATATTTGGGCTGCCTGAGAGACCAGCTCACCTCCTGTCTCAGTAATTTCCCCTTGAATCCCTTGTTTCTGGTCTTTATATTTGTTTGTTTTTGTGTCTGTTGATAGATAGGTTCTCTCTGCTGATGAAATGAGCCACTTCAAGCCAAATAAAGCATACAGGCAGATTTATTCAGGGCAGCTCTCGGGTGAGTTCACTGGCCACACAGGAGGGAGGGGTCAGGGAAGTTGCAGAGGAGAGGGAGACAGAGGGGAAGGAGAAAAGGAAAGAGAAAGACAGGTAGGTGGGTGTGGAGAGCCAAAATGTCTGGGTTACATAGTGAAGAGCCACTGGGTGAGAGGAAGCACAGCCTCTGGGTGGGAAAGTTCAGCATAGAGGGTAGGGCGTGTCAGCCATGTCCTGTTATAGGTAGGAACTGAGGGCTGCTGGGGGAACCTGGAGGCCAAGTCTACTTTAGTATGTTAAGCATGTGCCTCGGCTGCTTGTACCTGGAACCCAACATATATGTGCATGTGTGCACTACCGCGGGGAGTGCTTGGAGGCCATAGAACAATTGTCAGGACTTAGTTTTCTTCTTCCTCCACATGACCTCCAGGGATAGATCTCAGGTCGCCAGTGTTAGGGACGTGCCCTAATCCAAACTCCTGGTTTCAGACCTGATCAGTTACAGGAATCCTCCACTTTCTCTTATCATCAGATTTACTCACACTGCATTCTCATAGCCCAGGTCAAGTTTGGTTGGTGTCTTTCAGGCTAGTGGTAGCCTAGGCTGGCCAAAACTCACGACGTGGACTAGGCTGACCTTGAATTAACAGACATCCTTCTGCTCCAGTTCCCCAAATGAGAGAGTAACAGGTGAGCCTTGCTACCCAGATTCGGTCAACACCCATCCTCCCTGCAGTCCATAACTGCTAGCCTAATTTGGCCTAATGTCTCTCATATTTAGTCTAAACACCATTTCCTCTGAGAGGCTTTTGTACTGTCACATCCTCTCTTTGCCTGCCTTGTCAGGGTCCAGCTCTTTTCTCATGTGTTCCCATAATAGCAGTGTAGTGAGCTACTGAACTATAGGTATGCTGTCTCATGAAGATATTCCTAAAAATACTTTAACTGCTAGAACTCTCGGGTAAACTGGCCTCTGGTCACTTAGACCAGCTATCCATCCCTATATGATGTGTCCCTGGTCTAAAGGTTATGAGAGCTGCCTGACCACGTCTGTAAACAGCACCTGCGTGCTACAGCTATCCATCTGCCTTTCTGTAGACGTCTCGATCTCAGTGTTTGCCTCTAAAGAATGGAACAAGCTGGAGGTCAGCCTGCCTCCCACTGCCTGGGACAGCCTCACTGGTGATAAAGACTCCGTATGAGTTTTTCTCGGTACTCCACAAGAACATCACTTACTGTAGTCCTGGAGAGGCTGTGTGTAACTGCCGAGGTTCTCGGTCTCAGTCCCTTTTACACAAAGCCCGAGGCAGGAATCTCCATGTATGCTTTTCCTGTTCACTACTGGACAGCACATTTCCTACACATACTCGACTAATTAATTGAATGATTAATTGAATTGAACGAATGAAACATCTATCGGAGAGTTTGCTCATTTGATCTTAACAGTATATAATCTTCCCAACAAGATTGTAACTTCCGAGGGTCACGGATTGTTGTTGTAAAAATATAAAAATAAAAAGTATGTCATCTTTTACCCCGGTGGGTCTACACCTCGGTGCCCCAAGATATCTGCTAGATATCTTGGCGGAAACACAGCCCAGCCGCACACTTTCCTACACTCAAACCCTCACATAAAAGAACACACAACACAATAATCTTAGATCCAATTGGTAAGATATAATTGCCCACTTAAACATACAAAGCCCAGTACTATCCATCCTTTGAGAACATTAATAACAACCTGTAAATACACAGAGCAGAATCTTAACATCACCTGCCATCTTGTCCTGCCATGGCTTCTCAGCCCCCATCTCTCCTCTCTCCTGTGTCTCCTCCTCTAGTCTCCTCCTCTTCCTTCAAACTCTCTCCCGCCCATCCTTCCTTCTCCTCCAATGACAGGCCTCCTTCTATCCTGTACCTGCCCCTCACTTGTACTTTACAAAATCAATGGGGAGAAGGTTCTGGTGAAGTCACCTGATTCCTGAGTACGTGACTAGGCAGCTGTCCTTGGGGCAGTAGAATTAGCATCAGATAATACAGATAACTTCAGGACAGACCACAACAACGGATTCTAACTTACATGTCTACAAGACAATATTTATTACTTCTTTATGAATAATATATTATTCTCATGTTCATGTGATTGGAATAAAGACTGGACAGATATTACCTTAATTGATGCATTGCTATTTTTTTTTTTGGACAGGGTCTCACTATGGTTGAACTGGACCTTCTAATGTAGACATCACTGACCTCAAGTCACAGAGATCCACCTGCCTCTGCCTCCCAAGTGCTATGAGGAAAGTCAGGCTCCAAGACGCCTGGCCTCTGAGCCTCCGAGATGCTGCTTTTTCAGTAAAGGACTTCCAATTGCTAAGAGATTGAGGAATGTTTACAAATATGTAACTTTAATTTTTTCAAAACCTATTTTTAATGATGGTTCTTACACGTTTTAACCTCCCTTTTAGCTCACCACCCACCAGAGGTAGTGGGAAAGAAAGGACGGGTGGGGGAAAGTGGATCTGTTTAGAAAGGTTCTTTGGAGCAACTCCAGACTGTGTTGTCTGGAAGTCAGCAGTTCAGGTCACAGGTTAGAACTGGCAGCTCGATCCACTTGCAAACACCTCGTGGATACACCAGCAGTCCAGCTCGGTAGAATCAGGTTAGCAACAGTGGTGACACGACCTAGCAGGGACAATCAGGCCTTAGCAGGAGGGATCAGGGGGGTATTCAAGGAGAAGTTCTCCGCTGTGAACCAAAGATCAGCAAAGACTTGAGACCCACAAGTGTTGCACAGCTCTATAAGCAAGCCAAATTCCACCTCTGTCACATCCTATTTATACCCTTCAAACATCACCTGTCCCCTACCGGTCTTGCCTCAGTACCCGTCTTGCCTCTCAGCACATGAGTCTGTCTCAGCTGACATCACTCTGCCAGCAGGAGTCCAAGAAAGTGGCAAGAAACTGCAGAAGTTTTTTGGTGAGTTTCTTTCTGTGGAGTCCCGACAAATGCAGCCCAACTACACGATGTAAGGTGGACCAATACATGCATGTGGTTAACAAAGAATCCTTCACCATGTGTCCTTTCACGTGCTTGCTTTAGCAGAACATTCTTTCTCCTGTGTCCACTTCAGGAAAACACCCCTTCGCATGTTTGCCCCAGCAAAACACTATCCAACTGATTTTCAGAAGAGCCCTTAAATTTCTATTCAAAATAGTTTTTAAAGGTCTTTAACATGGGGCTAGCAAGGTAGCTCAAGGTAGCAAGGTGCATGGTGACCTGAGTTTGATCCCCAGAACCCACAAGGTGATGGGAAAGAATAGACCCCTTCCCCCAATGCAAGTTGTATCTAAGTGGCATGTGTAACACCCTCTCCCACCACAATCAATCAATCAATCAATCAATCAATCAATCAATCTATGTGACTTTTAAATTAAAAAGAAAAAAGTCTCTGCTCTGGCTAGTTTTCTATCAGCTTAATGCAAGCTATAGTCATCTGAGAGGAAGGACCTCTCATTTGGAGAAAATTCCTCCAGAAGATATGACTATAGGTGAGCCTATAGGATATTTTCTTAATTAGTGATGGATGTAAGAGGGCCCAGCCCTTTGTGGGTGGACAGTTCCTGGGCTGCTGGTCCTGGGTTCCATAAGAAAGTTGACTGAGTGAGCTGTGAAGAGCAAGCCAGTAAGCAGCACGGTGGCCTCTGCATCAGCTCTTGCTTCTAGGTTCCTACTGTGCTTGAGTTCCTGTCCTGACTTCCTTTAGTGATGCAGTGGTGTGGATGAGTCAGACAAATAAATCCTTTCCTCCCAGGTTGCTTTCAGCAATTGCATTTTGTTGCAGGATATTTGATCACCTTGTAAACCCCAAGATTGTGAACTGGGGTGCACACACCTTTAATCCAAGAGCTAAATGAAGCCAACTCTAGGTCAAGAGGCGGAACAAGCAAACAGCTGACAGGAAGTGGACGTGGGTAAACAGAAAGGCGGGACACTGAGTTAGAAGGTGTTAAAGAGGGTGTGTCGAGAGAAGGGCTTATTCCTTCTGGGACACTGGCTGAGGAGGAAGGTCAGCTGGGTTCTTTCTTTGCCTCTCTGAGCTAGCAGGCTTTCACCACAGCATCTGGCCCCTGTGTTAAAATTGGTAAAATTGAGAGATTGGGGTTTTTCTTTTAAACAACAACAACAACAACAACAACAACAACAACAACAACAACAACAACAACAGTAGTAGTGTTGGGGGCTGGAGAAATGGCTCGGTGGTTAAGAGCACTGACTGCTCTTACAGAGGCCCTGAATTCAATTCCCAGCAACCACACAGTGGCTCACAACCATCTGTAATGGGATCCAATGCCCTCTTCTGGCCTGCAGGTGATCATGCAGCAGAGCAATCATAAATAAAACAAGCAAGCAAACAAAAAATACGTGAATTATTTAAAAAAAAAAAAAACACCAAAACTCCAGTGTTTCATCACCCTAACTAAGACAGTCTCCAACATAAAAGAGAGAGAAGGGAGAATAAATGAGACTAAACAATTCCTGGGGCCCAGTGTCTGTGCCCAGAAAGTAATTAACTTCCTCTTGAGCAATACCTCATCCTAAGACTCCTGTAACCGGAGACGCTAATGAAGAAAAAGCAAAGCATACTTATCTAACCACAGCCTTATATAGCACGGGAGATTTCAAACGAAGATCCAAAGACAGGGAGACTGAGGAGGGATGTCGCTCAATCGGAGGAGTACTTTCCTCACATGCGAAAGCCTCCATTCCATCCCCAGCACCACATACACAGGACACACACTTGTAATTCCAAGACTTAGGAGGTGGGGGCAGGGGGCTCGGAAGATCGAGGTTCTCTTCAGTTAACAAGGAAAGTTTGAGGCCAATCTGGGATACCTGAGACCCTGCCTCAAAGAACAAAATCAATAACGAACACATGAAACCTACCAAAGACAACGTGGCTGGCTAATGAAACAGGCACGGATACACACAAATATGACTGGGAAGAGGGAAAAAAAAGGGCTTGAGACATAGGTCACTGACAAATCTGAGGCCAGCCTGGGCTACAGGATACAGGATAATCTGTCTCCAAAACAAAACAAAAACCCCCTCGACACATACCCAGCATGCAAAGCATGACCCCGTAGGGTGCGACTTTTTTTTTAAGCCATCAAAGATCAGACGAAAGAGGACCCATTCCTCTTGCTACGGAATCATTTTTAGCCCTTGCTTAGCATGGAGTAGGCCACTGGTTCGATTCCCAGGACCTTAAGGAGAAAATGAACGTGTGCCAAAGATTAACTGGTGGGGGGGGGGAGCAGCAAAATAATAAAACTGACTGTAAGGCAATCCTCAGAGCAGCAGATGGGAGTGAGGCCTCTGGGTGCCTCAGATAACACCACGAAGCAGAATAGAATCTCTTTGCAGACAGCCGCCTACGTGCTCCAAAAGCCAATCTGTTTGTCCTCTTTAAAACCTTTGGAAGACTTACTTACTTAGGTTTATCTGTATCTTGGCTGCATATGTGCATGTACCCCATGTACGGACCTGGCGCCTGTGGACACCAGAAGAGAGTGCCATGTCCCTTGGAACTAGAGTTACAGTAGTTGTGAGATGCCATGTGGGTGCTGGGAATCAAACCTGGGTCGTCTGTAAGAGCAGTCAGTGCTCTTAACCATTGAGCCATTTCTCCAGTCTTATTAATTTGCTTTTTCTATTCAATACTATGTTTTCTTTTTAGATCTGGTATTATGTTTATTACAAAACAAGGGTGGATGAGTAGGAGGTGTATCTCAGTGGAGAGAGCTTGCCTGGCATATGCAAGGCCCTCGGTTCATCCCTAGTTCTAGCAGGGTAGAAAAAAAAGAAAAAGAAAAGATGAGTCAGGAATAAAGGGGTAAGCTCTTTGATTCACCTTTTTGTGTCACTGTAATGGTGCCCATGATTGTCTTATCTGGTGATGTCATGCTCTCAAGAGCACGGACAATGCCGGCTGGAAAGGCAAATGTCAGATGTGCTGGGCTGTGCTCCAAAGTAACATTAGATGCTGTGCTGGGAGGCACAGTCACATGGGTGGATCTGAGATCATCGGTGCTCACGGAGTTGCTGTGAACCTCACAGCAATGCTAAACACGAGTGGAGTGATTCAGCCCTGCTTTAATGTACAGCTCAGATTCCTGGAAAAATGGCAGAGGAGCCCATTCCCAACCATCAGTCTGTCTGCATTGTATTGATAACCTCGGGTGGCATCCTGGACCCATAAGAAGGAAGGAAGAAAAGACTGGGAGGGGACTTTGGGATGCATTGTATAGGAATGTAAAACACACATTCAGATAAAACTCATCATTGTAAAAGAAGGGAAGAAGGAAGGGGGAGAAGATGGAGGGAAGGAGGGGAAGACAAGATAGGAGGGAATAGTGGTTGGTGGGTAACAGGAGAAGGATCAGTTGTGTGAGCGTGCTCCTTAATTGATCATTAAAAAAAAATCTCAGCTACACATCCAGAGAAACCACATGCAAAGCCAAGGTCACAGGCGAACAACACATGACAGCAAGTTTAATAATTTAGAAAAAGACTCCTAGGAAAGGTAATCTTATTTAAATAAACAGAAGTGTCATTTGTTACCATTTTTAAAAAATGAAGTTATTATCAGGTACATTGGGAGTTTGAGGTTTGAGGCTAGCCTGGATAAATCAACAGTTCTGGGTCAGACAGGGTGACATAGTGAGACCCTGACCAAACAAACAAATAAACATACAAAAAAAAAAAAAACCCACAAAAGCCCAAACCAATCAACCAAACAACACAGGATTATGTTGCCCAGGCTACCCTGAAAGTCATAATCCTCTTGCCTTAGCCCCCATGTGCCTAAGGTGAGGCAGGAGGCATATAAATTTAGCAATCTGATATTGATACTGCACTTGTATTGGGTTACGTACAACCTCCTTTTCTAATAATGTACTTGGTAACCTAGCTCGTTTACCCCACACATACTACACACACACACACATACACACACACACACCACACACTGCACACACCACACACACCACACACACACACCACATACACACATACCACACACACATAATACACACCACACACACACATACACACACACCACACACACACACACACACACATATATACACACACATACACACACACACACCAGACACACACACATACACATACACACACACCACACACACACACCACACACACATACACACACACACACACACACACACACACACACACACACACACACACACACACACACACACACACACCACACACACATACACACACACCACACACCACACACACACACCACACACACACACACACACACACACACACACACACACACACACACACACACACACATACACACACACACCACACACACACACACCACATATACCACACCACACACACACACACACACACACACACATACACATACCATACACACACCACACACACCACACACACATACATACACCACATACACACAGTACATACACACACCACACATGCACACCACACACACACACACACACACACACACACACACTCCTCTCTGAACACCAAACCTAGAATCTCACATAGGTGCCTGCATCAGACTACACCTTCCTGAACAATAGTATGTTTTTCTGCCCGTAATGACAATCAAAATGTAGGCTATTTCTGTTCAAATATATTTCCATACATTCTGGTCCATGGTCCATGGCAGGGGAGTGATCCAGACTGGTTTGGGATGCTGTGCAGTAAGACAAAACTACGCCCTCACGTAAACTTTTAGGGAGAATCTACTATTCATTAACTTGTGTCTATGCATAAAGTCTGAAACATTATGGGTAAGGCCATGCATATTAGGAAAATGATTATAAAACCTAGTCTATTAATCAAAACAGAGAACCACCCTCATCACATCCATTAGCAACTAAACTCCTTCTCATCACTTTTTAAAAAGTTATTCATTTATTTTAATTTTATGTGCATTGATGTTTTGCCTGCGTGTGAAGGCGTCAGATCCCCTGGAACTGGAGTTCCCAGGGTGAACTGCTGGGAGGCTGCTGGGAACTGCACCCAGGCCCTCTCAATCACTGAGCCATCTCCCCAGCCTTTTTCTTGACTTAATAAAAGAATGCCCTTAAGTATCCTCTACTGCTCCCTGGTCGTATTTTCTGATCTTTTCTATTGTGTTGTTTTAAATAAATTTCCATGCAACTTGACATTTGGTGTGGGTTTTATTTCACTTTCTTGAATAAGAGTTCAAAAATCTGCAAAGCCCTCCGCCCAGCCTTGTGCCATCCAGCGCTCTCTTTTCTGAATTGTTGGGGTTGAATTCAGAGACGCTTTCTCATTTTTTTTTTTAAATCTTTGCAGACAGTATCTCATAGGATATACATTTTTTGGTTATTTGAAACAGATTTTCTCATTATGTAGCCTTTGCTGAACTGGAGCTCACTGTATAGGCCAGGCTGGCCTCAAACTCACAGAGATCCCTCTGCCTTTGCCTCCCAAAGAGAGGTGTGCACCAACATATCCCACTTGGGTACACCTCAAAAACCTCAAATAAATACTTAGTTAATCTCCTGATTATGGCCAACTGAGGAGATTGACAAATCTAATTCCTTAAAAAGCAAAGAAAATCAAAATTATAAAGATGGACAAGTTTCTCCTGATTAACCATCTTGTGCTAGACCACAAGGAGTAAACAGTTTGAGAAGACTTTATGCCTGAAAACTGCTGGGCTCCTGCAGGAGAATCGGAGGAACGTGAGGTGTTCTGCCTGTACCTACTTCCCTCCTACCTCACCCCAAGTCAGCATGTGAAAGTTCTGCCAGTGTAGGGTGAGCCGTAAGAACAGGCAGCCCTTCTGCAGTGGAAGGAAGTAGGACTTAGAAGTCAGAGCAATGTCTGCGCTTGGATAGTGTCAACCAAAGTTGTTTCTCACAGGCAGGCTAGCAAAAGAGGGTCAAAGGGCTGGATCTAGAGGTTACAGTTGGGGCACGGAGCCTGCAAATTGTGGAGAGTGAACACATGCAAAGAAGGCTCATGCCCTGCCCATGCTGCAGCTGCACTTATAGGATGGTTTTTTGTTTGTTTGGTTGGTTTTTTTTTTTGAGACAGTGCTTCTCCGTGTAGCCCCCATTGGCCTCGAACTCAGAGAGATCCACCTGTCTCAGCGTCCTGAGTGCTGGGATTAAAGATGTGTGCCACCACTTCTCTGCCTATAACAGCTCTAAGTAATAAATGTTCATGTTTTAAGACACCAAGTTTGAGGGTGATTTGTTTGCAACAATAGTAATAACACAATGCACCCCCTTTGTTCCCCTTTTAATTTCAGAGGCAGAGGCTTGGCAGATCTCTGAGAGTTTGGGGCCAGACTGGTCTACAGGGTGAATTCTAGGCCAACTAGCTACATAGTAAGAACTTGTATAGTCTTTTTTGTTTGTTTTTTGTTTGTTTGTTTTTGAGACAATGTTTCTCTGTGTATCCTTGGCTGTCTTGGAGCTCTCTGTAGACCAGGCAGGCTTTAAACTCACAGAAATCTAACAGTCTCTGCCTCCAGAGTGCCGGGATTAAAGCTGTAGCTACCATGTCTAGCCTAAACCTTTATTTTTTTTTCTTAGATGGGGTTTCTCTGAGTAGACCTGGCTGTCTTGAAACTCACTTTGTAGACCAGGCTGGCCTTGAACCTAGAGATTTGCCTGCCTCTGTCTCTGTAATGCTGGGATTAAAGGTGTAAACCACCACTCCCTGGCATTGACTTTGGATTTTTAAGGGCAAGTTTTGTATTCCCTTAGTGTACATTGTAAGCAAAACAGAGGCTAGTGGAGCTAAATTTTACTGGCAGAAGTAGAAGTGAATGAATATACTTACACATGATAACATGGGGATAGGGAACTTGTTAATGTAATGCACTAGGAGGTATGGGAGAGAGAATTACAGTATAAAATGATCAGACTCATTATATATAAAGACTGTGACTGGAGCTGGAGCGATGTCTCAGCTTTTAAGAGCACTGACTGCTCTTCCAGAGGTCCTGAGTTCAATTCCCAGCAACCACATGGTGGCTCACAGCCATCTGTAATGGGATCTGATGCCCTCTTCTGGTGTGTCTGAAGACAGTGACAGTGTGCTCACATACATTAAATAAGTAAATAAATAAGTAAATTAATAAATCTTTAAAAAATGACTGTGACTGAAAGCACTCTGGGAGACTTCAGGCCCAATTCTGCACACTTCAGTTCTAAGCACCCATGGCGTGGGCTTCCTGTGAATTTCAACTGCTACTTTAACCCAGTTCTTCTTGCTCCTTCCTTCCATGAGTGTGGATCTTGAATATCCCTAATAAACAGCCAGCACATAAACTTCTGCTCAGAGTATGCTTCCCCGAGAAGGCACCTTGCCACAGAAATGATTTTTTCTTGATTTCCTCCTCCTCCTCCTCCTCCTCCTTCTTCTTCTTCTTCTTCTTCTTTGCCCTTCTTCTTCTTCTTCTTCTTCTTCTTCTTCTTCTTCTTCTTCTTCTTCTTCTTCTTCTTCTTCTTCCTCCTCCTGCTCTCCTCCTCCTCCTCCTCCTCCTCCTGCCCCTTCTCCTCCTCCTCCTCCTCCTCCTTCTCCTGCTGCTCCTCCTCCTCCTCCTCCTCCTCCTCCTCCTCCTCCTCCTTCTTCTTCTTTCCAGAGCTGAGGACCGAACCCAGGGCCTTGCACTTACTAGGCAAGCGCTCTACCACTGAGCTAAATCCCCACCCCCTTTTTCCTGATTTCCACATGGTGTCTGATGTCTGTGGTTTGAGGCCAGCCTGGTCTACAGAGTGAGTTCCAGGACAGCCAGAGCTACAGAGTGAGACCCTGCCTCCAAAAACAAAATAAAATGAAACACAACAAACAAATAAAACCACTTATTTTTCTGGGGCTCCGGAGATGGCAGCAGTTAACACTCGCTGCTGCTTTGGTGAACCGTTTGTTCCACTCCCAGCACCCACATGGCTCACAACCATCTGCAACTTGAGCTTAAGAGGCTCCAATACATGGAACAAAAATAAAAATATTTAAAATAAATTATTTTTCACAAATTCTCAACTTGATTAAGAATGTACACTTAGACCTGAATTCAGAATTGCATTACAGCATGTTTTCAACTAATGCCGTATCAAGCTCATGCAACAATAAAAAAAGCGACTCTAAGACAATGTACGATCCGATTTATATAAAATGTTCAGTGAAAGTCAGTCCACATAGACAGAAAGTAGATCAGTGGTTGCCAGGAACTGGAGAAGGTGCTTGCTGATGGATAGTGATAGAAAGTATATTATACGATTAGAAAATGTGGATGGTAACGCAACCTTTTTAATATTCTAAAGATTGCTAGATTGCACGGCATGTTGAGCTTGTGCTGGAGAAATGGCTCAGCAGGAAAAAACACTTGCTGGTCTTGCAGAGGGGTTTTTCCCAGTTTGTTTTCCAGCACCCACACGGAGGTTTACAACATCCATAACCCTAGTTCCAGGTGATCTAAGATCCTCTTCTGACCTCTGAAGGCACCAGGTATGCATGCCGTGCACAGACAGTCATGCAGGCAAGACACTCAAACATAGAAAATAAATAAATGTTGAATTTAGATATGTTAATTATATCTCTATTTAAAAAAAAAAACCCTAAACATATTATCTGTGGGATTTCCTATTCCTAGAGAGAGTCTCACTGTATAGGTCACAATGCCTCAGACTTGCAATCCTCCTCCTTCGGCTTCCAGAATGCTGGGATTACAGGTGTGGGCCACCATGCTGAGTTCCCTAGCACATGCATATATGTTTTTTTTTCCTATTCCTATTTAAAAATTTTTTTTTGTGTGTAGGCATATATGTGTGTTGCTGGCCCAAGGTTGATGTCAGGGATCATTCTTAGTCTCTCTTTTACCTTATTCACTGAGGGAGGTGTCTCAGCGGAACTCAAAGCTCACCAGTAGAGCTAGTTTCCACAGTCAGCTTGGTCTGGTGATCCTCTGTTTTTGCCTGTGGGACCTACCTAGCATTATGTGCGTTCTGGGGGTCTGAGCTCTGGTCTCCACACTTACATAGCAAGTACTTTAAGCACTGAGCCACCTCCTGCCAGCTAGCAGCACGTAATTGTTCTGACATAGTTCCTATGACTATTATACAACTGACACTTATTGGGTACCTTCTAGGACAGATCTAACCAGCGGGCGCTGGGAGGGAGAACCCCGATTGTATTTCAGACCTGGAGAGACAGGTGTGGTTTTTACCTCCTACTTGTATTATTTCTTTAGAACACATGTTTGAGTTTGCCATCATGAACAATTGTCACTTCCATGAAAATGTATTTGTTTAGCATCAAATTATCTCTGATGATGCATGGAGTGGCTATGTATTAAGAAGGCTGAACACACTTCAATTCTTCCTCCTGGGCAATTTGCAATCTGAAAGAGGTGATTACACAGGAATTCAAATGAAGTCATTTTAGTTTAAAAGGTCATTTAGCAAATGATTATGTAAACATATCATTTAAATGTCTATATTCAGTAGGAATGCTGGAGCAGCACAATATATAAATACCACAGTTACTTTGCATTAGGTTGAGATGAGAAAGTCGACACCTCTGTCCCTCTAGTTAAGCCTGGGAAACATTTATCTCTGGCACTGGTTAAAGGATGAGAAGCAGCACAAAGATTTACAGAGAAGGAAGGAAAGGGGACTCCAAACTTACAGCAAAGACAGAAACAGAAGGAGGTATTTGGTCTCCTCTGGGGACTTGTTCCTTTACTCACTAGTTCCTTAGTCTTGGTGCTTAAGTGATTTACCTCCATTTCCACATTAGTAGAATGGGAGGGACAGTGATACAGTAACCTAGAAAATAAAATCAAAGCTGGTGCTGGCACGCACCTTCAATCCCAGCATTCAGAGGGAAGAGGCAGGTGGATCTCTGTGAATCTAGGCCAGCCTGGCCTACAAAATGAGTTCCAGGATACCCAGGTCAAACCGATGCAAACCAAACCAAATGAAACCAAACCACAACACAACACAACACAACACAACACACATCACACTATACCACACCACACTACACCACACCAAAAAGCAGGGAAAAAAAACCCTCATATAATGCATGGTATAACTCAAATTAAGCATGGTACAAACAATAGTGACCCTTAGTGTGAAGAGAAAATTTAGAAGGGAGGAAGATAAATATACTTGAAGTCTCTCATTCAGTTTTTGAACATCTAAGACCTGGAACTCATTCTAGGGAAAAAAGGGGACTTCACATCAAAAAGAGCCCAAAGTAAGTTTCTTCTCTTTGAGTTTTAGACGTAATCTATATTCCCTGTTGTTTTCCACTATCACTTTCATTGTATTTGAGCATTTCCTTTTTCTCTGGTTCACCCATCTGACCACCGAGAGAGCAGATCCTGCTGAAAAGTATTTGGAAAGTGATAGCATTCTCCTACCCCATTCCTCAGGTTTTCCAGATGAAGTGAAAAGATGTTCAGATGTTCTGCTACCTGGGGCTCCAGTCCATTTGATGGCTGCCCATTTACTGGCGGTACTGGTATTTTTCAGCTACTGTCTATACCAGTGTTAGAGCTGCGATTAGCTCTTGCTGAAATACTCCTACGGCCGCCTGATTCAGTCCGTTAGGGTTTGCAGCTCCTGGCGAGTTATTCTAGAAACAAACCTTACTCAGTCCAGTACTGTTGGTGAAAAGAACCTTAATGATTAAGCTGAAAAATCAATACACATTGTGTAAAACATTTTTAAGGAATTGAAGAGAGAGAAAGGCAGGGGGAAGGGGGAGGGAGGATGGGGGAGAGAGAGAGAGAGAGAGAGAGAGAGAGAGAGAGAGAGAGAGAGAGAGAGAGAGAGAGAGAAACTAAAGGGCTTGGGCCAGCAGTCCAGGGAGAGTTTGTAACTTTAGCATTATCCTTAACTCACTGAAAGGAATTTGGCATGACCACACCCTATAGTGACTAGTCCGGTGGTTCTCACCCTGTGGGTTTCTAGCCTCTTGGGGTCTCTCTCCTGAGACCATCGGAAAATATATTTTCATCACGGCTTATAGCAGTAGCAAACTTACAGTTATGAAGTAACAATGAAAATAACTTTATGGTTGGAGGTCACCACAACATGAGGAACTATATTAAAGGGTCGCAGCATGAGGAAGGTTGAAAACCACTGCCTTAGTCCTCTAGGTCTCAGCTTCCTCACCTACAAAGCAAGGGTTAGACTTGATGCTATTTCTCTCACTGTAATTTCCCAACCTAAGACTCAGAGAATCTAACGTGAATAAAGTTTCTCCTAAAGGCTGGGACTGTAGGTCAGTGTCAGAGCGCCTGCCTAGACCTTGCCGGGGGAAGGGGGAGAAGGCGGGGGGGGGGGGGAGAAGACCTAGGCGACTTGACCCCCCAAGTCACTGGTTAAACAATTTGCTCTCTGGGTCCTGGCAGGAACGGCCGCGGAGCCCCAAAGACGTTAACTTATGGATATGTATTCTGTGTTTCTTCACTCTTACGAACCTTGGGGACCAAAGGATCGCATGCATCTAAACTTCAAAATCTCCGCCCTAGGGGAGGACAAGGAGAAAGGCTCAGTCCTGCGCTTGCGCAGTGTGGTTCTAGGGCTAAGGTCGTGCAGCCAGCCGGACCCTTTGCTGTTCATCAAATCCCGCGAGATCTCAAGCTGACAGACACGCAGGGGGCCACTGTATCCGGGCACCGGAAGCTGGATGAAGCCCGCAGTAAAGGAGGAAGTTTCGAGCCAGGGTGACCTGTGGGCGTCCTCGTCGAGCTCCCGGCGACACCGGCGGTATAGCTTGGGACATAGACTAGGGAATGCCCAGTAACAGGTGCTCTCCGTTTTTTAAGAATTTTTAGGGTAAACAGCCTGAAGTTCGGGTGCGATTGTGTTTGAGGTGCTTCAGATTTAAACATCTTTTGAGTACCTACTGTGTGCCACGCTTAGGGGTATACTTAAGTCGTGTTAAAAAGCCGACGCGCCTTTTTAATCCCCTTGGTGCTGAGGATCTAGGAAGTCGCTTTGAAATTCTGGGCAGCTTACTAGTAATTTCTGTGAAAGTGGTTAGTAACAGGAGCCATAGAAGAAGGTTGGGTTTCTGAGGAAGGGAAGGGCCAGGTAGGAATCCCCACACGGTGGCATAGATGGCAGAGGGAAGGTCAGCAGAGTCCTTTGTGGCAGAATGGTTGGACAAAATAAGGATCAACACGAGGCGTATTTTATTAAAAGGTATCCGGGACAAGTTGTGCGACCTTGGACAAGTCATTCACCCCGTTTATAGCGTCTGTGAAAAGACGAGAATGTTTGCAACTTCATAGCGGTAGTGGTAGAGGAGGGAGTTGTATTTAAGCAAGCGAATTAACATACCATTATTTTCTTCTGTATTGGGAATTGAACTCAAGATCATCTTCTCCTCCCTCCCCCATGCATGCTGGGCCAAGTGGTTTTTACTACTGAGCTATTGCCAGTCTATTTTTTTTTTTTTCATTTTTATTTTGAGACAGGTTCTCACTAATTTGCCAGGTTGGCCTTGAATTTGCCATCTGTACTCCACCCAATAACTGGGATTACAAATGTATGCTACTATGCCAGAGCAAGTAAACTCAGTCACCCACTTTTGGGGCCCCTAGAAACATTCGGAGAGATAATCTGTCCCACTTGGCTAGAAACCGAAGTCGTTCTCTGCCCTTGTGAGTTCAGTGAGCCTCTCCTTACATTAGGCGGCTACACAGACGTTTAAGGCATATTTTTATCATTGAACCAGACCTTTCTTTCAGTGGTATTTTGGAATGGTAGCATCAGTTAGAAACCCACTTTCATTTAACAGCAAATGGGATTTGCTGAGGTCAGCTCTGCCTTGATTGTGATGCCTCCTAACCCAACTGCCCTTCAGGTCTTGAATGTGATCTGTCTTATTCTAGAAGGAAAACCTGTGAGTAAGTCAAGGTTTTTGTTTCTGTGGTGCTGGGTTTCAACCCGGGGCGATGCTGAGCGATTCTGAGCGATTCGAGTGTGTTGATTATTGTGTTGTCGAGGGACACTGCAGTTGTCATTAATTAATCAGTTGTGTTTGGCACGTGGAGAGTTCTGATTTCAAACAGAAGTGGGGGCTATGGTAGCATCCTTTTCAGGATGAGAAGTGGTGTTTAGGCAGACCTGGTGTATCCTCTTCATTTCTTTCTGTGGTACAGGGTTAGCAGAGTGCTTTGCCACCGCTGAGCTACATCCTAAGCTAAGCCTTAGATCTTTCTTTCTGTACATGTGATCTCCCGTGTAGTCTAGGCTGGCCCTCAGCTTGAGATCCCCATGCCTCAGCTTCTGGAATGCTGGGATTACAGGCATATATCACTTTATTATACTGTGTTATGTTTTTTTTTTTTTTTATTTGAGATAAGATCTCTCATACACCAGGCTGGCCTTGAATTTTGTTATGCAGCTGAGGCTGGCTTTGAACCCCGCCCTCTTGCCTCTACCTCCCAGGTTCTGGAGTACAGGTGGGAGGCATCATACTTGGCTCTGTTACGCATGTGTAGTAAGGCATAATGGTGAAAGTAGAGAACAGATAAGGAACTTGACTGGGTGATGCCTGACACTGATTGTCAACTCGACAGGATCGAGAATCACTGAGTAGACAAGCTTCACGGCATACCTGTGAGGAGTTGACTTCATTCTAAGTTAACTGAGGTGGGAAGACTCACCCCACGGTCGGGTGGTACGATTTCTTAGGTTTGGGCCCTGGGCTGAATAAAAAGGGCAAAGCTAGTTGAACACCAGCATTGGCTGTTCTGCGGTGTGACTGGCGTGACTTCCCTGTGACGACTGTACCCTTAAATCCTGAGCCAAAACCACCCATGTCTCCCTTCAGTTGCTCTTGTCAGGTATTTTCTTACAGCAACAGGAAAAGAAACTCAGTTTGGCAACAGTCCTTTGAAAATTTAGCCATCACAGTTCTGTTAATAACCACTCGAGGTCAGTCTGCTACTGTAGCTGAATAAACTTGCTTTTTAATTTGTATGTGATTTCTATATGTGGTGATTCCATAGAAGATGTCTCTGGCTGGGCGTAATGAGATGTACCTGGAGTCTGTACCCAGTAGGAGGGTGTGGCAAGGGATGAGCTGGAACTCAGGAATCTGAGCGCCCAGCAGCCACATCTCAAAAAGAAAAATAAAAGTTCCCTGCACTAAATGATGTGAGGAAATAAGATGTAACAGCACTGCCTTTAAAGATTCCCACCCCAGGGCTGGAGAGATGGCTCAGCGGTTAAGAGCACTGACTGCTCTTCCAGAGGTCCTGAGTTCAAATCCTAGCAACCACTTGGTGGCTCACAACCATCTGTAATGAGATATGATGCCCTCTTCTGGTGTGTCTGAAGATAGTGACTGTACTCATATATATTAAATAAATAAATCTTTAAAAAAAAAAAAAAGATTCCCACCCCACCCTGTCCTTCCTCCCTCTCCCCCTCCTCCCAAGCTGAAGCACTTGCCGGGGTCTGGGTGCAATCCCCAATAGTTGGGGAAAGAGAGAAATTGAATCTCTTTGGTCCTCTGAATCTACCTAGCGTTTCCAAATAAGAGAAGAGAATATAAGAAGAAGGCAGGTTACACCGGGGAACCAGTCAGGACGTTGTCCAGACAACAGAGTGGAGAAGCAAAGCAGGGAGACTCCAAGTGTGGTGTGTGAGTGTGGTGTGTGGTGTGTGAGCCTTGAGTCCCAGTCTGGTCGTGTGCTGTAGAAACATCTGCAGGCACTGGGCAGGGCGACTTATTCTGAATGTCTGAGGGTAAGGAGTTACTGTGCTGTTGCTTCTGTTACTAATCACTTACTACATAATTACTGTTAGCTGGTATTTATGTTGCCAGAGAAACTTTTGAGTGACATGGGATGGAAATGGGATTTGCTTTAAAGGAAGGCTGGAGAGTATTTTACCCTGATGAATTGTATCCCAAAGGAAGAGTGAAATTGGGAGCAACTAGCCGTTTCTGCCTCCATCCGTGAGATAATCAGTATGTATGCTAGAGAAACTAAGGGAGCCGGATGCTTCAGTATTCCTCATCCTGTCTTACTAAACGTTACCAGCATCGGTTTTCTTACCTCTCTGCGTCCCAGGTTTCAAGCCCAGGACCTCATACATACCAGACAAGTGCCCTACCAGGCTGAAGCTCCAGGCTGAAACACATCATTTTTAGAAAACTTACATGCCAGTATGTTTGCTGCCATGTTTGTGCCTCAAATGCATGTGTAGTGCCCAAGGAGGCCGGAAGAGGGCAATGGTCCTCTGGAATTGGAGTTGTAAATAGTGGAGCAACCGTGTGAGAGTTTGGAACTGACCCATGTCCTATGCAAGAGCAGCAAGGGCTCTTAATAGCTGAGCCATCTCTCCAGTCCGTTCTTAATAATTGATTAAGAACAGAATTGGGGCTGGGTGTGGTGGTGCAAGTCTTTAAACCCAGTACTCTGTGAGTTGGAGGCCAGCTTGGTCTACATGGTGAGTTCCAGGACAGCCAGGCCTATATAATGAGACCCTGACTGCAAACAAAAAGAAATAAACAGGAAAAGTGGGATAGTTCCTCTGGAGCGGTGAGTGCCTGCAGGAGAGTCAGGGTAGCGGTCCAGTTGTGACGTCAAAGCCCTGTTTGAGGAGGAAGTGGTGGAATATGGGAAGTGTGGAGCCATGAGGTCTGGTGAGAGCTGTGCTTTTCAATCCCACTCCTGTCTTCACCTGTGCTGTGATCTTGGGCACACATCATACTCAAGTTCCTTTGTAAAATGAAGTTACTTTAATAATGGATATAATTTCTCCACATCTACTGGGGATTGGTTTCAAGATCCTATGTATACCAATGGACATCAAAATTTGCAGATGTTCAAATTCCTTAAAATAAGATGGTCTAATTAGCGTATCATCTCCACTGTTTCCTGTAAACCTCAAGCCCTCTCTAGATTACTTTCAATACTCAACACAATATGAACAATGTTAATTGTTAATTGTAACAACAATGTAAATAGTTGTTACACTATGTTGTTAAAAGTCTGTAGGTGTTCAGTACAGAGAGTATCTCTTTTAATACTTCTAAAAATATTGACTGATTGAGATAGGGCCTCGCTGTGTAGTCCAGGCTGGCTTGATCACACTGGCCTCTTGGTTCATACTCCTGGGTGTTGAGATTCTGACTATCGGACATTACACTGGCTTTTTTTTTTTTTAACATACTTTGAATCCATAGTTGACTCTTTGGGTGCAGAACTCAGGGGTATGGTACACTGATTGTGTTCACGTCTAACTTTGTTGCAAGTAGTAAAAATGGAGTTTTTGAAAAAGTTATCTGTAAATTTTCATATCTATATAAATACTGACTAGGAAGTCACAAATGAACAGGAAAAATCAGCAAAGCCTATTCTCCTATTAAAAATTAATTATCGGGTTGGGGATTTGCTCAGTGGTAGAAAGCGCTTGCCTAGCATGCAAAGGCCCTGAGTTCGGTCCCAGCTCCGAAAAAAAAAAAAAAAAAAAAAACAAACAAAAATTAAGGTATCAACTTAAACTTATATAGAAAATTTATTTTTTGTTTTTTTTTTTGAGACAAAGTTTCTTTGTGTTGCTCAGCTGTCCTGGTAACCAGGCTGTTCTCGAACACACAGAGATCCCCTGACTCTGCGTCCCCAGTGCTGGGGTTACAGGCTGTCAGGTTACAGTGTTCAGCTGTGCAGAGTCAGTCAGTATGGGTTTGAATTGGCTCCACCGCTCCAGTTTAGTGCTAAGCCCTCTAAGCTGCAGGTGCCTCATCCTTATAAGATGGAGGTAATGGCTGAGAAGAGGCTGTGAGGGTAGAGGTGGCACTGGAAGATCTGATGGCCTGTGTTCCATCCCTGCATCGCACGAGGTGACAGAAGAGAACCAGTTCCCTAAGTTGTCCTTGGACCTGCCCTGAGCACTGTGATGTATGTACACCACTGAGCATGCGTGTACACATGAGCACAGAGGTGGGGCTAATACCATTGGGTGATTCACTGACGGCCACACTAATGTGGGCACATTAGGGGCTTGGTTTTGTTTGCACTGACGAAGCAAAGGGATCTTTGCCAGAACTGAAAATCAGTCGACTTCACTTGCTAGCTCAAAGTATAAATTCTGAAAAATTAATCTTTTACTTAACTTTTAGTTATTCTACATGAATTTCCTGTAAGTTAAAGATGTAAAAATGCTTTGATGTACATGGATGTGATGGTGTGTGCCTATAATCCTGTCTACATGGGATGCTGAGGCAGGAGGACCGCAAGGTGGAGGCCATCCTGGGCAACATAGGCAGACTGTCTCAACATAAATATTGAGTTGTAAGCTGAGCCTTGTCAAACAATCGACTAACTTTCAGCCCAAAATAAGTATGATTTTTTTAAAGACAGTGTTATGAACAAGGCATTGAGTTTAACCACAGTGCTGTAGAAAACGTGGTCACACTTTGACGTATTTTTAAAGAGTGTTGTTCTTACTTTGTATGTATGGGTGTTTTTTGTCTATGCACCATGCTCATGTTTGGTTCCCTTGGAAACTAGAGAAGATCATTGGACCATTTGATGCTGGAGTTGACTGTGAGCCATCATAAGGATATTTGGAATCAAACCCAGGTCCTCTGGGAGAGCAGCACTGAGCCACCTCTCTAGCCCTTTGATGTATTTAGACTCAGCCAAACTGTCTCAGTTTCGGTCACTATTGCTATGATGAAACACATGACGAAAAGGGCTCATTTTGTCCACAGTTCCATATAACAGTTTATCATCAAAAGCAGTGAGGACAGGAACTCATGTGGGGCAGGAGCTGATTCAGAGGCCATGGAGGGTACTGCTTACAACCTTGCTCATCATGGCTTGACTGGTCTGTATTATCATGGATCCCAGGACCACCAGCCCAGAGATGGGCCCACCCATCAGTCACTCATTAGGAAAATGTCTAACAGGCTTGCCTATAGCCCAATCTTATGGAGACATTTTCTCAGTTGGGGCTCCCTGCTCTCAGATGACTAGCCTTTGTCAAATTGACATTAAATTAGCCAGCACAATATTCATTTTAATAAATGAATAAAATAAACCTTTGAAGAGCTAGGTATGGTGGCTTGGCCTGTAATCTCAACACTTGGGAAGCTGAGTTAGGAGGATTGCCTCTGAGTTCCCAGCTAGCATGGGCTACTATTGAGTGGAACACTTGTCTCAAGGCAGACAGTAATGGGGCAGGAGGCTCTGCTTCTTGTCCCACAGACAAGATGATGAAGGTCAGTGTGAATGGATTTGGCCGTATTGGGTGCCTGATTACCAGGGCTACCTTCTCTGCATCTGGCAAAGTGGAGATTGTTGCCATCAATGTCCCCTTCATTGACCTCAACTACATAGTCTACATGTTCCAGTATGACTCTACCCATGGCAAGTTCAACGGCACAGTCAAGGCTGAGAATGGGAAGCTTGTCATCAACGGGAAGCCCATCACCATCTTCCAGGAGCGAGATCCCGCTAACATCAAATGGGGTGACGCTGGTGCTGAGTATGTCCTGGAGTCTTCTGGCAACTTCACCACCATGGAGAAGGCTAGGGCTCACTTGAAGGGTGGGGCCAAAAGCGTCATCATCTCTGCCCCTTTGGCCAATGCCCCCATGTTGTGATGGGTGTGAACCACGAGAAATATGACAACTCCCTCAAGATTGTCAGCAATGCATCCTGCACCACCAACTGCTTAGCCCCCCTGGCCAAGGTCACCATTGACAACTTTGGCATCGTGGAAGGGGTCATGACCACAGTCCATGCCATCACTGCCACTCAGAAGACTGTGGATGGACCCTCTGGAAAGCTGTGGCAAGATGGCCATGGGGCAGCCCAGAACATCATCCCTACATCCACTGGTGCTGCCAAGGCTGTGGGCAAGGTCATCCCAGAGCTGAATGGGAAGCTCGTTGGCATGGCCTTCCGTGTTCCTACCCCCAATGTATCCGTTGTGGATCTGACATGCCACCTGGAGAAACCTGCCAAGTATGATGACATCAAGAAGGTGGTGAAGCAGGCGTCCGAGGGCCCATTAAAGGGTATCCTGGGCTATACTGAGGACCAAGTTGTCTCCCTCGACTTCAATAGCAACTCCCACTCTTCCACCTTTGATGCTGGGGCTGGCATTGCTCTCAATGACAACTTTGTAAAGTTCATTTCCTGGTATGACAGTGAAAACGGCTACAGCAACAGGGTGGTAGACCTCATGGCCTACATGGCCTCCACGGAGTAAGAAACCCTGGACCACCCACCCCAGCCCATCAAGGATACTGAGAGCTAGAGAGAGGCCCTCAGTTGCTGAGGAGTCCCCATCCCAACTCAGGCCCCAACACTGAGCATCTCCTCCCAATTCCATCCCAGACTCCCATAATAACAGGAGGGGCTTAGGAACACTCTCTCTCTTAATACCATCAATAAAGTTAAGCTGTACACACACACACACACACACACACACACACACACACACACACAGACAGAGACAGACAGAGGGAACTTAATTGGCAAAAGCACGTTCCTTGCAATCCTAAGGACCTGAATTAGGTTCCAGAATCCACACAATGGGCCAGTAAGATGGCTTACCTGATAAAGGTGCTTGCTATGAGCCTAGCGGACTTGAGTTCAACCCCAGAACATGAGTGTGGAGGAAGAAAAATGACTTGTATATGACCTCTGACCTCTTCACATACACCACAGTATATATAACACACCCCACCCCCCAATAAGAATGTAAAAGAACAAAAAGCTGTTTTGTAATTCTAGCACCTGAGAATCTTGATCTCTGGGGCTCCCTGGCCAGCAGCAGCCTGATGGGTTAGCTGCATACCAGTGAATAATTAAACAAGGGGATGACACCTAGGAGCAACATCCCAGGTTAACTTCTGGCTTCCACATGTGCACACATGTGCACCTGCACACACACTCAGAACACACACTTACACAAAAGAACCTTTGAAAGAGGGTTTTTGTGTTTTTGTTTTGTTTTTGTTTTTGGTGCTTTGTTTTGTTTGCAATACTGTCTCACTGTGGAGCTCTGACTGGCCCGGAACTCACTCTGTAGATCAGAGTAGCCTTGAATTCACAGAGCCTCTTTCCCCAGAGTGCTGTATTAAAGATGAGCACCGTCATGTCCAACTAAACAGTAGTTTAAAAGTACTTTTAGTTTAACTCGTGTGGGTGTCAGGGCCATGTGGATGCATGGTCCATATGGAGATCAAAGGACAACTTGTGGAAGTCAGTTCTTCTCACCATGTGGGTCCTGGGGATCAAATTCTAGTCATTAGCTTGGCATCAGGGGCCTCTACCCACTGAGCCATCCTGCTGACCAAGCACTTAAAGTCCTTGTGTTTTGGGGAATCTGGGGTTCCATCTTGGCTGTACATATGTTAGGCAAGTACTTCACTATCGAGCTGTACGTCTGTACGTCTGGTTCCTCCATTAGTGCTTTTTATATTTATAGCTTAAATGACTGCCTGATTCTGGTGGAACATGAAATGCTGGTTTTTGTTTTGTTTTGATTTTTTTGGTTTTGTTTTGTTTTTAATTCTGCCTTAGTAAAATACTTAATCCTGATGGTGTGAAGATGGATGTCCCCAGATTACCCAAGACCAAGTCATTTTGTCTCCTTCAGTCTTCAGTGAACTTGATCCTATTAGCTAAGGATTCTAATTGGATTTAGTTGTTTTCGCCAAATGTTTACTTTAGGAGC
The DNA here is from genome assembly GCF_011064425.1 of Rattus rattus. Classification (NCBI taxonomy): domain Eukaryota; kingdom Metazoa; phylum Chordata; class Mammalia; order Rodentia; family Muridae; genus Rattus; species Rattus rattus. Next base: position 98,397,756 of record NC_046160.1, read on the forward strand.
AAACTGACAGGTTAGGTTCTGCTCTTTTTCAGTTCGTGTGCATGGGCGTTTTGCCCAGTCTGTGTCTGTGTACCGTGTGCATGCAGTGCTGCAGGAGAACAGGAGGGGTCAGATGCCCAGTACTGGACTTGGGCGCTGCCGTGTGCATGCCGGGAACTAACCTTGGTTCCTGGGGAAGGGCAGACAGTGCTTTTGACCACTGAACAATCTCTCTTACCCCCTTTTAGAATCTCAGAAGCACAAATGGAGTTTTAATTTTTTAGTTGAATACTTTATATCTTTCTAATGAATTTTTTTCTAATTACAGGAATTATTTTATATAGAAATCTTGTGAAACCATTGCACAAATAAAGTGATGATCATACAAAGAGTGGTATTGGATTCCCGACCTGGTATGTATCTGTCTGTGGTAAATGACAGTTGTGGTCTCTGGTAATCATAATGCACATGGAAGTGTAACAACTTACATGATGTCGGGGTGGCAAACTAAGGTAGGAAGGTATATAAAGACAGTACATTTTGGATCTAAAAAGACTAGTAAATATATCAGATGAAATGTCTTAAACAGTGCCATTTTCAGTTTTCAGATGATAACCTTTCAAGGCCATTGAATCATAATGTTTGAAAGGTTATATAGAAAGTGTATAATTTTAGAATTTTTCCTTTTGGTAGGTATAACTGATTCTTTTTTTTTTTTTTTTTTGGTTCTTTTTTTGAGCTGGGGACCGAACCCAGGGCCTTGTGCTTCCTAGGCAAGCGCTCTACCACTGAGCTAAATCCCAACCCCGGTATAACTGATTCTTATGTGAGTACTGATATCCACCTGAATTGTAGAAGCATAGGTGTGGGAGGAATCCGAGAAGCATGGGCCGTTGTTTTGTGGGCCTGTTTTGTTGCTTGCCTACCGTGTTTTCTGCCCTCAGTTTAAGGGTGGTGAACAGTTGGTTTAAGATTTACATTGGATCCCCACCTGGAAATCTGACCGTTCTTTTTTTTTTTTTTTTTTTTAAAAGAGACTCAAGCGCTAATAGTCTACCAAAGAAGCCATTTTCTTTTTCTTTTTTTATTTATTTGATTTATGAGTACACTGCAGCTGTCCTCAGACACACCAGAAGAGGGCATCAGATTTCATTACAGATGGTTGTGAGCCACCATGTGGTTGCTGGGAATTGAACTCAAGACCTCTGGAAGAGCAGTCAGTGCTCTTAACCACTGAGCCATCTCTCCAGTCCCCTGACAGTTCTTGAAAGGAAATTTGCTCACGTTAAATGTAGTTCAAGAAAAATACAGTGTGGTGATGATTGCGTCTGCTTTGACATCTTTCTCCAACCTTCAAAGTTCTAGTTACCTTATTTTCAAGCCTTTAAAACAAAACAATAGGAGTTGGGGATTTAGCTCAGTGGAAGGCCCTGGGTTCAGTCCCCAGCTCCGAAAAAAAGAAAAAAGAAGAAGAAGAAGGAGGAGGAAGAGGAGGAGGAGGAGGAAGAGGAGGAGGAGGAAGAAGAAGAAGGAAGAAGAAGAAGAAGAAGAAGAAGAAGAAGAAGAAGAAGAAGAAGAAGAAGAAGAAGAAGAAGAAGAAGAAGAAGAAGAAGAAAAAACAAAACAAAAAAACAATAAATGTTCACCTGTGTCTCTGCTTCTTAAAATGAAGAAGGAAGCTTACCTAACTTTTATTTTACCTTTTCTGTTTCTTGGCAAATTTTAATTCCATAATTAAAAGAAAAACTTGAGTTCAATTTTCTAAGGATTTATTTGGCTTTTTGTGTATGGGCATTTGCCTGCAATCATGTATGTGTGCACCATGTGCAGACCTGGTGCCATGGGTCCCCTGGAACTGGGACTACAGAGTGTCCTAGTTAGGGTTCACTGCTGTGAACAGACACCGTGCAGGTTCAGAGCTTTAGTCATTGTCATCAAGGTCGGAACATGGCAGCATCCAGGCAGGCATGGTGCTAGAGAAGAAGCGAGAAGTTCTGCATCTCATTCCAAAGGCAAAAAGAAGAGTGGCTTCCAGTCAGCGAGGAGAAAGGTCTCAAATCCTACGCCACAGTGACACATTTCCTCCAACAAGGCTGCACCTCCAAATCGTGCAATTCCTTGGGCCAACCATTCAAACCACCACACAGACAGTTGAGAGCTGCCATGTGGGCACTGGGAATTGAACCCTATCCTCTGGAGGAGCAGTTAGTGCTCTTAACCACACTGAGCCATTCTCCAGGCCGAGGTCATTTTTTTTTTCGTTTTTCTTTTTTGAGAATTTATTTCATGTGTATAGGGGTTTTGCCTACATATATGTCTGTGTACCATGTGCATGCAGTGCCCATGGAGGCCAGAAGAGGGCACTGGATCCCCTGGGACTAGAGTTACAGAAGGTTATTAGTGGCCCCTGGAAGATCTGCAGGTGCTCTCAACCACTGAGCCCCCTCCACTCATCCTGGGTCCCTCCCTGACCCCCAGCCTCCTATCCTCCCATTTTTTTTTTAAAGAGGTCTCTCTATGTAGCCTTTGATGGCCTGGAACTCACCATGTAGACCTGGATGACTTCAAATTCAGAGTCCACTGCCCGTCTCTTGGGAGTACTTTAAATCCTAGGGTAACACTTGGAAAATAACAAAAATCTGGGCATGGTGGTGTACACCTCATTCCAGCATAAGAAGCAGAGGCAAGTGGGTCACCAAGTTTGAGGCCAGCTGGTCAAAGTTTGGAGAACTGTATGGCAAAGGCTACATAGTGAGACTGTCTGGAACAAAAAAAGCAACTTTTTAATTTCATCACTTTGCCTGTAAATTTAGGGAAAAATGGAAACCCAGTTGCAGAGAATTTCAGGGTGGAAGAAGTCAGTTTACCAGATACTATCAATGAAGGACAAGTTCGAGTGAGAACTCTCTATCTCTCCGTGGATCCTTACATGGTAAGAAGCAGGGTGTTGGACTGCGTTGAAAAATAATTGATTTTATATTTTAATGTTGTTGTATCAAAATTTTATTGTGAAGGCAAAGGCAGGAGATTCTGTGTGGGTTCGAGGCCAGCCTAATCTACATAGCTGCAGGACAGCCAAGGCTATGTAGTGACCCCCTTTTTGAAAAAACAAGCAAACAAACAGCAAAGACAAAAAACAAACAAACAAATAAAAACTGCAGAAAAATGCGGTTAATGAAGTTCTTCCAAAAGCTTTAAGGTAGTAAAAATAATATGAAAAATTCTCTCATGGGACAGTGAGATAGCTCAGGGAGTAAAGGCACTTGGGGCAGTGAGATAGCTCTGTGAGTAAAGGCACTTGTGCCAGCCCCGATGCCTAGAACCCACATGTAGGAGAGACCCAGCTGCTGTGAGTTACCCTCTGACCTCCACACTCGTACTGTGACAGTGTCATATAAGCCTGGGTTAGTTCTATAATTTGGCAGTCATGCTAAGCTATGAACATTTGTGTACAAAGTTTATATGCACTGCTTTCATTTCTCTTGATACATACCTAGAGATAAAAATGTTTCTTTATATGGTAGTCTTGTGACCCCACAAGACTGCTGCACTTGTCCCTTGGAAATGCAAGTCCCAGAGACCAAAGCCCTGTAGCTCTGAGATCTAAGGACAGAAGAAAGGTGTCCACTCGAGAGGAGGACAGAGTCATCTGTGTCCCAGGTGTTTTTTTCATCCAGCCCCTGACCACTTGACTAGACAGTGCCTTATGGGCAGATCTTACCCACTGAGCCTACCACTTTATATGCAGATTCCTCAGGAAACACCCTCTTCACAGACAGAAACAACACTTATGCATCAAGTAAACACCTCTCTAATCTTGTCAGATAAACATATAAAATTAAGTATTTTTCTCTCCACCCATGTCCCCCATCATCCTGGGGAGTTTGATATTAGGCAAGTGCTCTACCATTGAACTACAACCCCACTAACCCCACCAGGGGAATCAGCACAGGTTCAACTCGAGTCTTTAGCAGGTGGGTATACAATGGTGTCAGTACCACTTGCTGAAAGGACTGTACTTTACTCATAGTACCTTTGTTGGAAATCCGCTGCCCATGAGTGGGCATGGAGGCTCAGCTGCTTCCCAGCCATCCCAGCACTGGGAAAGCTGAGACAGGAGGGTCACTGCAAGTTTGAGGCTAGCCTGAGTTACAGTGAGAGCTTATGTCAGTAATAAAAATGTTTTATTTTATTTTAGTGTGTGTGTGTGTGTGTGTGTGTGTGTGTGTGTGTGTGTGTGTACATTACCACAGCACATGTGTGGAAGCCAGAGGAAAACCTACAGTAAGGGGTCTATTTGCCCTTCTACCATTTGCGTCCTGGTTTCCACCTTGGACTGTCAGGGTTGGCAGCAAGCACCTTATCTGCCCAGCCATCTCACTGGACTTATAAATTGGAGGGTTTTTCCTTCTGTCTTTGAATTTGTAAACAATTTGTATCAATTATAACCACTGAGCCATCTCTCCAGCCCCACTTCATTTTTTAAATCAGTGTGTGTGTGTGTGTGTGTGTGTGTGTGCATGTGTGTGATCTGTGTGAAAGCATGCATGTGCTGTGACATACATGTGGAGGTCAAAGGATAGTGTTATGGAATCAGTTCTCTCCTTCCACCTTTAGGTGGGCTCATGGGTCACACTCAGGTTGTCTGAGTCACCTCTGGCCCATTCCACTTTATTTTTTGAGACAGGGTCCCTCCCTGAACCTAGAGATTCTGACCCAGCCGAACTGGCTGGTGATCTGCTTGGCTTCAGCCCCCAGCCGCACCAGTGTTGATGGTACACACACACATTTTAAAACTCCCAAAAGGAAAAGCTGGCATTTAGATGGTTTCCTTAATGAACTCCACTCATTTTTCAATTTTTAAAAATATCTCTGTGTATGTGTTTGTGTGGGTACTTGCATGTGCTCACGTGTGGAGGCCAGAGGACAACTTTTGAGAGTGGGTTCTTTTCTCCTTCTATTGTGTGAGTTCCGGAGATTGAATTCAGGCTTGGTGACAAGTGCTTTACCTGCTGAACCATCTCAATGACCTTATTGCGTGTCTTTTTTATATCAGAACCATACTGTTTTGATTACTACAATCTGATCTGGAATAGATCTAAATTTCTCTTCAGTTGCATTTCTTTACTGAGAAAAGCCAGGTCCATGGTTTCCCCAATTGTTGCAGATTGGAGAGATGGCTCAGTTAAGAGCCCTTGCCGCTCTTCCAGAAGACCAGGGTTCAGTTCCAGCACCCACATGACAGTTTACAGCTGACCTGACACAGTCACACAGGGGCAAGCAAGGCAGCAACACACGTGAGATACAGACAGCCAACGGAACGACAGGTAGAGCAGAGACCCGCATGGTCTTAGCTGGTAAATTGACCCTGCCTCAGTGAGAGCTGTCTTCCTTCCAGCGCTGTAAGATGAACGAAGAGACTGGCGCTGACTATTTGGCCCCGTGGCAGCTGGCACAGGTAGCTGACGGTGGAGGACTTGGAGTTATAGAAGAGAGCAAGCACCAGAAGTTGGCCAAAGGCGATTTTGTGACTTCTTTTTACTGGCCCTGGCAAACTAAGGCAATTCTAGATGGGAATGGCCTTGAGAAGGTAATGTATAATAAAACTTTATGATGTTTTGCCTTATTATTTATTTCTGCATTCATATTATTCTGTTAGAAAGGGAGTGACATTTTCTTTTAGATAATTTGGAATAATAATGCCAAGTATAAAAATGTAATGTGAACAATTAATATAATAATTCCCAAGTGTGGAAAGATTCTGTCTTTTTTTCACTGTTGGCTGCCAGACAGCATCAAAGAACATTATTATCATCTCAGATTGAATGTATAATACAAAACTGAGCTATAAGCAGAAAAATATTTAATACTGGGGGCTGGAGAGATGGCTCAGTGGTTAAGAACATTGACTGCTTTTCCAGAGGTCGTGAGTTCAATTCCCAGACACCACATGGTGGCTCACAACCATCTGTCATAGGATCCGATGCCCTCTTCTGGTTTGTCTGAAGAGAGCTACAGTGTACTCACATACATAAAATGAATAATTAAAAAGTATTTAATACTAGGAACTAGAAATCCCCATATAATTGTAAATGCTAAAGCTGCCTGAGGAATAGCTACATATATGAGGAATGAGTTTATTTGATGTCAGAAATGAAGATGTCAGGCATTGAGCCACGTAAAAGGACCAGTTCTTGTTTGTCCTATAAGACCTGGCGACTTTATTTAGTTTAGGTGACTTAATTTGACCTAAATGATCTATCAGTGGAGATGGTGCTTTATCTCTTTATACTTAAGGTGTTTTTCTAGTTTTGTTTTGCTTTGTTTTTTGAAACAGGATCTTTCTACATCGCCCTGGCTCTCCTGGAACTCACTAGATAGACCAGGTTGCCCTTGAACTCACAGATCTGCCTGCCTCTGTCCCTCCAGTGCTAGGATTAAAGGCGCAGGCTGCCACCACTTGCACCTTTGAAATATATTGTGTTTTTTATAATTACAAATTCTTAACTAGTTTGTGAGAGCTGCTAATGCATAAATGTTATCAGTTTGTTTTTCCACCCTAACAAAATAGATGGGGCAGCCACGATGGAAGCGCTCCTGGGAAGTTCTAACGTGATGAGTACTGCAGAGCTGTGTGTGGTGGTCCACACCTGTAAATCCAGGCCAGGCCAGTCTGCACTAGTGAGTTCTAGGCTGGTCTTAAAAACAAACAGGAACTATTGTAAGGTTCCTAACAACCGAAACCTTACAGGAAGGACACCTGTAGGGAGCCTTCTGTGGGCCTGTGGAGCTCCCTTGTTCTGGGTATCCGTTCTGGGTGGGGTTTCCTAGTTCTGGGTGAGAGCCTGTGTTTAGTCGCCAGTGCTGTAAAAAGCAAGTGAAGTGGTAAAGTCCTTTTGCTAACCCTTTGAATGTCATCTTGGTCCTCATCTTTTTTTTTTTTTTTTTTTTTTTTTTTTTTTCCGGAGCTGGGGACCAAACCCAGGGCCTTGCCCTCGCTAGGCAAGCGCTCTACCGCTGAGCTAAATCCCCAACCCCTTCATCTTTATTATATTTGTTTGGTTTTGGTTATTTGAAACAGTTTCTCTGTGTAACCAGGCTATCCTAGAACCCATTCTGCAGACCAGGCTGACCTTGGTCCACTTGCCTCTGCCTCCTTAGTGCTGAGATTGAAGGCGTGTGCCACCATGCCCAGCCTAAAATATTTATTTTTAAAAGCTTTTTGTATATAATGTTTGGTTGCATGTATGTCTGCACCACTTGCATGCTTAATAATGGGGCAGGTCAGAAGAGGATGTCAGATGCCCTGAAACCAGAGTTACAGATGGTTATGAGCCACCATGTGGGTACTAAGAATCAAATCTTGGTCCTCTAGAAAAGCAGACAGCACTTTTAATTGTTGAACCGTCTCTCCAGTTCCCCATCTACTTGAGACGAGGTTTCATGTAGTCTAGGCTGGCCTTGAACTCACTGTGTAGCTGAGGATGGCCTTGAACTCGGATCTTCCTGCCTTGGCCTCCTGTGTGGTATTTCATGTGTGCATAGCCATTTCTTTTTTATGTGGTATTAGGGATTTATATATGCATGCTAGGCAAGCGCTCTACCAGCTGAGCCTCATCACCAGCCCTCAGTATCATATTTTAAATTACAAACGTATCTGAAAATACATGTGGCTGACTAAATTCCCATGGAGTGGTTCTTGTGAGCCCCTACCTCCCAGGAGATTGTGTTGATGAGCTCAGTCTTGTGTAGGTTTTAGGTAGATAACCATAGCTGCTCTGCCATCCACCCGTGCCCTGAAGACAGGCTGTCCTTTTGTATGGCTCTTACTTGCTTCTGCTCCTTCTTTGCTGTTCTCACCTTTAGAGTGGGCGATGCTGACGGCTCAGTTGTACTGTTGGCTCAGCTTTCACCAGTCACTTATTAATCACTTATTCTCAGTGCTCTGACCAGCTGTGAGGCTGCCTACTGCAGAGAGACCGACCACAACTGACGGCAACATTAGTTATGGACAGAAACATTACTTAGAAGGCAGTCTGACAGGACATCTTGTTCACTTAGCAAAGCAAATCTGGTGGCCTCCTCATTAAGGCTGCAACCTCTCTGGTCACAGGCTTCTGACCAAGTTTATAGTTCCAGATGTAAATTCCTTCTTTCAGAACCGGACCTCACATCTACTCGGAAAGTGGTTGGTTACTGTGACATACTTGCTGCCGTTGCACCACCACGCATGTTTTGCCTAAAAGATTGGTATTGCTGCAGACAAGGACAACCGCTAAGGAAAGTACTGATGACTTTTCGTCCCCCAGCAGTCTGCATGGCGCCTCCCAGCACTTAAGTCCTCACAGGGAGAGGGAGCTTCTAGCTCAGTTACAGCTCGACTTCTCTGTGGCTTGCCACTCAAGCAGGGCTTAGGATCTAGTTCTGAGCAGCCAACATCCCTGGCGGTCGCCTTTATTGTTTTGGGGTCTCTGCTTCCGACAACCTGAAGGGACGTAGCCCACCCCGGGCTGGGATTTTAGTTTCCTGATCTGTGGGTTCTGGGAGCAGCTTGGCTACCTACATAGTACCTCTGTTCAACTGAGGTGTGAGTTCAGATAGATGTTTATTTTGGAACTGCAGGGATTTAAAATCCTTACGACTTTGCCTTGTATTTTCCTAGTATGAATTTTTTCTCTGCTGGTATATACATGGGAATTCACAAAAAATAGTTTATGTAAGAACTGTTAAAGTTGGTTTTGTTAATGTGAAGAAAATATTCCTTTTTCTTTTTATGTGTATGTGTATACATGTATGTATATATATTGTGTGTGTGATGTGTTTGGGAGCACATGGGTATGCATGTGCATGTGGAGGCTGAAGGACCAGTTTAAATGTTCTGCCCCCTTCTCCTATCTTCAGGGGTGCTGTCTACTTCCTCCGACACTGACAGAGACTGAACCAGGTTAGGTGACCAGGGAGCACTGGGACTCATTCTTTTCTCCCCAGACTGGGAGGGCAGTAGTGTGCTTGGCATTTTTATAAGGGTTGTAAGGTCAAACTCTGATCCCCATGACGGTAAGGCCATCCCTTAGCACCCAGTGTAGCTATTGTTTACAGTTATGGTAGAATTTCAACAGGACCGAAGAGTGTCTACTGTAGACTAAAAACACCACACAGACTGGGTGGCCTCAGGAACTCACTTCCCGTTCTAAAGGTTAAAAACCCAAGATTGAGGTTCTGGAACATTCCGTTTCTGGCAAAGTCTCTTTGCGCTTACAGGAGCACCTTCCTGTGTTATCAAGTATCCTTTCCAGGCAGCGAGGGATGTGGCATCCGTTCCTTCTCCTAGTGGCGCGCATGTATTAGGTTCCCACTTTATGACCTTATTTTACCTCAAATACCACCTACAGGTATTGATCCCGTATACTTAGAGGATATGGACATTTAACACTACTCAGCCCATAACTCTCTGACTTGGTGGCATAAACTGTAATTTCAGCATTGTTTAAAATCCATGTGTTTTATTTTAGGTAGACCCACAACTTGTGGATGGACACCTTTCGTATTTCCTTGGAGCTATAGGTATGCCCGGCTTGACTTCCTTGATTGGGGTACAGGAAAAAGGTCATGTATCTGCTGGATCTAATCAGACCATGGTTGTCAGCGGGGCAGCAGGCGCCTGTGGATCTTTGGCTGGGCAGGTAAAGTTTGCAAAAATTACTTGACTTTCCTAAAACAGAAGGCATAATACATGTATATAATTTAAAATATGAAAGTAAGGGCAGGTGACATAGCACCGTTGGTAGAGTGCTTGCCTAGCATGAAGCTCTGAGTTTGATCCTTAGCACCACACAAAGTGGTGTGGTGATGCACACCTGTAATCTCAGCACGTAGGGGTGGACGAAGGAAGGTCAGAAGTTCAGGGTTAGCCTCTGCTCCTTACTGAGTTCAAGCCCAGCCTGGAGAACATAAAACCTTTTCATAAAAAGTAATTAATTGATTCTAGGGATTAGCCATTTGTAAGTTGCTCATGATCCACAAATAACCTCACACCCATGCACAAGCAAGCAACACTAATTCAACTTAATGGGTTATTTAAAACAAACACAGGAGCGGTGTGGGTGAGGATGGAGAAGGAATTCCAGAGGGGATGGGAGGGGGATAAGAAATGGGAATGTGGCTGACTGTAATGTGTATAGGATACACAGATATAAGATAAAAATTATTTCAATTAAAAGGATTTGTTATTTTTGTGACGTGCTACAAGCGGTTGTGAGCCTCCTGATATTGGTCTTTGGAACAGAATCCAGTAAGAGCAGTAAGTGCTCTCTTAACCACTGAGCCATCCCTCCAGCCCTCTTATTTTAAATTTGTAAGACCGTATGTCATTACTTTATACACTGTTGGCAGAAATGGTGTTATTACCTAGATTCTGTTGATAACAATATGAAAAACACAGGTTTTTGTGTCTCTTTCTGCTAAATAAACAGATGTGGCAGATGTTAGAGTAGCTCTGTCACCCATATAGGGATGACAATCACAGCGGTCTGTGTAACTCCTGGAATTAAAAGACAAGCAAGCAGGGTTGGAGAGCTGGCTCAGTGGTTAAGAGTATTTGCTGTTCTTGCACAGAACCTAGGTTTAGTTTTCAGCACCACAGAGTGGCTTAGAACTCTCTGTAACTCCAGGTCAGGGGACCCAGTGTTGCCTTCTGGCTTCTCATGCCCCAGACATGTACATAACACACACACATACATGCAGCAAAACACATCTTTCAAAAACGACAAAGGGGCCATCTTAGTTGGGCTGTGTACAGACACCATGACCACGGCAATGCTTCTAAAGGACAACATTTAATTGGGACTGCCTTACAGTTTCAGAGGTTCAGTCCCTAACTGTCATGGCAGGAAACATGGCGGCTGCAGGCAGACATGGTGCAGGGGAAGGAGCTCAGAGTTCTACATCTTGATGGACAGGCAGTAGAGGGAGACGACTGAGCCAGGATAGGTGTAGCTTACGCATATAAAACCTCAAGGTCACTCCCATGCTGACATACTTCCTCCAGCATCTAATAGTGCCGCTGCCAAGAGGCCACGGGGGCCAATTACAATCTTAACTACCACAGGGGTCTTGGGTCGTAGTGCAGTGGTTAGAGCCCTTGCTAAGCATGTATGAGGCTTCATGTTACCAGCACCAAACATCAACATAAAATCAAACTTACATTTAAAAAAAATTCTTAATTCTTCCACAAGAAGGTCGTTTGTTTATATTTGGAAGCATAGTCACTTGTCTCCCTGGCTGCCCCTGAATGCCTGTTCCTCCTCCCTCACCCTTTCATCACGGGCTGAGATTACAGCAGTGGCAAAAACATGTGTTGGATTGTATGTCTGCAGTAAATGTTTAGAAAGAACAGTACAAAGTGCAGTGTTTTATAAATAGTAGGTATCGTAGCTGTCTTTGCTGTGATGAAGTGCATGAGAGAAGCAACCCAAGTAAGAAGGGTTGTACTTGGCACACAGGCCCAGGGTACGGTTTCTTTTGGCAGGAAGCCATGATCAGAGGCGCTCAGGGCAGATTGTCAAACTGCATCAGCACCAAAGAAACAAAGCAGGGGTGCATGTGCTCAGCCTGTCTTCTCCAGTGCGTGCAGTGTGGGCCCAGCCGTGGATTTGCCATGGGTCTCCCTTTCAGTTAACCTCATGTAGATAAGTCATCACAGAGGTGCCCAGAGGTTTGCGTCCATGGCGATGCTAGGTCTCATCAAGCGGACCGTCAGGATGAGCCACCATAGCAGCTGTAGAGGTTTGAATGAGAATAACCTCCGTTATTGAACACTTGGCGGTGCTGTATGGGGAGATGGCGCAGCCTTGCTGGGGGAAGCCTGCCACTGGGACAGGCTTTGAGAGTTCATAGCCTCATCCTACAGTTTCCTTTCCTCTTCCTGCTTGGGGCTGAAGGTGTGATTTCTATTTCCTGCTCCTGCCACCAGCCTCCCCCCCCCCCCCAACACCCTACCCCTCCATGATGGGCTCTTGTAATCTCTCTTCCTTAGGCTGTTTTTGGTTCTGGTGTTTTATCATAGCAATAGAAAGTAACAGGCACAGTAGTTTACTTAGTGTGGGAAATAGCATACTATAACTATATTTTAGCTGTCATTTGTGTTCCTCACAGCCCTGAAAATTACTGAATTTTAAGTGTGATTCTTGGGGTCTCATGACTTATATTAAGTTGTGAATTTTAACTACTTTATTGTTTGTTTGCTTGGTTTTTTTTTTTTTTTTTTTTTTGTTTTTTTTTTCGGAGCTGGGGACCGAACCCAGGGCCTTGCGCTTCCTAGGTAAGCGCTCTACCACTGAGCTAAATCCCCAGCCCCAGTTTGCTTGTTTTTAAGGATCACATTATCTGTCCTCAGTCTTTGTTTTGTTTATTTTTTTGAGACAGGTTCTCTTGGCTATAGAGATAACTCTTGCCTTTGCCTTTTGAGTACTAGGATCAAAAGTGAGCATAGTAATTCTTTAAATTTTTTGTTAAACCAGGCAGTGGTAGTGCACACCTTTAATCTCAGCACTTGGGAGGCAAAGGCAGGCAGGCAGAGGTTGTAGATCTCTGTGTTCGAGGCTAGCCTGGGCTCTACAGAAAAATCCCATCTCAAAAAAACATTTTTTTTTTTTAAAGTTAAAAGCACTGTCATCAAATCTAAATTGTGATAAGTCCTGTCTAAGGGTTACTGTTGCTGTAATGAAACATTGTGACCAAAGTAAAGCTAAGAGTATTCTGCTTACACTTCCAGGTCCGTCACGGAGGGAAGTCAGGGCAGGATCTTAAACGGTACAAACCAGGAGACAGGATCTGATGCAGAGACCATGGAGGAGTACTAATGTCCCGACTTTTTCTTAGAAATCAGGACCATCAGCCCAGGGGTGGTACCACCCACAATGGGCTGGGCCCTCCCACACCTACAGGCCTGCCTACACTTAAATCTTATGAGGCATTTTCTCAATTGGAGTTCCCTCCTCTCAGACGATGCTAGCTTGTGTCAAGCTGACATAAATATTAGGACAAATACTCTCTTCTACTTGCAGTATCTTATATACTTTGACATTTTTATGTCTGTGTGAATATAAAGTCATTTAATTTTCCAAAAATTCTTCCCTAGATTGGCCACCTGCTTGGTTGTTCCAGAGTGGTGGGAATTTGTGGAACGCATGAGAAATGTCTCTTTTTGACCTCAGAGCTGGGGTTTGATGCTGCAGTCAATTACAAAACAGGGAATGTTGCAGAACAGCTTCGAGAAGCGTGCCCGGACGGAGTGGATGTTTACTTTGACAATGTTGGAGGTGACATCAGCAATGCGGTGATAAGTCAGGTTGTCTGCTGATCTGTCTCTGTTACAGATCTCCATGATGTTACATATTCTATAATATAAGAATATTTATTGTGATCTACTTTTGCTTGGTATTGATAAGGAACTATAAAATTACAAGGCTCATTTTGAAAGATCGTATTATTATTATTGTATTTAAGTTATACAAGAGATCTTATTGATACTTTCATTTGATTGCACATTTGTATTCTGAATTTCAGTTCCTGCCTAGCAATATAATATTTTTATCTTCAATTTACTTCTGTGAAAAATTAAGAGCTGCATTTTTGAAATGGAGACCCCGACGCTGTCCATCACCCTGAGTTGGGTAGGGAGATGGTTTTCATAGATTATAGGTGTTATGCATTTTTTATTGACAATGTAGTAAAATATCAATAGTTGACAATAGGAATTTACTATATGTAAAATTACTTGCAGTTGAGATTAAATCATTTAAATCTAGAGAAGTATATTATTGGGCCAGAGAAGCGGTTCAGTGGTTCAGAGTGTGCACTGCTTTTGCAGAGGGCCTAAGTTCTGTAACTCAAGCTCATGGGAGAGCTGACACTTCTGGCCACCTCAAGCTCTTGCCCTTACAGGCATGTACGTGTTGTGGTGTAGCCACAGAGAAGACATGGGTTTAAGCCAATAGAAATCTTTATTAGCTGGCTACCAACTTCATTACATGCTCAGGATCCCAGTGCAGCCCTGAGCCTTTCTCAGGGTGAGCTTTTAAGCACAAAACCCATATCCTAAATTGATATAATTCCGTTAACAAGACCAGTTAGTCAGAAGTGGACCTACAGAAGCAAAGTGGCAAGGTTCGTACATTGAGAGACTTTCTCCGGACTGTGGACTTGAGCATTTTCATTTCGGCAGGTGGTGCTGTCTCTGTGCTGACTTTTGCAGCTGAAGGGCTCTTCCATCATGGAGTCAGTTGTGCTGAGGTCTGGAGCCCTGTTACAGTTCTTACACAGACCCACACATATATACATAATTAAAAATAATAAAGCTTTTTAAAAAATATATTTATTTATTATATAGACACACCAGAAGAGGGCATCAGATCTCATTACAGATGGTTGTGAGCCACCATGTGGTTGCTGGGATTTGAATTCAGGACCTCAGGAAGAGCAGTCAGTGCTCTTAACCTCTAAGCCATCTTTCCAGCTCAATAAAGCCTTTAAAAAAGAAATACAGTACTACTACTACTACTACTACTACTACTACTACTACTACTACTACTACTACTACTACTACTACTAAAAGCAGCAAGGCCAGTGATAACTAATATAATCCTTTTGGTGATTACCAAACTTTGATTAGTTCTACATTCCTTCAGAGGATTTATTAAAACTTGTAGGGCTACCGAGATGGCTCAGCAGTAAAGAGTACTTACTGCTCTTGTAGAGGACCTGGTTTGGTTCCTGACATGCACATCAAGCAGCTCAAAACCACATATAACTCCAGTTCTAGGGGGATCTGAGGCTCCCGTCTGACCTCGACAGGCACCTGCGTGTATGTGGTGAACATAAAATTCATGCAGGTGTGTGTGTGCGTGTGTGTGTGCACGTGTATACACACCACACACACACACACACACACACAACCAAATAGATAAAATATTTAAAATACTTTTAAGTATATGTCTTCCAAATAAATGCAATTATTGGCAATAAAGGTGTATGTGTGGTGGTTACGCCTTTCACTGATTAGCCGTAAGCCCACCAACTGGAAAGGTGTCCAAGGGTGTAATCATCAGTGTTTCTCTACACAGATGAATCAGAACAGCCACATCATTCTGTGTGGTCAGATTTCTCAGTACAATAAAGATGTGCCCTATCCTCCTCCGCTGCCCCCTGCTGTAGAAGCAATCCAGAAGGAAAGAAACATCACAAGGTGTGTCCTACCTTTGCCCTTCCCACCACGTTCACAGGGGCTGGGCTGGAGAGTTTCCTTACATAGATGGGAAATGTATTCAGTTATAGCTTTTTTCTTATTAGGTAAAACTGAAAAGTCTGTACTTAAGGCGGCTCAATATTTAAATTTTGGTTCCCTCATTCTCAGACGACTAATAGTTCAAGTTTTTGACTGGATGAAATCATGTGAGCGCGGGGAAAAAATGTTATCCACAAAGGAGAAATCACAATGCTGTTGCCAAATAGGTTAGAGAGATAAGCAGACAGAAGCAGTCAAAGTTTAGTGCACTTACCCGCCTATGCCTACAACTCAGGCAGAGTCTAATGTACCTTAACTACACCTACAACTGTACTTGACCAGACTCTGCATGAGTATATGCTAACTTAAAGACTAACAAAGGGGGGGTTGGGGATTTAGCTCAGTGGTAGAGCGCTTGCCTAGCAAGGGCAAGGCCCTGGGTTCGGTCCCCAGCTCCGAAAAAAAAGAAAAGAAGAAAAAAAAAAAAAAAAAGACTAACAAAGGTACTGCCGTTTAAATATTTGACTTCAGGTTCTCACTCTTGAAATGTTCTCTAATCATTATTTTTTTATTGTCTATTTACAGAGAGAGATTTATGGTATTAAATTATAAGGATAGATTTGAGCCTGGAATTCTACAGCTGAGTCAGTGGTTTAAAGAAGGAAAGCTAAAGGTAAAACGTGTGTTTTGAACCACATTTCATGTAGGCCAGGCTGGCCTTGAACTTGACACTAGCTGAAATGACCTTCAGCCCTTAGCCTCCTACCTCTCCCTCACCAGTGTGAGGGTTGTAAGCGGGCTCCACCCTGGACTAAGCAAGTACTCTACCAGCTGACCCACACCCCCAGCCTAAACTTCTATTAACTACAAAAGTATCCATTTTTCTGCCATTTGGCATGCTTTTGTTTTATTATGAAAAATTGCTACAAAAGATGGGCTAGAGAAATGGTTCAGTGGTTAGGGCACTCGGTGCTCTTACAGAGGACCCAAGGACCCAACTGTGTTTTCAGCAAGTATGTCAGGCTGCTCACAATGACTGTGACTGCAGCCCCAGGGGCTCTGGGACCCTCTCTGCAGCCCCTAAGCAGCTGTGCTCACGTGCACATACTCACAGACACACACAGACACATAGTTCAAAAAGTTAATCTCTGAGCAAAATTTCCTCCCAGGTGACTATAATCTCCTAACTGTGAAACCCTTTTATTACCTTTATGTAATTTTTATTAAACTCAGAACTGCAGAAGCTGCTCTGTGGTTAAGAGCATTTGCTGGGGTTGGGGATTTAGCTCAGTGGTAGAGCGCTTGCCTAGCAAGCACAAGGCCCCTGGGTTCGGGTCCTCAGCTCCAAAAAAAAAAAAAAAAAAAAAAAAAGAGCATTTGCTGGGCCTGGATTTGGTTCCCAACACCCACAGGCTACCAACTATCTCTAACTCCAGTTCCAGGGAATCCATAACCTCTCCCGGCCTTGCAGGGACAGAGCAGTTCACAGGTGTACATACATAAGTCTGTTTAGGCAAAACACTCAGACACATAAAATAAAATAAGATCTTTTAAATAATTTTGTTTTGTTTTGAGACAGGGTTTCTCAGTGTAACCAGCCCTAGCTGTCCTGGACCCACTTTGTAGACCAGGTTGGCCTCAAATTCATCCTGCCTCTGCCTCTCTGCCTCTCTGCCTCTCTGCCTCTCTGCCTCTCTGCCTCTGCCTCTGCCTCTGCCTCTGCCTCTGCCTCTGCCTCTGCCTCTGCTAGGGTTAAAGGCTCACACACCATACCTGGATCTTTTAAACAGTTAAGCTTTACTTTACAAAGTCAATAGGAATTTTTCCTGAAATCTAAATTTGTAGTGTTCATTAATTTAACAGATATTTATGAATTGTACTTAGAAATTATGATTTTAAATTTAATTTGCTGTGTATAGATGTTTTGTCTCCAGGACTGTTTGAATGCCACTTGCTTGCCCTGGTTCTCACAGGCTAGAAGTAGGTGTCAGATCCCCAGAACTGGAGTTACAGACAGCTGTAAGATGTCATCTGGGTAGTGGGTTAAACCTGGGTCCTCTGGGAGAGCAGCCATTTTTCTTAAACACTGAGTCATCTCTGCAGCCCCAGAAATTGTGCCTTCTTAAACATCATATAAGCACATATCAGACCCTCTTTGGATATTTTTTTAATGGAAATGTGTTAAATTGTATATTGTTGGGCGAGTCATTCATTTTAGAAAATCTAGAATAGCTGTAAACTCACTAATGCGTTATGTTACTTTGGTTTATATAGCCTATTTCCTTATGATTTCTATGGAGTTCAGTAAATATCCTTTTAATATTTTTTCTTTGTGGTTATTCTGATACCTCTTTTGGTTGTTGGGCAAAATTAGAAATTATTAATCTGGGATCCAGATAAGATGTTCTTCTTAAACCCTGAAATGATTGTATATGTGTCTATTTAGATAATTTTTTCCAAGCGGGTCTGTATGGACTGGGGGTGTAACTTGGTAGGGTGCACGCTTAGCACACGTGAAGCAGAAAGTAAACTGGTACAGTGACACGGGCCTGTCACGCCAGCACAGGGAGGTGAGGGCAGCAGAGGAGCATGAATTCAGTGTCATTCTCTGCCACATAAGCAGGGTGTACAGTTTGTTTAAATGTGGGCTGGGGTGGGGTGGCCTGGGGGTCTAGAG
This sequence comes from Rattus rattus, assembly GCF_011064425.1. Lineage (NCBI taxonomy): Eukaryota > Metazoa > Chordata > Mammalia > Rodentia > Muridae > Rattus > Rattus rattus. Next base: position 98,415,695 of record NC_046160.1, read on the forward strand.
CTGTAAGATGTTCAGTGACTATGGACACCCACTGCCAAGTGGAAGAACTGAGTTTGATCCCCAGAACCCATGTGGTAGAAAGAGCTAAGCTGGGCATATAGGTCATGCCTTTAAACCCAGCACTTGGGAGGCAGACTCAGTCTGACCTCTTTACATTTGGGGCAAGCCTGCTCTACGGAGAGAAAGAATCTGCAAGGTGCTCTCTGACCTCCACATGCATGCTATGAATGACAAGTGTGAACTCACCCACAAAACAAATATGAAAAAACAAAAGTAAAGTTTTTTTGTTTTTTAAGGAAGATTAGACAATGGGAATATAGGATTTTACTGTTCTAAATTTCCTTTTATGGAAACCATTAACCCTAAATCTAGCTATTGTGATTCACAGATCAAGGAGACTGTGGCAAACGGCTTGGAAAACATGGGAGGTGAGATGAATACAGATTTACTTAATACATGTGCTCAACACATGGAGTGGTTTTTCTTTTAACACTGCCTTTCAGGTGTTCTTTTGTTCTAGAGAATGAGCCTATGGCCCCTTCACATTAAGCACACACTAACCATTGTGCTAACCCAAGTCACTATTCTCCCTTTTTAGAAGCATGGAGGGCCAGTGTTAACTGAGACTATGCTTTTGTACTGTGCCATGAGGGAGAATTGAACCTGGGGCCTTGTGGATACCAGGCAAAGCCTCTAAGAGCAAGTGCCCTCTCACACACGCGCACTCTGTCTCTGTCTCTGTCTCTGTCTGTCTCTCGGTGGCAGCTGAGGCTGGCTGACCTAAATTCCTGATCCTTCTGCTTTCGCCTCCCAAGTGCTGGGATTACAGCATTTGCTACCACACCCATCTTATTTTCTTGTTCATAACTTATCGATGGGGCTGAGGATGTAGGCTAGTTGGTAAAGTGCTTGTCTCCCACAAATGAAGCACAAACAGATCACCTATAGTAGCAGCCACTGTAATCCAGAACTCAGGTGATCATTCTCAAGTAGGTGAGAATGTCTCAAAAGTAAAACAGAGTTCTCTCTTCCCTGTGAAACAGCCCTGTTTATGTAGGTCTCCTAACCGATTGCAGTCCAACACAATTGGAATTGTCTTTAGTGATATCTCACATGTGTATGAGTCACTTTTTCATCACTGTGACAAATACCTGAAATAAAATTTTAGGGAATTATTTTGCTCATGATTTTAGAGGGGTCAGTTCATGGTCACATGGCACCATGCACTTGGTAGGGCAGATCATCATGGGAGTACTTGAGAGCACTTTCTACATCATGGTGGACAGGAAATTGAGACGACAGACAGGAAGGGCCCAACTCTTGTGACCTACTTTCTCTAGCTAAGCCTACTTCCTAAAGTTCAGAGCCTCCTACAAGAGTATCACTGAGGATCAAGCACTTAAAACAAAGCAAGCTTGACATTCTATATTCATCCCATATCAAGAGGCAGTTTTCTTTTCTTTTTTTAAAGGGAAACCTCCAAATTAATTTTTTTTATGATTTATTTATTTACTTCATGTATGTGAGTGCACTGTAGCTGTCTTCAGACACACCAGAAGAGGGCATCAGATCTCATTACTGATGGTTGTGAGCCACCATGTGGTTGCTGGGATTTGAACTGTGGAAGAGCAGTCAGTGCTCTTAACCGCTGAGCCATCTCTCCAGCCCAAGAGGCAGTTTTCATATGTCAAATACACGTCATATATACATATTTTTTGGCTTCTCAGACTATGAAAGCTTTATAGGCTTTTGTTAACTTTTCAGATTAAATTACTCAGACATAAGATTAGTACATTTCTAAGTTCTTTTTTGTTTTGTTTTGTTTTGTTTTTTGCCTAACATAGACTTAGACACTTTCTTGTTCATTTCAAATGAAAAGGCTTAAATCAAGCTGATATTTTTTTTTTTACTTTTTCAAAAAAAAATATTTCCAAACTGGTATTTAGTATTTCAACATATATTTTACTCAGCTGACTTAACAAGTATATACTGTATTTACTCAATAAAATTTAAGTTTCTAAAATTCTGAATTATTTAAAATTGTCTTTGCTGGCATTTTGGCCCCATTTTGCCTTTACTCCTCAGATTCTGTGCTTTATGTGGGTACCAGCTAGGTATTTCCATTTTAATTAGCAGTAGGGTTTGTTATTTTTCAGTCTTTTTGAGGCCAGATTACTTGCAGTCAAAGCTTGGGCCATCCTGAACTCTGGTCTTCCTGCCCCAGGAATTACAGGTGAAGGTCACAATCTGTTTATGCAGTGCTGGGTTTAACTCAGAGTGGCTTGTATGCCAGGCCAACAGCACTTGTCCCCAGCCCAACAACAGCCCAAGGATCAGGACGTTGATTGCATTCCCTTGTATCTTACTTGTACCTTTGTCTGTCCTTGTTTGAAGCAAGATCTCCTTTCTCTCTCCTCTTCCTTACACTTCAAAATGCATTTACTCTTTCTTCAGGCCAGCCTGGGGCAGGTCCCCAGTGTCCAAGCTCAGTGTTCAAATGGAATTTTCCTCTAGGTTTCTAAGATACAGTATATGTGAGGGAGTCAGTGTGCTCTCTCTCCTGCCCAACTCTTTGGCTATTTTGGAGTCTTGTTCTATAGGCCAGACTGGCCTTAAACTCATGATCCTCTAGCCTTAACTCCAGAGTGCTAGGACTACATGCACAAGCCCTGAGAGTTTTCTTCTGTATACAATATTAAACAAAACAAAACAAAAACCTCACAGAAGCTGGGCGATTCTAGCACAGGAGGCAGAAGCAGGTGGATCACTATGAGTTCAAGGCCAGCCTGGTCTATACCACATGCATGCATGGTCCTCATTAAGTCCAGAAGAGAGTGTTGGATCCCCTAGAGCTGGTGCCAGGAATTGGAATGGGTGTGAGCTACCATGTGGGTGCTGAGAACTAAACCCATGTCCTCTGCAAGAGTAACAAGCACTCTCATACCCTAAGCATCTCTCCACCTCCACATAAAAATACCCCCTCCCATACACACATACCTCCAAACAGGATTTCACTGAGTAATCCGGGCTGTCCTGGAACTCACTCTGTAGACCAGGCTGGCCTCAAACTCACAGAATCCTAGGATTAAAAGGCATACACCCCTACCACCCAGCCACAAACAAAACAAAACAGACTGGTGGGTGGGTGGAGGGTGGGAGGAAAACAAAACTAAACTAAAAAACTTAAGAGAAAAATCACACTTTCAAGCAAATTTTATATGTTAGAGCTCCTAACAGACATAGTAACATTTCTCTTTTCTTTCAGTTGCGTTCCAATCCATGATGACAGGAGGCAACATAGGGAAGCAGATCGTCCGCATTTCAGAAGATTCTTCTCCGTAGTCTTGGTGTGTCTCCATCAAGGAGACCCTCCATTCTCCACTTCCCACAAAGATTGTTAAGACATGTTTAAAAATAATCTTATAGTACAGTTAGTTCTCCATTCCTGTGTGATATTTTCTTTGTTGTATAACCACTTTATCTTCAATATCACATTCATTATACATTTAATATGTGATTGTTAACCATAATCAGGGGTTCTGTGGGTCATGACCCCTCTGGAGGGGTCACATATCAGATCTCCTGCACAACAGATATTTACGTTAATATTCATAACAGCAAAATTACAGTTATAAGGAAGCAACCAAATAATTTTATGATTGTGGGTCACCACAACAGGAGAAATTGTATTAGAGGGTTGCAGTATTAGAAATATTGATGCCACAATAGATTGAAATTATCTCCGCAGGTCTCCCACTGCCGAGACTGCTAGGATGCCAGACTGGTGTCACTTGTCACTTGGATAACTTTGCTTATAAAACTAATATTACATATATTTGTATCAAGTATTTAAAAGTCCCTGGGTGGTTTTTAAACCCCAGGTTTTCTAACCCCAACTGTTAATGGAATATATATTTTTAAATTACTTTTAGAAGTGAGTAAACATTCTACTCTAATTCTAAGGTGAGAAGCGGTTAACATTTGTTGAACTGGGAACATTTTTTAACATTTTTTAACATTCTTCAGACACACCGGAAGAGGGCATCAGACCCCATTACAGATGGTTGTGAGCCACCACGTGGTTGCTGGGAATTGAACTCAGGACCTCTGGAAGAGCAGTCAGTGCTCCTAACTACTGAGCCATCTCCAGCCCCCATTTTTACCATTCTTAAACTGAGGGCATTAGAATTGAGATAGCCTTTCCCTATTTTTAATGAGAGACTTTAGAACTCTCTATTTTACACACCCAAATGTCTGTGCACCACGTGCATGCCTGGTGCCTGCATGGGGCTCTAGTGCCTGCAGTGGGGCTTTGGGTCCCCCGGAGCTGGAGAGTTGAACCACTCTGTGGGTGCTGGGCTCTAGAACGCAGGGCCTCAGGTAGAGCAGCCTGCCCAAAGAGAGGCTTCAATGGCCTAAGTGTATGGGTTTGGGGCAGCACTGGGGTATTTACAGATTGTGGGACAGTTGGTGGAGGGCAGACGTTTTGGATTAGGACTGGTATGAGAAGATAAATGAGTTGATGGGAGGCTCCAGGAGCCAGGTTTACATTGAGAAGTTGATCTATGCGTGTTCTGCCAAACAATTGACTGTAGCAAGCCTAACAGCTTACTACATCTCATAAAAGCTTGTGTGTATTTTAGGAAAAACAGTTTTTAGACAGAATCTGTTAGGTTGCTTTCTATGTGATCCACGCTGGCCTGGAACTCAGTTATCCTGCCTGCCTGCCTCCAGAGTGCCAATGTTAAAGGCCTGTATTACCATGCTGGTACCTCGGAGAGCTAATAGACATAAACTTCACTAAGGAATCACTGGTTAAAGTGAGTTGAGGAGAGGTCAGGGCACACTGACCTCTAGGAGCCTTGAGGCTAATCCCTAACTGCACCTCCCCCCAACAAGCACCAAGTAAACAAGCTTCAGAAAATGGTAGGACTAAGTAAATTAACTAATGGTCATAGACGTGACTATTCCAGATATATCGATGTATCGCATTCGTTTTATTAATTGTAACTCAACCTTTAGAAAAATAAAACTGGAGCTGTTTTCTGAGTATGACTTATGGCCACTTTTTTACAGTCAATGTATTTTAGAGGCAAAACTTGTAATAAATTTATTCAAAGTGTAATCACTCAGTCAGGTTTTGCAGCGTTCTAACCTTGTTTTACATACTCTCTCTGGGTTCCAGTTTTTCTTTCTGGTAGTTCTTCATCTCTTCAGATATCGGTAACTGCCAAATCTATTTTGTGTCTTTAATCCTTACTTCGATTTTAGGATTTTAGCTCCTAGTTAACATTTCCTTGCCACCCCTAAGGTTTTGTCCAGATACTATGTAGCCCAGTTGTCCTTGTCATGGCAATCCTCAAATGAGATTACAGTGCCCAGCACAAACCGTATGGAGGAAGTGTTTTCTCCCAGAACGTTTTGTACCAAAACTACTACTCCCTAGCTCACCCAGACTCCTGGCTTATCTCTAAACTTGAAAATAAGCACTTTCAGAGAACATTAATTCCCACAGCATTATCTTTAGACCCCTACTCTTCTGCACCACATCATGGTTTGTTTGTTTGTTTTTGTTTGGACAAGGTCTTACCATGCGCAGCCCTAGTTCACAGGAACTCCTCTAGTGCTGGGATTGCTGGAGTCACAGGCGTGTGCCACCACGCCAGATCTTAAATTTCACACAATCAAACTCGAAAGTTTCAACAAGAACTATTATCCAGCTTGGAACTCTGGTATCTGAGCCCTCAGTCAGGGCATCCAAGATCTCTGGAGAATTCTTAAATGTTTCTAAAGCTGTATGAGCATGTGCCTAAATTCATGCCCAGTCCTATGGGCAATGCAGTTCTTCATTTCCAGGTCCCTCTTGGGCCATGAACATTTTTAGTGCTCTTTATGCGGTTTTGGTGTTTCGGGAGCACAATTTCTCGTCAGCTGTCATTAAGTCCTCATCTCCGGAGAAAGCTACCCCACCATCTCACCCATCCCAGCCGCCGCCGTCGCCGCCGCCGCCGCCGCACTCCTCGCCTCAGCCGGAAGGCAGTGACGTCACGGCTAGAATGCACTGACCTGGTTTCACATTTCGCGGACCTGAGAGCCCTGAAGGGCAGAGAAGGGGGCGGGACGCTGTGGTTCCTCGGTCGGGAACCCTGTGTGTGTCGGGGTGTGTGTATGTAGTGGGGAGCAGAGGACCGGTCTCCGCAGCTGCCTAAGAGTCAGCACCTCGACCTGAGTAACACCGTAGGGCGGAGAAGAAAGCCAGTGGGTATGTTGGTGGGGGGCGGCCAAACTTCCTGTCCCGCTCTGGAGCTGCTTCCGGCGGGAGCCGGAAGACGCCGAGTGTGGACGGAATTCGGGACTGACTGACGGACGGCCAGCTGCCCTAGACTGGAAGGTGAGCTCCAGGCTAGTGCTAGCCACACCCGCTCGGCTAGGTGGTCCCGCAGAGAAAGGAAGCCACTGCGGGATCTGGGGATCTAGAGCCGAGGTCGCCCCCGAAGGGCACAAGGAAGCCGCCCCCTTAGGCTCCCCAGGCGTCTAGCGGGCGGGGAGCGACGGGTCGGAAGCCGGGCGGCTTCGGCCCTAACCCCTTTCAGGAGCTGGGGCACGCTGTTTCTTCTCTTTTGCTCGTTTTTGCGGGAGGGTGCTTGGAAACCAGAATGCCCCCAGAAAGCCAGAGTTAGCGAGTCCCCGAGGCGGAGGCTCCGGACTGCACCCGCAGCCGGGCCTGCCCGCAGACCTGAGGGCCTTCGGCTGAGGCCTTTGTGCTGGCGGAAAGGGTTACAGCGGTGCCCTGCCGGCGTTTCACCCGGGGCTGCCGGTTCCTATCCTGCGTCCACTCTCTTCCTTGGTCAGGAATAGGGACGTCTGCGGACCAGGGCTGGACCTCTGGTGTCTCCTCTGCCTGTCACTTGAGGCCCGTGTGTGGGCTGCGAGTGTTTGCAGCCAGGATGTGTTTTGCACATTCAACTTGTTCTCTGAAGTTTCTCAAGAGAAGACTATCCAATTAGTTTATTAAACTTTGTCTCACTTGCTCACGAGGTTCTGAAATGTACTTAGGAACCACTCGGGAGTTAAATATTATTGATTTGGGATTAAGAGTTCATACATTTACATTAGACTTTGACACAAAGGGCAGTGTAACGTATGCAAAGAGAATAAAACAGTGCGAAGTAAAGACGGGCAATTCTGGGTGTTTGGCATTGAGACGTATTACTCTTTGTGTTATCGTGTCGTCTGGCAGAATACAGGGCAAGCATCAGAAGATGTGGATTCTAATTTAAGCTTTGTAGCCCAGTAGGTGTCAAATTTAGGTAAACCCCACAATTTCCAAGGATTTTGTTTTTAGTGGTGGTGGTGGTGGGGTATGTCAGTGAAGAGGTTTCCCCTTAGGGGCTGGCCATTATTCTGAGATACTAAAGTGCATATGGGGAGTGACAAGCATTTTTGTGTTTTGGGGAAAAAAATGCGTGTTTGGGTAAAATATAGATTGGAAAGGGTAATTTTAAAAGGCAAGGTGACCACGCAAAAGTTTGTGCTAATAGTGTAGTTGACCAAAAAAGAAAAGGGTAATTAAAAGGTACTGAGAAATCTAGATAGCATCCTAGGAGGGGTAAATTTGGGGTCTGATTATTATTGATGACTGAGACTATGTAAACGTAGGATGAGAGGCACGACTCGAGAGAAGTTGCAGCTGAGTGGGAAGTGGAGTGGCGATAAATGAATGAGATAATTCAAGAAGAACAGGTTTGCTGGGGGAGATGGTAATCTGCCTTTAGACGGGGTTTGGCTGGAGACGCTGATGCAGAATTACCCCACAAGCAATTAATAATGAAAGCTTGGAATTGAAAAGTTGGAGCAAAGGGGTGGGGAATTGGGTATCATGTGTCACGTTACTTATCCTCTATCTGAGTGTTTATCCAGTGCTTTCTGTGTAGTCACGTGGAAACTTGTATGGAGGTCATTTCAACCCACAATAATGACTAAGTTAGACGTGGGTAGTGACTTCAGGGTTCCTTTTGGGAACATGTAAAATTAGCCAAGCATGGCGGTACACGCCTGTAGTCTCAGTGTTCCGAGGTGTGAGAAGGTGTGAGCAGGAGTGAGCGGGAGTGAGCGGGAGTTCCAGGCCAGCATATGTTAGAGCCTGTCTGTGAACCCTTTCAGCCCCTCCCCCCAACAGCCCAACAACCAAAACTGAGCATGTGTGTGATTTCGGAACTATGAATATACTAAAGACAGTTTAACTGTACTTGTCAAAATGTGTGAGAGGATCTGGGCTTAGTTCCCAGTACCCCACATGGTGATTCCTAACCTTCTGTAACTCCAGTTCCAGAGGGTCCATCACCCTCTGCCTCCATGGGTCCTGCATACATGTGATGTACAGACATCATGCAGGCGAAATACCCATGCACGATAAATAAAAACTAAAAATCTTAAAAATGAACTGTCCCAGTGAAACATCATTTTTGAGACAAGGACTCAACTGTGTAGCCTCGGCCGGCCTGGGAACTCAATATGTAAACCAGGCCGGCCTCAAACCCCTAGCAGTATGCTTACCTATACTTCTAGAGTGCTGGAATTGAAGTGTGTGCCACTGTGTCTGTCTCCAAAAAATACTAATTTTTTTTTTTTTAAAGATTTGCGTTGCAAGAACAAAATTTTCATTTCAGCTTTTGAATCCGGTTAGCTAGGTAATGGACCTGGAATTGGCAAAGCTAGCTTGTGCACTTCCATTGTATTGCTGGCTGGTGTGCTTAGCAAGTTCTGTGCTACAGATGAGGTCTACGGAGGACACTTGATGAGCCACTGTGCTCTGAACACATTGCTTCCTTTTTATTTCCAGAGATGATCTTGCAGTGTGGTTCATGCTAGCCGCAAACCTCCCTGTTCTGCTTCAGTCTTCCCACTGCTGAGCTTGCAGATGCCTGCCACCACACCTTTTTCCTGTTTTCACTTTATGGATCTCAGACTCCCAATTTTACCAGCAGTTCCACCAAATTAAGTGAATTCATGTGCCAAAGTCCGTGGAGGCAGGGAGTTACCCAGGAGATTCGGGTTAGGGAACTAGCAAGGTCTGTGCTCAGCGTGGATAGACAGACCTTAGGTTCAGTGTCCAGTAGGGACCCGGGAAGGAGGAAGGGCGGGAGGGAGGAAGAATGCAGATGAATCCATTGCATCTGTGTCCAAACAGTCCCATCGCCCCCACCCCACCCCCGTGTGTTGGCTTGTTTGTCTTCAATACTGACGATTACACTTGAACATTGTGCTATGCTATGCAAGTGCTTTACCTTGAGTTACACAGCTAGACTTGAGTACTATTGTAAATTTGATTGTTTTTGTCTTTCTGAGATCACAATAGCCCAGACAGACCTTGAATTTGCTGTAGAGCCCAGGCTCCCCGAGTGCTGAGATTGTAGCTTTGCACCACCAAGCCCCTGCTAGACTTATCTTTTAAATGATCAGAATGGCATAATTACCTTTTAGAATAAGAAAAAAGAGTAAGTCACACTTTCCTGTTAAACAATAAAACTGCTGTTTTGTCTGTGAATTTCTTTTTACCTTTTTCTTACGATGTAATTACTGTTAAAATGGGAAATAGGTTTGTAATCGATGTTTTATTGCATGGTCTTCAGTGTGTGTGTGTGTGTGTGTGTGTGTATGTGTGTGTGTGTCTTATGAATCAAACCCAGGGATTTGCACATGCTGGGCAAATGTTCTATCACTAAACCGCATCCCTAGTCATAACTGTGTTTCGAAGTGACAATGCCATATTTAATAGTCAAGCCCTATATAGTACGTATTTGTTTAAGTGTTCTAAAAGATTATTGTGTGTTGCTTCCAGTTCTTTGTCTTATATTTTCAATGAGCATCTTTGGGAATATAGCTTTTCCATATTTTAAGACCCTTTCATAGCCATGTGTATGTAATCCCTCCCAGTGCTCAGGAAGGGATAGGAGAATCATTGACAGTGGAGGCCAGCTTGGTCTGTATGTGAATTTCAGGCAGTCAGGGCTTCATTAGAAGGAGGAACTTTTGTGTGGACTGGAGATAAGGGTCAGTGGTTAGGAGCACTTGCTGTTCTTGCAGAGAAACAGAGTTTGGCCCTTAGCATCCACACAGGGCAGCTTAGCTCCATGGAGCTCCAGGAGAATCTGATTCCCTCTGTTGGACTCTGGACACTTGGACACACAGGGAGTTAGTTACACGTGCATGAAATAAAAATAAAGATTTAAAAAATGAAGATAGTTATCAAAGCATATTGCTTTTTATAGGTTTTGATACTTTTTGGGCTTGTTCTGCCTTAAAACACATGTTACAGGCTGAGTGTCTGCTTGTGGCTTTTGGACATAAAGGGATGCCTTTGTTGATTTAGCTGCATTTGCTGACTGCTCTTAATGCTGTGTCTTTCTCTTTTTTTACCCTTATTTTAGGTTAAATTGATTACCAACCTAGTTCAGCGTCTTACAGGAAGTGTTCTGTTTTTTAAAGGGATGTGAATGTAACAGGAAGGTGTCATTGGCTGAATTAGATGTGACCCTGTCCCCCCGAACAGCTACAGGATTTCAGAAGCTGAATCAATGTTATCAGATGAGTTAGAGTCCAAACCAGAGGTGAGCCCACTTAGCTGTGTCTTCTTAGACCGTTAGTCAGGAAACAACATGAGCGGCTTAATCGTAAGCATTCTTGACTTCCAGAGCCAAATGAGATTTACTTCAATGCTTAGTTTATGAGTCTTCTGTTACTAAATGCTTTCTCAGAGACTTTGCTATTATTCAGTTTCCATCTTCGTGAGTTTTCTATATCTGCTATTTAAGTATTTAAGGAAATACTTAAAGTACTTAAACATGATAAGATAGTTTCTATTTCTAAAGTATATTTATATTCATAGTTGTAATATTTATGTATATATATATTTATTTACATGAATCTTGTTAATATGTATCTGAAAATAATTTTTCTAAATATGATTTAAGCATTTTATAATTTCTATCATTTTTCATACTTTAATCTTAGTAAGTTTGTGTTTTATACTAGAAAAGTCACTAAATTTGAAATCATTTCTTAATTTTGAAGACTGGAACTTTAATTATATCATCTTAGACAAGTCTGTGTTTCAGGATGATTCGTCATTTGTAAATACGTGTTTACTTAGGAATTTAGGAATAAGTGAAAAAGTACCCAGGAAAGTGCTCTCTAATGTAATCAGTACAGTGCAGTTGACTTAAAACCAAGGGGGCTCATCATTTTAAAACCCATTTTTATAATTTTTCTATGATAGAAAATGACAGATCAATTTAATTTTATAAATCAACTATTGTGTAGAGCAAACACCTTGATAAATGTAGTTAATCTAGTTTTTCTATGTATATGACTGAGACCAGGAATAAGACTTAATTATATTATCACTTGTTTGATACATTTAAAGTTGAGATTCATTCTGATTCTCAGTTTTGCTTGTTTTCCCCTCCTCAGCTCCTGGTTCAGTTTGTTCAGAACACCTCCATCCCCCTGGGACAAGGGCTAGTGGAATCAGAAGCTAAAGACATTACTTGCTTATCCCTCCTTCCAGTGACCGAGGCCTCAGAATGCAGTCGACTAATGTTACCAGGTAAAATATGTTCCCTACAGATGGACAAAGACGACTTGAGCGGTTAGACGACGCTGTGCCAAGAGTAGGATGCAATTATTTTACAGCTGGTTGACAGAAACTAAAATTTAGGAGCCATATCAAAAGGCAGCCATGGAAGTCATGAGAGCCTCAGTAGTTTAAGCGTAGGAACATGGATGTGAAAGTGAGACAGAAAGTTCATTGTAGCACTGTGGCACTCCCCTTTGAAGGCATGTGCTCAGGCAAGGGAGCCAGCGGAGGAGGGAAGAAGTCTGAAGTAGATGACTCTCTGCATAGCCAGGAGTCATGGAGCCAAGGGCAATCAGAGTGCTGGAGGCCCCCAGGAGGCCAAGGACACAGAGACTGAAAACAAGGCGGAGAAAGGCTGGGGAGCCAGACCGCAGGGATGGAGGGAGTGGTGTAAAGGCTAGTGTAGTTGAGGAAGTGATTATGTAGTTCTGTTCATTTTTTGGTTTTTGAGACAGGGTCTGGCTATGATCTGTGACTGGCCTAAACACACAGTGACCTACCTGCCTTTGTGTCTGCTGTAATTAAAGGCTGTGTGCTACCACTGCCCTATATATTTTTAAAGACCTTTGATCCTCCTTTCTGTCCTCCTTCCTGCCTGCCTTCCTTCCTTCCTTCCTTCCTTCCTTCCTTTTTTCCTTCACCTTTTTAGAGATATACTTGAATACCAGCTTATTAGATTAAACTATTGCATCTGGACCTTTCTATCTAATTTAATCACTTCTCTTCTAAGTATGATATATATATCATTTCATACATGACGTGATTTATAAAAAAAAAACAAAAAACCTACAATATTTGGGGCTAGAGAAATGGCCTGACAGTTTAAAGCACTTTTTTTTTTAAAGATTTATTTTATTTTATTATATATAAACACACTGTAGCTGTCTTCAGACACACCAGAGGAAGGCATCAGATCCCATTGCAGATGGTTGTGAGCCACCATGTGGTTGCTGGGATTTGAACTCAGGACCTCAGGAAGAGCAGTCAGGGCTCTTAACTTCTGAGCCATCTCTCCAGCCCTGTGAGACTCATCCTTATTGTGGCCGTGTTTCATTTAGTCTCAGTCATGGTATCCTGCCATATTTACATACCACAACTTTTTTGTTCATGTCTGAATTCTCCGATACTGTGCTGTGATAGCTAGAGCTATTGTAAAGTTTATGTTCTTAAAATAGTTTTTGGTGTGTGTTTGGTAAAATACACATGGCGTAGAATTACCATCTTAAATTAGCATTTACTGTATAGTTGTGTGATATTAGGAATATTTACATTATTGCCCATTTTTATTCTTAGGATCGTGCTTGCCATCTGCTAAAAGAGGAAAGAGTGTTACCTTCCTTTAATATATATAAAATGAATGAAAGCCTCTGAAAATATTATATATGTCATATGTCATCATGGTAGTGTAATTCCTAATTGTATTGAGCCATACATATGGCCTAGCTCTTCCCTTTTTTAACACTTGGAACACTTCCGTTTTGGATTTTTGAGACTGGGTCTCTATGTAGTCCAGGCTGTTCTGGAACTCGCTCTGTAGACCAGGCTAGCCTTGAACTCGCAGAGATCCACTTGTGTATGAATTTCTTTAGAGCAAGTCTTTTTTTTTTTTTTTTTTTTTTTTGTCTTTTTTTATAATCTGGGGACCGCACCCCGGCCCTTGAGCTTACTAGGCAAGCACTCTACCACTGAGCCAAATCCCCAACCCCTAGAGCAAGTCTTTAAATGACTTCTGTACATTCAGTGTAAACCCAACTGTACTGGAGTGCACTGGTTCTTCCGTAAGCCTGCAGTGCTTTCCCAGACGATTGGCCCCCCTGGGATTATTCTGAGGCAGTTTTTGTATTCGCAAAAAAGAGAGCACAGTCTACTCTTGAAGGGTGCTGGAGGGGTTGGGGATTTAGCTCAGTGGTAGAGCATTTGCCTAGCAAACGCAAGGCCCTGGGTTCGATCCCCAGCTCCGAAAAAAAAAAAAAAAAAAAGAAAAAAGAAGGGTGCTGGAGCGAAGTCAGGTGTAGTTCTTAGGTGCGCTGTATTGAAAGCGTGAGCTTCCTGGAGGTGAGGGCTTTATAAAGCTATGGCGTTTTTCCTTCACTAGATGAAACTGCAAATCATGCTAATTCCTCCAAGGAGGTCCCTTCTTCAGCTGTTTTGAGGAGCCTTCAGGTGAATGTGGGCCCAGACGGAGAAGAGACAAGGGCTCAGACTGTACAGAAGTCCCCAGAGTTCCTGTCCACACCAGAGTCGCCTAGCTTGTTGCAAGATCTACAGCCAAGTGATAGCACTTCGTTCATCCTTCTGAACCTAACAAGAGCAGGTATGTTTAGTCTTTTCTGAAATCACTCATTTTTAAAGTGAAAAAGTTAGAGGTGGGGCAAATATTTAATATATATAAAATGCAAAGAGTGTTTCTTATTCGATTGCTTTAGCGAGTTTGTGTGATCCGTGACCGCACTGGATGAAGGAAGACAGAGACTGTCTTGTTTAAGTCTGTGACATGGCTGATTAGTAATTCTGCCAAATATAAGAAAAGTCTGTTCTTCACATTTTGGCTTTTGTCATCCCTGTTCCTCTGTGCAGCACAATTTGTGTACAAAATAAGGACGCTGCCTGCTCCTGGGAGACGTGTTGGGTGTTAGGCGTGTGTATCCAATGGTAAACTCCTTGGATATGGTGGCGTCTCTGTGTAGCACTGACTGTCTTGAGTATGGGATCTCCCTGCCTCTCACCCGTGAGTGCAGGGATAGAGGTGTCCCTACAGCTGGTGACAGAATCATCCCTTGTTTGGGAAATTCATGTGTTGCCCTTGACCAGGAGAGTGAGAGCAAGAAGCAGCTTGGGGGAGGATGCTCAGTTCCAGAAGTGTCTGCAGATGTTTCGGTTTGGGGGTACATTGATGAGGGAGTATCCTTTGGAGAGTTAGGAGTTTAGAGTTCTGAGAGGTCTGGTCCAAAGTAGTCAGTCGGGCAGCTCATCACACCCAGGATTGCGAACCATGTGTTGTACATTCTTGGATTCCAGGTAAGTTTGAAACATAAGTAGGAAGAAGGTAAGTGTGGGAGCCTGGGCAGGGGGACCTCAGAGGGCAGCAGAACAGCAAGTGGGACTGGGAGAGAATGGTGCACAGGAACCAGGGGAGGAAAGTGTTTTAAGGAAGAAAGGGTGCTAAATGATACCAACTGCTGTAGGATGGACTAGAGAGGTCAAATCTGGTTGCCTTGGGAAAAATAGTAGTTCCTGGAAGACGGGTGGGTCTGGAGAGTAGAGTGTGACTGAATAGAAATACAAGTTAGAAGGTAGAGTTATTTTTGAAACTGCGTACATATCTGTAAACCCAGTGCCCATGATGCTGAAGTAGGAGGACGTGCTTGAGGCCAGCGGAGGCAACATGGTGAGACCCTGGCTCAAACAAATCAATAATAAAGAAAACTTGTTGGGCGTGGGTCACTTACCTTTAACTCCAGCTCTTGGAAAGCAGAGACAAGCAGATTTCTGAGTTCAAGGCCAGCTTGGCCTAAGTAATGACAGCCACTCTTAACTGCTGGGCTATCTTTCCAGCCCTGGTGAGAGAGAACTTAACGGAAGCATTCAAGAGAGAATGACCTGACCGCACACAGGATTGGAGTATTTCAAGTGGGAGGTGGCCTGGTTGCCAGGAAGGAACTTTTGCTTCTGAAACAAGAGGAGGCAGAGTTAGCAGTAAGCCTGTGGGCTGGGTGGAGAAACGATATCTTAATTATTTATAAGAACAGAAACTTGAAGTGAGAAGGGAAGATCTAGACTGATTATTCGGGACAAGTGTCTGGGCCGGGTCTAATGAAAGGACGCTGGCTAATCTTCCTGTGTTCTCTTCCTCTTCAGGTCTGGGCTCTTCAGCTGAGCACTTTGTGTTTGTACAGGATGAGGCTGAGGACTCGGGGGCTGACTT